>NC_137101.1:26608074-27208074 GCF_949357685.1 Gobio gobio | reverse complement strand
ACAACCAACCACAGAGCTATCAGTGGTGACAACAATCACAAGCGGGTTGTGGCTGAGTCCCATGCCTTTTCCCACCAGCGGAGCTAGTTGATAGATTAAACTTTTGCCGTATCCGGTCGGCAAAACTCAGTACACACATCTTCCTTTTTTAAGAATGACTTCAGTGCCGTAACATTCTTTGTTAGCAGGGAAGTAGCAGGAATTTCACACAGAACCGTAACAACTCTGCCGTCATTATGTTAAGCCCGCCCACCGACTCAATAGCTACATGCTGTGATTGGCCTGACTAGAGTTTTTTTCAAGCTCGCAAGTCAACGGAGAGTTGCTAGATGACCCTGGCTGCAAATTACATTTACTGCCGCTAGCTGAATCACCCATCCATCCAAACCGCTGGTCCAATGTGGCTAGAGCATAATATCATACTTGTATACATTCCTTTTTAGTTGAAAAAATGAGTAATATTTGTTTTTGGATATATCTTTTTTTCTTTTTCTTTTTTATTTCTGCATTAGATACGCTACTTTCGCATTGTCTTCTCTTGTCTTGAAAAATTTAGTACTGTAACAAAAGTATTTGTAATTAGTTACTTTCCACCTCTGGCTACTTGTATCCCACCAGATAAATGTCAGAAAATATTTAGCACAGAAAAATAATAAAGAAAAAATTGCACAAAATAACATATTTAACATAAAATAACACCAATGGTTTCCTGCCGGTTTTACTCAAAATGATAAAATAACAAGAAATAATAATAAGAATATCACTTAAGTGTCCTATGAATAAAGTGTTGCTAATATACTGGTAGAATTACATGAATCAAACATAGGCCTGATATAATTTTAATTTGAAAGGCTTAATATTAAGAAGAAACAAGAAAATGTACTTTCAAAAATGAATGTGCAATGCAAAACATTTTGATAATGAGGTTTTTGGAAGCATTGGCAGGGGCAGTGCTCACGACATCATAACAACGTTTATGCAACATTTATCAATACATTTGTTGTTTAAAAATAAAAATAATCTAAGGATGTAGGATAAATGTTTTACTCTTCGTGCTAGCTAGCAGAATAACTCACTTTACAGTCCCGCTACTGCATTCTGTACCATTCAATGACATGACCACAGCACTAGAAAGACACAAGCTGGCTGACCAAGCACCAATCTACAAAGAAGCCCATAATCGATAACGTTGCCTGAGAACAAGTGACCTCCATTGATAACAAAAATCCCTGTCAGCGATATCTGAATCAATTCAAAGACAACATGCAGATGTGTCATACTTTGGAAACAAAAAAAGCCAGTCAACTACTGTACATTCATTAGTTTCTAATCAAGCATGTGCTCACACTAATTGTGCTACAAGCCTCTGTCAGCGCGACTGACCACTTGTGTGTTATTATGAGACAGTTCAATGGAGGATAGGGAAAGAACGTTGGCTCTTTTCTTTCATAAACACTATGGCAACAAATAAACAATAAGCTGTATGTGCCATTAGACCGTCTGATATCTCTTTTATGTGCTTCTGACCGAGCCTCAGAGTCTGAACGGTTGCCAGGCATCCATTTTCAGTCACCACCTCAGCCTCTCTATCTCTGGCTTTGGTTAAGCTTGATCCACCCTGCTACACAGATGCACCTTGGCAGCTGGGTAGTTATCCAAGAGTGCCCTGGGTGACTGGTTGCTAGGTTTCCAGACGTGCCCAGGAGACGGGAGTGAGGGTCTCGGCTTCTCACGCTAATTCTTGCATTTTCCCTCTCTAGTACTGTCACCTATAAGCTTTGTTCATTCTGCTAGGCTTGGGAAAAAAGCTACAAAAAAAGTCACCAGCGCTGGGTAGATTACTTACAAATTGTAGTCGGTTACTGATACCAAATTACATGAAAAAGATGTAATTAGTAACATAATCCATTCCATTTAAGGTAATATAATCTGAATACTTTTTGATTACTTTTAGATTACTTTTGACCTAACCCGTTTATCAAATTGATTTGAATAGGATAGCCTTGTATAAATGTTGATATAAAATACAAATAGAACAGAGAATGAGAAAGAGAACATTTATTCCATTCTTTGTTATCAGTCCCAGACTGGGGTTCATGATGGAACTGTTTATTGCCCAATAATTTCCACACTAAATATTCAACATGGTGTGAAAAGGCTTATAGGCTATAAGAATACTATTATGTTTGCAGTAAATAGTATTACGAATTGCACAAGATGATCATTTCGGCCACTAGTTGACACTATGACAGCAATGTAGTGTTAAACTGCTTCAACCTACCTCCATTCCCATAGTAAATGCGACTAAAGCCCAAAAATACAATTAAAATAGATGTTTATGCTAGTATGCAGTACATACAGTGCATTATACTCTAAACATAATTCTAGAATTGCAGGAGGCTTTTCAATCATCAATTTTATGTCAGTGCTTTGACTTTATTTCCACTGACTGGATTACATTCCCTAAACAGTATATAACACCAATATTGACAAAATGTCAACATTTCCCACCACGCAGACATAAATGGTCTGTATACTGACAGGTTTATCACAGGTTTTGTCATATAAGCTTTCACTTTTGTGGCCTTTTGAAAGGAGAGAACTATATGTTCCCAGATGGGCAGTGACATTTCGCCGACACATCAGTGATGCAATGAACAAAAGCATATTGTTTGGTGATGGCACCCTATGGCCATTTGAGCTTCACAGAGTCATGGCATAAAGAGGAAGAGTAGAAAAAAAAAGGACATGACCAATTTACTGTAAGTGTCCAGTATACCATAACCATGCACAAACCACTTAAAATAAAACTGAAACCAGTCCATGAGTAAATCTCTTAAACATAGTCTTATAGATTCAGTGATTTGTTTGAATAGCTCTTTTGAACTAGTTATTTTATGTGAGTTTGGGGCTTGACCGACCAATGGTAGACAGAGGGCATGAACTTAAACTCACCATTAGCACATTGCTATGCAGTTACTTCTAGGTTGTTGCTCACAAAATGCAGCAAGGTTTACTTCAACAAAATGCTGAATAAAAAATGTGCATTCGTGTACTATTGCTTTACTTATTCAATTCATGAAGGTGCTGTAAACTAAATTGGGTAACACTTTATGTTGATGGTCCCTTTTGAACATTCTGTTGACTATAAGTAACTTTGCAACATGTCAACTAACTCTCAGTAGCATATTAGTAGATTGTCTGCTTAATATCTGCTAACTCTTTATTGTGATGGTCCCCCAAAAGACCTTCTACTGACTATAAGTAACTTTGCAAGTACATGTGAACTTACTCCTGACCCAGTCTTCTTATACTCTACTAACACTCTAATAAGAGTTAGTAAACATGTAGGTGCAACGTTACTAATAGTCAACAGAAGGGACCATCAAAATAAAGTGAAACCCTGAATTGTATTGTACAATGCTATTACATTTCGGCATGCAACTAGTCTATAGTTTTATTGTTGAAATAACAATAAATTCATACTTCATTTCATCCATTTGTTTAACCTCAACAAATCACAAAATTCAAAGTAAATTTGAATTCAAAGGCAAAAAGATACTTACTGTTAGGGGTTTGCAAGTATAAGCATTAGTAATAGTGATTCTTGCTATAGCAAACACCACTTTTACAAAAATGAAATGCAAAATTCTATGAGAAAAAACAAAAATTCTATGTGAATGAATTGTTTTTCTTTCTAGTGCTATTTACATGAGACTATATATATCCTCATTCAAACTGTCGAACATTTATTATATTCTGTGTCGAGACGTCATATTTTTTCATATTCTAAGTAATTACACGAATTACCTATTCATCTATATTTCTCAAGAACATCAAAAGTGGGTACAATCCATGCAACCCTGAGAATACTTTTCTTTCTAATCATGTACATGCAAGGCTCTTTATTTGTAAAAGTCAGAAGGTTTGCTGACAACTGCAGCAGCCTGGAATATGATCGAGCTTCTGCTGTACTCTGACTTTCATTTAATATTAATAAGCGGAGAAAAAATCCTACAGGAGAATAGAGGTTTTCTCTCTCTCACTCTCTCTTGTTCTTTTACACCTTTTCCATCTCCTTTTTAATTACAGAAATGCTGTGAAGTTAGAGACAGGACTACCCAATGGTAAAACAGTTGACATTGTGAGAGCAGAATACTGGCAAAGACATAATCTCCAAAGCTTCATACAGTAAATATTTCTCAATTAATCATCAAATACTAAGTGGTTTGGTAATGGCACCTTGTAAAGATACTCAAAAATAATGATATTAAAATCTTAAAATTAATCAAATTTCTGGCAAAGATGCATGTGCTCCCATCTCCCTTTTTATTTTCATTACAACCAAATAAATCAATAATAATAATACAAACCCATCAAATATTCTCTCAAAATGCTTGCTGTGATGGCAATTAAATATTATTCAGGACAATGAATCTTTTTTTTTTTTTTTTACTTTTAGTGCAGTCAAATCGGTTAATCGCAACGAATCGCAACATAAAAGCTTTTGTTTATATATATAATATATATATATATATATATATAAATGTGAATATATATATATATTTATATATATATATATATATATATATATATATATATATATATATATATATATATATATATATATATATATATATATTTATATATACATTATATATGTGTGTGTGTGTGTGTGTGCACACATATATAGTTTGTTTTTAAGTGTAAGTGTTTATAAGTATACATAAACACACACACACACACACACACACACACACACACACACACACACACACACACACACACACACACACACACACACACACACACACACACACACACACACACATATATATATATATATATATATATATATATATATATACATACATACATACATACATACATACATACATACATACATACATAAAATCATTAACTAGACACAGGTGAGACGCGGATAAATCAAACTCTATGGCAACAGTTGAATTGAGACGAAGGCAACAGACTAGGAACAATGCAAAACTAACAGGCTAACAACTCAAACAAAACTCAGACCCAGAAATAGACTTAATCGATGTATCCGTACTCTCAATAATAATTTTAAAAAATCATATGCGGTCATAAAGCACCTCAAGTCCGAGGCCATGGTTCTCAGTCAGAAAAGAGTGGCTTGCCCACTTCAGGTTGGTGGAGAGTTCCTGCCTCAAGTGGAGGAGTTTAAGTATCTTGGGGTTTTGTTCACGAGTGAGGGAAGGATGGAACGGGAGATCGACAGACGAATCGGTGCAGCTTCTGCAGTAATGCGGTCGATGTACCGGTCTGTCGTGGTGAAGAAGGAGCTGAGCTGCAAGGCGAAGCTTTCGATTTACCGGTCGATCTACGTTCCTACTCTCACCTATGGTCATGAGTTGTGGGTCATGACCGAAAGGACAAGATCCCGGATACAGCTTTTTCCACAGGGTGGCTGGGCACTCCCTTAGAGATAGGGTGAGAAGCTCGGTCACTCGGGAGGAGCTCAGAGTAGAGCCGTTGCTCCTCCACATCGAGAGGGCATCTGTTTCGGAGGTGAAGGTGTTCCGGGCATGTCCCACCGCGAGGAGACCCCGGGGAAGACCTAGGACACGCTGGAGGGATTATGTCTCCCGGCTGGCCTGGGAACGCTTCTGTATTCCTCCAGAAGAGCTGGAGGAAGTGTGCAGGGAGCGGGAAGTCTGGGCATCTCTACTTAGACTGTTGCCCTAATCACTGTTGACTAATCACATTCAAGTTTCGATATGGGACGGCATTCATGTGCATTTTTTACCTAGGAATTTTTACCTAGCTGACTGCAAAATGTCATTCAGCTCTGCCACCATTTAGTTAGCAACTTCCTACGATCCAATTAACTCCCGAAGGACAAAATCAAATAAACAGATTAAAAATATAAACGGACTACACCACGGTCCTGCGATTACAACGTCACCATCAGTAAGCTTCCGAGAACTCTTTCAGTTTTTATCTCAAAACATTTTCCATTCCATGCCTCGATGGGTCAGACTGTTTTGGCAGCAAAAGGGGGACCAACACAATGTTATGTCATGCCTGATCGGTGTATAACATGCTAGAAACATAATAATCACTGCAATAATGATCCAATCATTGACTCTTAAGTATTTGCCTATTTAAATCCAAACAGTGACTTTTGTTTTTTTTGGCCGGGCAGTGTATAATTTGAGCTTAAAAAAAAACTTTTAATAGCACTTAACAGACTTTTTAGTGCACCTCAACAAATGTAACTGAATACAAATATTGCTTTCATATAATGATTTATGAAGACACACACACACCTAAATAAACAAGATCAAGTACAAAAGTCATAATAATAATGATAAGTTTTAGAAGAATTAATGAATAAATTAGGCGTTTTTATAGCGTTATGTAATACTGTATACCCCAAGTGCTTTACAATCATAAAGGACATTTTATCTCCTCAAAGTCAAACGTTTAAGGGCAAGAGAAGAACAAAATGGCACATGTTTCAGTGGTTTGGTATGGAGTGTAAAGCAACAGGTCGGCAGCACATTGCAGCCTGATAATATCCCACAGTATGATGGAAAATGATGTTTTCACAGATGACAGGAGAACATAAGGGACAAATACACTTTACACAGCTGTCTGTCTCCACTGGCTTAAACCCTCGCCCATTTACCCTCTCGAGACAGATATCACCTGATCTCAGTGCTGTTGTCATTGGAAACACGATTTACAAAAAAGCTCATCATAAATGTAGGATTTTCATTTTGGAGCGAAACACCAGCTGCTTATTCAACATATTATTTCACTGAGATCACCCAGAAAAAAAACATTTAAAAAAATGACTAAAACTGATAAAACTGACCTGATTTCAACAATTATGATTACTTACTACTGACCATCCTACTTTAGTCTTAGGCCGCATTTAAACTGCAGGCCTTGATGCACAATTCCAAATTGGTGACTAGGCCTATATCCGATTTTTTTGACGACCCGCTTACATCATCTTTTAAAAGCAACCCGTATCCGATAATTGCATTTACACTATACACTGGCGAAACAGCCCAAGACGTTCTGACCTGGAAAAGGAAGTAAAACGGCGTGATATGCAATGGACACAAGATGCAGACAAAATAATTATTCAATGTTTCGCTTTCCGCATCTTTAAAGGTCAGCAAAACATTGCTTGCGTGAGGCAGAGAAAAAAGAGGAGAGCCCTTGATCGCAATTCGTGTCCACCTGAGTTGACGTCATTCGCCTCCATCCCTTTTACAATGACGTACGACTCGCATTTACTGGGGAATATGCGATTCGACCGCTTACATGGCAGATGCAAATGCACGTATCCGAATCATATCGGATTTATTACCACATATAAGTGAGGCCTGAATCCGATCTGAGGATATCGTTTTTTTTCTGCTTACACGTTCACGTCATATTCGATCTGAGAGGGGAAAATCGGAATTGGGTCACTTGAACCATGCAGTGTAAATGGGGCCTTAAAGACACAATCAAATCAAATGATCTTAAAACAAAAATAAATAAATAATTGTCAATTGTCAAATCATTTCATGGGGTTTTAAATGCAGTATATGGGGCATGTTTTCCTTATCTAAACAAAATTTCCATGTATTCTCGCACTTTTATCAGCATGTATTCAAAAGCATTTCACTTCCTAGAGCTCTTTTCAGACCAATAGTCCAAATCCACAGAGCTTTCTAATAACATCATCAGCTATTATGTGTGAACTGTATGAAAATGCATGAAAAGCCTCTCTTCTATTGAACGTGCTTGAAAAAGCTCAAATTATTCAAGATTTCTGGGACATTGTTCTAGCCGACTGTTCTTTTCTGCTTCCCGCAATCCTCATAAATGTCACCAAAATGGCAGAATTTGCAATGAGAAGCTCATCTCATATTGTAAGACATCATTTTGACAGTTTTTGCCTGCTAAAAGGCAAGTGTGCATGTTTGTGTGTCCGGATGGACGTGGCAGATAAGAGATTTCAGGACGATTTGTCATACCTGTAGTCTCTGTCCCTGCTCATTAGGGAAACATCTACACAAAGGTCGCAAAAGATTAGTTGTATATTTTAACAGGGAGCCTTATATTGTAAAATCTGCAGACAGTATGTTGAATGAACATAACAGGTCATACATCACAGAAATGCTGAATGGATCATTATGTTCTAATGCTCTCTGGTCTTGTTAATATACCGCACTAAAAGCCTGAGATCCAATCTTCTCATATTATGCTTTATCAAAGGATAATCTAGGTTATTTTCAATGTTTTACTCTATGAGACAATCACTATGATTGTATCAGAACCAACACACATACATTATAAAACCATATACAAAATAAATAAAAAATGTGCCATGCATTAACAAAAATATGTTTGGAAGGCTTCTTGCACACTTAAAAAGAGCTATTTTTGATATAGGCCTTCAAACACTTCTACACTGAACAAAATTATAAACGCAAACATTTTGTTTTTGCCCCCATTTTTCATCAGCTGAACTCAAAGATATAAGACTTTTTCACAAAAGACCTATTTCTCTCAAATATTGTTCACAAATCTGTGTTATGAGCACTTCACCTTTGCCGAGATAATCCATCCACCTCACAGGTGGCATTTCAAGATGCTGATTAGACAGCATGATTATTGCACATGTGTGCCTTAGGCTGAGCACAATAAAAGGCCACTCTAAAATGTGCAGTTTTATCACACAGCACAATGCCACAGATGTCGCAAGTTTTGAGGGAGCATGCAATTGGCATGCTGACTGCAGGAATGTCCCCCAGAGCGGTTCCCTGTGAAGTGAATGTTCATTTCTCTACCATAAGCCGTCTCCAAAGGCGTTTCAGAGAACTTGACAGTACATCCAACCGGCCTTACAACCGCAGACCACATGTAACCACACCAGCCCAGGACCTCCATATCCAGCATCTTCACCTCCAAGATCGTCTTAGACCAGCCACCCGGACAGCTGCTGCAACAATCGGTTTGCATAACCAAAGAATTTCTGCACAAACTGTCAGAAACTGTCTCAGGGAAGCTCATCTGCATGCTCGTCGTCCTCATCGGGGTCTCAAACTGACTGCAGTTCGTCGTAACTGACTTGAATGGGCACTTTGGAGAGGTGTTCTCTTCACAGATGAATCCCGGTTTTCACTGTACAGGGCAGATGGCAGACTGCGGTATGGCGTTGTGTGGGTGAGCGGTTTGCTGATGTCAACATTATGGATCGAGTGGCCCAGGCGTATGTTATGGACAATAAACACAGGTGCATTTTATTGATGGAAATTTGAATGCACAGAGATACCGTGACGAGATCCTGAGGCCCACTGTTGTGCCATTCATCCACGACTATCCAAGGGCGCCGTAAAGGGGTGGAAGGTTAGGATGATTCTAAGGGCCCAGGCTGATTTAGGGCCCAGAAGAGCAGACCCCCTTTTTCTTTTCTTATTTCTTTTCTCTTTTTTATACATACATTAAATGTGCTAGGGCCCCTCATGCACTAAATGTGTATTTTGTCCGTTTTGACCATAGATTTTATATTTAAAAAACAAATTTCAAAATGTCAGTCACAACCACCCTCCAACCCCCCCCCCCCTTTTTTTTACAACACCGGCAAAGATCGTTTATACTCATCTTTTTCTTCTAACATTAGGCTACTTATTCCAGCGTGCAGACAGGGTTGCCAAGTTTTTACAACAAAACCCACCCAATTGCTAACGTTCCTCAAAACTAGCCAAAAACAAGCCCAATAGCTTTCCAGGGGGGTTCTCCGGGGGAAAAAAGGCATTTGGGGGTTAAAATATGTGTTATTTTGGCAGGGCTGGCAGCTCAAAATTGCATTCCTGGGTCTGTATATCACATAATTGGTGTCACTTCAACCCGCGGACTTGGCAACACAGTGCAGTTGAGTTCTGTTGACATTTGACAACTAACGTTATGCGTTGCTCTGATTGGTTGTAGGTCTATCCAATTGAGGTCTTTCCTGGTTCGGTTGAAACACGCCCCATAATCACAGCCCAACGGAGCAGTATCAGACTCAAATTCTGACTAGAATTGAGTATGACGACGTCAGGCTAAAGAGGCGCTATAGTGGACATTAATTTAAACTTCTATTGTCAGGGGGTATTTAGTCTCACGTAGCCAGACCTTCAGGCTGAGAGCATAAGATCTGGACTCTATCGTATTTTTCATTGGTCAAGGACTGCCTAAGAGGATGTTTGACTGACATGTAACGCAACCAATCACAGTTCATTTTGTTCCGCGTCATGTTTAGGGGCGTGAAAATGTAAAGTAGATGTCCCTGCAATATAACAGACCGCCATGCATCTATATATTATTAATTCAAGAACGTTGTGCATGTTTTCTGCAACAATGGAGCAGTCAACTTCACATACTTTTGAAAATCCAGCCTTTAATCTCTCATTGTCACAGTTGTAAACACAACGGCGTTCTTCTTCCACGAGGGAGTCAGAGTTTGGAGTCACGGCATTTGTTTCTAGGCGAACCGACACACTCGCATTAAAGAACGCAACACACTTGTCTCGCGGACATCCTGTAGAATTCAACCAATCAGATGACGACTTTGAAACCTATGAATTTTTTCCAGATAAGTGTGCCATATGCATCAGAACTTCAGTCAACGGTCTGTGGGCGTAACGTCTGAGGCTGAGACTAGGGGGTATTTATAAGACATCATTTTCAACTAAAACCAGGACATTTTTTAAACGCTTTGGCCGTTAATTTATTGTTAATAAATTAAAAAGTTGTTTTGTGGGCCTGAAAACGCAAACTTTTGAAAAAGTATTTCAAAGTGCAAGTTTTTTAAAACAATACTGTTTACTCTTTGCGAAAATCGTTTTCGTGGATCCTTGTGAATGGGGATCGTTTTGTCGTCTGTACGTGAAAAACACAAAGGAAAAACGTGTCAGTTTTTAGTATATCGTTGTCATGTAAACATACCCACAGTTTTCTCGTTCAGGTCAACTATTTTAATGGAGGAACATTTTGAAGAGAATCATGCTATTGAGATGTTTTTAACTAACTATCTGGGAAAAAAAAAAAATATATATATATATATATTGTTCAGTCTAAATTTAATTTTTTCGTCATTTACTTTTGCTACTTTTCAAATGTCTTTTAAGTATAAACATAAGTCATTTCAAGAATTTTTGTGTAAAAACAATTTATATCAGTTTTTGAGAAAAAATAGGACTGGCCCACAGTTGTGCCGTTATTTCCACCACACTATTCCACACACCATACTTCTTCTTCTTCTTCTTCTTCTTATTATTATTATTATTATTTAAATTAAGTGTACTTGTTTACCAAAGATAAAACTGTGTATGAAAAGAGCATGTTTGAGATTAAATATGATGCATGTAATAAGTGGGGGAATTTTGTAAAATTATTCAAAAATGTTGAAAATATTATTGAATTCTGTATATTTAAAATGCTAGATGTGAAAGTAGAGCCAAACTTAGCCCACAATGCACTAGAAATTTTCATTTCTTTTCAGGAAAAAATACCCCCCCCCCAACTCTGACTACTGAAGTAAAAGACAATGCCTTCAGCATTTTAATATTCAATTTCATGTTATGAATAAGACTTGCAAATCTTGCCACTTAGGGGATAATGAAGTCTGGAGATGAAAGCAGACGCTTAGATGCAAGGTGTTAAAAAGGTGTAACACCTCGCATAAAAGCACACAGTACAAAACGTACAGTTGTACAAATCAAGAAAAAACACATCTACACATTCTCATTAATCCATTGGTTCAAATTTAATATGTGCTGAACATGAACATGTATTGCCATGTATATATATAACCAAATTTCCTAGAGGCATAAGAGTCTCATGAAATCTTTGAATTATTCATTCAGGGAGTCGTTAATACTGCCTATATTTCTTACTCATTGAAGCATGCCTCTACCTACATTTTTGCAAAAACTCCCCAAAAAAAGTACCTATTCATACAGTTCACTGCAGTTTCCAGGTGAAATGAACTAGTGACAGTAAAAAAACAACAAATTGTATTCCTTTTCACACCAATTTTTATACAGGGGCAGATTATTGATTAATAAAAACTAATTTTTGTGCGGTTACTTTCAAAATATGACCTCTTAACCCCTTTGTATACTAACATTGATTTTTGCATTAACCAGCTTCAAAAGTATGGCCTCTCTGCCATAGTAAACCTGATCAGTAGCTCACCTCATTACTTCCGCTATGCAGAGCGCTTGAGTCCTGTGAAATTGTAAAATAAATGATAAAATAGTTTAAAGACTTGTAGAAGAAAGCTAAAATATGGCATGGTTTCTTCAGCAAATGCATTTTAGCTCATGTTTGTATTTGTTAAAGGGGGGGTCTAATGCTATTTTTCATGCAATCTAACTTATTTACACTTTTAAAGTGTTGGGTTCTCATGCTAAACATAACCAAAATGACCAAAATGTAAAAAATTAGTTGGACATATGACAGACTATTTCAGAGAATTTCTGTGCCAAATACACTTCTTCTGGATTTGAACAAGTTTTGGAACGTTTTTTTGAGTATGGCCATGTATAACATCAAAATGGGTGGAATTCCTTGCATGGGCACTTCTCCAGGAAGAACGACGAGCTTCGTTCGGGTTTGGGTAGCCGTCGCCAGCGCTTTGTTTTAGACCACAACATCAACAATGTAACTAAAGAAGTGTGTTTCTGGTTGTGAGGGAAATATAACACTGTTCAGCTTCCCAAATAACCCAGTGTTAAGGAAGCATTGGATGCAGTTTGTTTTTTCCGGAGCAGCAATGGAGTTCAGAAAGTGTGTTCTCTTACGAGAGGTTCTCTCGTATTGCGTAAGTTCCTTACGCTACGGGAAAGTATTCTTTCTTCGAGATTTCTGAAAAACCCAAAATTATCCTTAATTTTGTAACATTGTCAACGCAGTGCGGCAGCCTGGCAGACCATAGCAGGCTATTCCAGCGTGCTATTGGCTGCTCTGCTGGCAACTGCAGCAGCCTATCGGTGAGCCCGCGTGACGTGGCGACCAATGAGGGCGCTTCGCGCCCACCTGGCTTCATTTGCCTACAGGTGGGGCGTGGCCACGTGTATATAAGCAGGGCTCACGGGCTGCATATTCGATTTTCTTTTCTTCAGCGAAGCCCTTCGCATCGCTGGATCTGGAACCCGCCGCCGTGACCGCGCAGACAAGCAAGCAGAGGACAGCGCCTGAGGAAGCCGGCAGCATCGCGCCACCTTCAGCCTTCCGTGCCTGCTCTGCTATCCGGCAGCCCCATATCCTTTTACGCTCAAAGTGTTGTCGCCGCTGCGTCACACTTTTCACAAAAAGAGCCGAGCGTTGATACAAATGTCTCGTTCCACCTGCGGCTCGTGTCACGCGCAGCTCAGCTCCGGGGACCGCCATGTGATCTGCGCTCTCTGTCTGGGCCGTGATCACGCCGCCGCCGCACTCCACGCTGGCGGATGCCAAGAGTGCGAAGAACTGACGATGTCGACCCTGCGGGCTCGACTCGTCCTGTTCGAAGATGATATCCCTCCAGTCCCTGCCACGCCGCGCAAGAAGAAGCGCCGCTCGCAGCGGACTCCGGAGCTCGCAGAGAGAAGCTCGCCGGAACCTTTCCCGCCCGCTTCACTCTCGCCTTCCCCGCCCCCACCCCAGGCCGCCATTTCTGTTGCCGCCTCCGGGGATGAGGCGGATGCGGCCGCGGAACGCGCCGACAGCTGCTCCATCATGGCTTCCGACAGCGAGGACTGGTCTTCCGCGTCCTCTTCAGTCCGGGGCTCCGGACGCTCTCGAGCGGGTGAGGACGCCGAACTCTTGCGCCTTCTCACCCGGGCTGTCGAGCAGCTAGGCCTCGAATGGGCCCCGCCCAAGGTGGCAGCGCCGAACCGACTTGACGGATGCTTCCTAAACAGTCGCCGCCGTGCGCCCACCTCCAGGACTGCACCCTTTTTGCCGGAGCTTCACGAGGAGCTCGCAAAGTCCTGGAATGCGCCATTCTCCGCGAGGGTCTCGTCTCAGGCTTCTTCGACGCTCTCACAAGTTGACGGCGCGGCCGAGAAAGGCTACAACGCTATCCCTCCGGTGGAAGAGGCGGTCGCAGCGCACCTTTGCCCGCCTTCTGGTTGGCGCTCAAAGGCTGCCCTCCCGTCCAAGGCCTGCAGAGTGACGTCATCGCTGATCGGCCGCGCTTTCGCTGCCTCCGGTCAAGCTGCGTCCGCTCTGCACTCTATGGCCGTGCTGCAAATCCTCCAAGCTAATCTCCTCCGCGACATGGACGAGAAATGCTGTGACGCTGAGTTAATCACGGATTTGCGAAGCGCGACGGATCTCTCCCTTCGCGCCACCAAGACCGCAGCACAGGCCCTCGGACGCTCTATGGCCTCCCTCACGGTAGCTGAGCGCCATCTCTGGCTCACGCTCGCGGACATGCGAGAAACAGAGCGCGCGGCCTTCCTAAACGCCCCGCTCTCTCCGTCTGGGCTTTTCGGACCAGCGGTCAAGGGGATCGTCGACCGTTTCTCCGAAGTGCAGAAAACGACGCAGGCCATGAACCTTTTCCTGCCTCGACGCCCCGGCGCTCGCCGTCCTCGTGACCAGCCAGCAACGAGCTCCGCGCAGCGCCCAGCGCGGCCCCCTTCGTCTCAGAGAAGACCGAGCGGCCGCCCCAGATCGCGCTCTTCCAGCCGTGGTAAGCCGCCTCCACCTCGGGGCCCCCGGCCTAGGATCACGCTGAAGCCCGAGCCTCCAAAGTCCTCCTAGCAAGAGGCGAGAAACGACGGTTAAGTCCCGCCGCGGCCGGACCACCGTCAAAACTCTTTTTCCTGTCAGCCCCCACCACTGTGGCTGCTGCAGATGGATTTCACGCAGCCAACGAGCCGGCAAAAATGCCTTCTCGCCTGTCAATAACCGCCGTTTTTACGGCGAACCAGAGAAATCACAAAAGTTGCATTATTTCTGGTCGCACGGCTCGCGCCGTATGTGTTTCAAATGCAGTAAATGTGCCCACTTTTCTGTGTTCACCCCTGCACACAAGCACTATAAACCCTGTGTCCCCCACTCACATAAAGCGGCCACCGGCCGCTCGAGTGCTAGAGTTAGGTCACGTGTCCGCTTGTTTGCGTCCACGACTAACCACCACACGCGCTGTCACACAGCCACTCTTAACCGGTCATGTTCCACGCGTAAGAGTTGTGCCCGCTCAAACGCGCTCACACATTTTCGCGAACATTATGCCTCAGGCGCCACGCGCCACGCCACACACCATTTATTTTCCGCCCAGGGTGGCCGGAGCGATGAGTGTAGGGCCGCACACAAGCCACTCCCCGCTCGAAGCGGCAGAGATGCAGTGTGTAGGGCGGCCAGCCATCGCGAGCGATCGGCTGGCCCACAGCACAGAGAGCGCGCGCACTGCGCCCGCCCCTCCTATACGGGCCGTCAAACCCGCGAAGCGCGGCGTTTCGAGCCCGGAGGCCGTTCTATCCCGTGTGGCGCACGCGAGAGCGTGGGAAGCCATTCCAGGTGTATCAGAATGGGTGCTGAAAACAGTGAAGCACGGCTACACTCTGCAGTTCGCTCGCCGCCCTCCGCGCTTCTGTGCGCGTACAGAGACGAGAGTGAGCGAGGAAGTAGCACATCTACTTCGAGCAGAAATAGCCACGCTGCTGTGCAAAGGGGCTATAGAACCGGTTCCCCACTCTATGAGCGAGTCAGGCTTTTACAGCCGGTATTTTCTCATGCCAAAAAGGGATGGGTCGCTCAGACCGATTCTGGATCTGAGGCGTCTGAACAAAGCTCTTATGAAAAGATCGTTCAAGATGCTCACGACCAAGCAGATCCTCGCGCATATTCGCCCGAGAGACTGGCTAATCTCCCTAGATTTGAAAGATGCATATTTTCAAATCAAGATAACGCCGCGTCACAGGCCATTCTTACGATTCGCCTTCGACGGCCAGGCTTATCAATACACCGTCCTTCCGTTCGGCCTGTCACTAGCACCCCGTACATTTACGAAGTGCATGGACGCGGCCCTCGCTCCTCTGAGAAATCGAGGGATGCGAGTATTGAACTATCTGGACGATTGGCTCATCCTGGCGCAGTCGGAGGCCGAGCTCCTCGCCCACAGGGCAATGCTGCTCAGCCATCTGGACAGCCTAGGGCTCACGGTCAATTGGACCAAGAGCTCATTAGTGCCCACGCAATCAACCTCATTTCTGGGTTTGAATCTGGACACTGTGGCAATGTCAGCCCGCCTGTCACCCCATCGCGCGCGCCAAGTTCGGCGCATGGCTGCGTACTTTCGGCCAGGCAAAATCGCACCTCTCAAGCTGTTTCAGAGGATGCTGGGACGTATGGCCTCAGCTGCAGCTGTGCTCCAGCTGGGCTTAATGCGCATGCGCCCGCTGCAATGCTGGTTAAACGCCCGAGTGCCTCACAGGGCCTGGGCGTCCGGTGGCTTCAGGATCAGAGTGACTCAGGGCTGCGTGTCAGCCCTAGAGCCCTGGTTAGTAGCCGACTGGTACCAGAGGGGAGTGACGATGGGAGCCATCTCACACCGCAAGGTCATCTCGACGGACGCCTCCACCACGGGTTGGGGCGCCGTTTTCGAGGGCAGATCAGCCTCGGGCCTTTGGTCGAGCGAGGAAAAACTCCTACACATAAACTGTTTGGAGATGATAGCGGTAGAGAACGCGCTCAAGCAGTTTCTCCCGCTTATACGAGGACACCATGTGTTAGTCCGGTCGGACAACACCACAGTGGTGTCCTACGTGAACCGGCAGGGCGGTGTCAGGTCCAGAGGTCTGGGCAATCTGACAGAACGCCTGCTCGTGTGGGCACACAGCTCGCTGCGCTCGTTGAGAGCTGCGCACGTGCCGGGCCACCTCAATGTGGGCCCGGACAAGCTGTCCAGGGGCCTCATTCTCCCAGGAGAATGGTCCCTGCACCCCCAGACAGTCCAGCTGGTATGGCGCCTGTTCGGCAGAGCGGAGCTCGACCTCTTTGCAACAAAAGAGAACGCCCGCTGCCCGACGTTTCTGTCCAAAAGCGAGGATGCGCTGTCCCAAACTTGGCCCAGCCTCCCGCTGTATGCTTTCCCGCCGATCTCCCTATTGCCCCAGGTCATAGCGAAAATCAGGGAAACGCGCCGTCCGGTGCTCCTTATAGCACCGCGCTGGGAGAACCAGATTTGGTACCCAGAGCTGGTGAAGCTGTCGCACTCACCCCCCTGAACAGTTCCGCTGAGAGCAGACCTTCTCTCTCAAGCAGGAGGCTAAGTTTGGCATCCCCATCCAGAGCGATGGTCTCTGCATGTATGGGTGACCAACGGATACCCGTTGACCTGCCCGAAGGGGTTATGAACACGATTTCACACTCTAGAGCCCCCTCGACGAGGCGGTTATATAGTTCTAAGTGGTCGGTGTTCACTGAGTGGTGTGTTTCCAAGGGATTGGACCCACAGCAATGTGGGGTCCAGCGGGTGCTCTCCTTCCTCCAAGAGTTTTTGGAATTGGGCAGGTCCCCTTCCACGCTCAAAGTGTATGTGGCGGCTATAGCAGCGTTCGCTCAGACGACGCTAGGTAGCACGCTAGGAAGGAACGAGCTCATCGTCCGTTTCCTCAGAGGAGCCAGACGGATGAATCCCCCGCGGCCCCCGTCGGTTCCTATATGGGATCTGGCCTTGGTCCTAGAGGCCCTGAAGGCTCATCCCTTTGAACCGCTCGAGACTGTGGAACCAAGGTTCCTTTCGCTGAAAACCACGTTTCTGATAGCTCTGGCTTCAGTGAAACGCGTGGGGGATCTACACGCGCTCTCAGTGAGCCCGACGTGTATGGAGTTCGGTCCTAATGACTCTAAGGTCATTCTCAGACCGAGGCATGGTTATGTCCCCAAAGCGATCGGCACTCCCTTCAGGGCGCAGATTATCTCCCTCTCGGCTCTGCCAGCATCCGATGAGGGGGACGGTGGCAATTTCCTCTGCCCTGTCAGGGCATTGAGGGTTTATGTCACACGCTCCGCCGCCTTCAGGCGTTCTGAGCAGCTATTTGTTTCGTTTGGTGGGCGCACTAAAGGTCTCGCCTCCTCGAAACAGACCCTGTCCAGGTGGATAGTGGACGCGATTGCAACTGCATACGCTTCCAAACACCTGCAGTGCCCGCTAGGTGTCAGAGCACACTCCACCAGAGGCATGGCCTCTTCGTGGGCTTGGGCCAGAGGGATTTCCATCCACGATATCTGTATGGCGGCAGGCTGGGCCTCCCCGTCTACGTTCGTGAGATTTTACAATCTGGAAGTTCCTGCCTTACAGGCGAAAGTGTTATCAGTTCAATAGGGCCGTTGGTTCTGCCCAGTGATTCTGCGCAGACATAGCTCACATACTGGTAGTAAGTTCGGTACTAGGCTCATGTGAATTTGAAGGAGACCGGCGGTGCCGTTCCCTCATTTACGAGACGAGCTGTTGTGAGTTTGAAGGTGACCGGCGGTGCCGTTACCTCACTCATATAACAAGATATTGTGAATTTGAAGGCGACCGGCGTTGCCGCTCCCTCATTCATGAGACAAGGTGTGGTGAATTTGAAGGAGACCGGCAGGTGCCGTTCCCTCATTCATGGGACAGGGTGTTGTAACCACCCGTCGTAAACCACCCGTCAGTTCGAATGAAGTGTCTGTATATGTGGTGGCCCGTTTTTTCTTTACCGGCCACCCTGCCCGAGCAGTGTTATGGTCCCCGGTTCCCTGGGATACATATGCTGTATGCGAGGCGCGCACGGCGTTGACAATATGTTCCCGTAGCGTAAGGAACTTACGCAATACGAGAGAACCTCTCGTAAGAGAACGATACTCGGTTACTTAACGTAACCTCGGTTCTCTCTAGAAGAGGGAACGAGTATTGCGTTCCTTGCCGTGCGCCCCGCTGGCTTTTACGCTTCAGAACTAAGAAAACCGAATATGCAGCCCGTGAGCCCTGCTTATATACACGTGGCCACGCCCCACCTGTAGGCAAATGAAGCCAGGTGGGCGCGAAGCGCCCTCATTGGTCGCCACGTCACGCGGGCTCACCGATAGGCTGCTGCAGTTGCCAGCAGAGCAGCCAATAGCACGCTGGAATAGCCTGCTATGGTCTGCCAGGCTGCCGCACTGCGTTGACAATGTTACAAAATTAAGGATAATTTTGGGTTCTCTTACGAGAGGTTCTCTCGTATTGCGTAAGTTCCTTACGCTACGGGAAAGTATTCTTTCTTCGAGATTTCTGAAAAACCCAAAATTATCCTTCATTTTGTAACATTGTCAACGCAGTGCGGCAGCCTGGCAGACCATAGCAAGCTATTCCAGCGTGCTATTGGCTGCTCTGCTGGCAGCAGCCTATCGGTGAGCCCGCGTGACGTGGCGACCAATGAGGGCGCTTCGCGCCCACCTGGCTTCATTTGCCTACAGGTGGGGCGTGGCCACGTGTATATAAGCAGGGCTCACGGGCTGCATATTCGATTTTCTTTTCTTCAGCGAAGCCCTTCGCATCGCTGGATCTGGAACCCGCCGCCGTGACCGCGCAGACAAGCAAGCAGAGGACAGCGCCTGAGGAAGCCGGCAGCATCGCGCCACCTTCAGCCTTCCGTGCCTGCTCTGCTATCCGGCAGCCCCATATCCTTTTACGCTCAAAGTGTTGTCGCCGCTGCGTCACACTTTTCACAAAAAGAGCCGAGCGTTGATACAAATGTCTCGTTCCACCTGCGGCTCGTGTCACGCGCAGCTCAGCTCCGGGGACCGCCATGTGATCTGCGCTCTCTGCCTGGGCCGTGATCACGCCGCCGCCGCACTCCACGCTGGCGGATGCCAAGAGTGCGAAGAACTGACGATGTCGACCCTGCGGGCTCGACTCGTCCTGTTCGAAGATGATATCCCTCCAGTCCCTGCCACGCCGCGCAAGAAGAAGCGCCGCTCGCAGCGGACTCCGGAGCTCGCAGAGAGAAGCTCGCCGGAACCTTTCCCGCCCGCTTCACTCTCGCCTTCCCCGCCCCCACCCCAGGCCGCCATTTCTGTTGCCGCCTCCGGGGATGAGGCGGATGCGGCCGCGGAACGCGCCGACAGCTGCTCCATCATGGCTTCCGACAGCGAGGACTGGTCTTCCGCGTCCTCTTCAGTCCGGGGCTCCGGACGCTCTCGAGCGGGTGAGGACGCCGAACTCTTGCGCCTTCTCACCCGGGCTGTCGAGCAGCTAGGCCTCGAATGGGCCCCGCCCAAGGTGGCAGCGCCGAACCGACTTGACGGATGCTTCCTAAACAGTCGCCGCCGTGCGCCCACCTCCAGGACTGCACCCTTTTTGCCGGAGCTTCACGAGGAGCTCGCAAAGTCCTGGAATGCGCCATTCTCCGCGAGGGTCTCGTCTCAGGCTTCTTCGACGCTCTCACAAGTTGACGGCGCGGCCGAGAAAGGCTACAACGCTATCCCTCCGGTGGAAGAGGCGGTCGCAGCGCACCTTTGCCCGCCTTCTGGTTGGCGCTCAAAGGCTGCCCTCCCGTCTAAGGCCTGCAGAGTGACGTCATCGCTGATCGGCCGCGCTTTCGCTGCCTCCGGTCAAGCTGCGTCCGCTCTGCACTCTATGGCCGTGCTGCAAATCCTCCAAGCTAATCTCCTCCGCGACATGGACGAGAAATGCTGTGACGCTGAGTTAATCACGGATTTGCGAAGCGCGACGGATCTCTCCCTTCGCGCCACCAAGACCGCAGCACAGGCCCTCGGACGCTCTATGGCCTCCCTCACGGTAGCTGAGCGCCACCTCTGGCTCACGCTCGCGGACATGCGAGAAACAGAGCGCGCGGCCTTCCTAAACGCCCCGCTCTCTCCGTCTGGGCTTTTCGGACCAGCGGTCAAGGGGATCGTCGACCGTTTCTCCGAAGTGCAGAAAACGACGCAGGCCATGAACCTTTTCCTGCCTCGACGCCCCGGCGCTAGCAATAGCTCCGCTGCTCGCCGTCCTCGTGACCAGCCAGCAACGAGCTCCGCGCAGCGCCCAGCGCGGCCCCCTTCGTCTCAGAGAAGACCGAGCGGCCGCCCCAGATCGCGCTCTTCCAGCCGTGGTAAGCCGCCTCCACCTCGGGGCCCCCGGCCTAGGATCACGCTGAAGCCCGAGCCTCCAAAGTCCTCCTAGCAAGAGGCGAGAAACGACGGTTAAGTCCCGCCGCGGCCGGACCACCGTCAAAACTCTTTTTCCTGTCAGCCCCCACCACTGTGGCTGCTGCAGATGGATTTCACGCAGCCAACGAGCCGGCAAAAATGCCTTCTCGCCTGTCAATAACCGCCGTTTTTACGGCGAACCAGAGAAATCACAAAAGTTGCATTATTTCTGGTCGCACGGCTCGCGCCGTATGTGTTTCAAATGCAGTAAATGTGCCCACTTTTCTGTGTTCACCCCTGCACACAAGCACTATAAACCCTGTGTCCCCCACTCACATAAAGCGGCCACCGGCCGCTCGAGTGCTAGAGTTAGGTCACGTGTCCGCTTGTTTGCGTCCACGACTAACCACCACACGCGCTGTCACACAGCCACTCTTAACCGGTCATGTTCCACGCGTAAGAGTTGTGCCCGCTCAAACGCGCTCACACATTTTCGCGAACATTATGCCTCAGGCGCCACGCGCCACGCCACACACCATTTATTTTCCGCCCAGGGTGGCCGGAGCGATGAGTGTAGGGCCGCACACAAGCCACTCCCCGCTCGAAGCGGCAGAGATGCAGTGTGTAGGGCGGCCAGCCATCGCGCCCGCCCCTCCTATACGGGCCGTCAAACCCGCGAAGCGCGGCGTTTCGAGCCCGGAGGCCGTTCTATCCCGTGTGGCGCACGCGAGAGCGTGGGAAGCCATTCCAGGTGTATCAGAATGGGTGCTGAAAACAGTGAAGCACGGCTACACTCTGCAGTTCGCTCGCCGCCCTCCGCGCTTCTGTGCGCGTACAGAGACGAGAGTGAGCGAGGAAGTAGCACATCTACTTCGAGCAGAAATAGCCACGCTGCTGTGCAAAGGGGCTATAGAACCGGTTCCCCACTCTATGAGCGAGTCAGGCTTTTACAGCCGGTATTTTCTCGTGCCAAAAAGGGATGGGTCGCTCAGACCGATTCTGGATCTGAGGCGTCTGAACAAAGCTCTTATGAAAAGATCGTTCAAGATGCTCACGACCAAGCAGATCCTCGCGCATATTCGCCCGAGAGACTGGCTAATCTCCCTAGATTTGAAAGATGCATATTTTCAAATCAAGATAACGCCGCGTCACAGGCCATTCTTACGATTCGCCTTCGACGGCCAGGCTTATCAATACACCGTCCTTCCGTTCGGCCTGTCACTAGCACCCCGTACATTTACGAAGTGCATGGACGCGGCCCTCGCTCCTCTGAGAAATCGAGGGATGCGAGTATTGAACTATCTGGACGATTGGCTCATCCTGGCGCAGTCGGAGGCCGAGCTCCTCGCCCACAGGGCAATGCTGCTCAGCCATCTGGACAGCCTAGGGCTCACGGTCAATTGGACCAAGAGCTCATTAGTGCCCACGCAATCAACCTCATTTCTGGGTTTGAATCTGGACACTGTGGCAATGTCAGCCCGCCTGTCACCCCATCGCGCGCGCCAAGTTCGGCGCATGGCTGCGTACTTTCGGCCAGGCAAAATCGCACCTCTCAAGCTGTTTCAGAGGATGCTGGGACGTATGGCCTCAGCTGCAGCTGTGCTCCAGCTGGGCTTAATGCGCATGCGCCCGCTGCAATGCTGGTTAAACGCCCGAGTGCCTCACAGGGCCTGGGCGTCCGGTGGCTTCAGGATCAGAGTGACTCAGGGCTGCGTGTCAGCCCTAGAGCCCTGGTTAGTAGCCGACTGGTACCAGAGGGGAGTGACGATGGGAGCCATCTCACACCGCAAGGTCATCTCGACGGACGCCTCCACCACGGGTTGGGGCGCCGTTTTCGAGGGCAGATCAGCCTCGGGCCTTTGGTCGAGCGAGGAAAAACTCCTACACATAAACTGTTTGGAGATGATAGCGGTAGAGAACGCGCTCAAGCAGTTTCTCCCGCTTATACGAGGACACCATGTGTTAGTCCGGTCGGACAACACCACAGTGGTGTCCTACGTGAACCGGCAGGGCGGTGTCAGGTCCAGAGGTCTGGGCAATCTGACAGAACGCCTGCTCGTGTGGGCACACAGCTCGCTGCGCTCGTTGAGAGCTGTGCACGTGCCGGGCCACCTCAATGTGGGCCCGGACAAGCTGTCCAGGGGCCTCATTCTCCCAGGAGAATGGTCCCTGCACCCCCAGACAGTCCAGCTGGTATGGCGCCTGTTCGGCAGAGCGGAGCTCGACCTCTTTGCAACAAAAGAGAACGCCCGCTGCCCGACGTTTCTGTCCAAAAGCGAGGATGCGCTGTCCCAAACTTGGCCCAGCCTCCCGCTGTATGCTTTCCCGCCGATCTCCCTATTGCCCCAGGTCATAGCGAAAATCAGGGAAACGCGCCTTCCGGTGCTCCTTATAGCACCGCGCTGGGAGAACCAGATTTGGTACCCAGAGCTGGTGAAGCTGTCGCACTCACCCCCCTGGCCAGTTCCGCTGAGAGCAGACCTTCTCTCTCAAGCAGGAGGCTCAGTTTGGCATCCCCATCCAGAGCGATGGTCTCTGCATGTATGGGTGACCAACGGATACCCGTTGACCTGCCCGAAGGGGTTATGAACACGATTTCACACTCTAGAGCCCCCTCGACGAGGCGGTTATATAGTTCTAAGTGGTCGGTGTTCACTGAGTGGTGTGTTTCCAAGGGATTGGACCCACAGCAATGTGGGGTCCAGCGGGTGCTCTCCTTCCTCCAAGAGCTTTTGGAATTGGGCAGGTCCCCTTCCACGCTCAAAGTGTATGTGGCGGCTATAGCAGCGTTCGCTCAGACGACGCTAGGTAGCACGCTAGGAAGGAACGAGCTCATCGTCCGTTTCCTCAGAGGAGCCAGACGGATGAATCCCCCGCGGCCCCCGTCGGTTCCTATATGGGATCTGGCCTTGGTCCTAGAGGCCCTGAAGGCTCATCCCTTTGAACCGCTCGAGACTGTGGAACCAAGGTTCCTTTCGCTGAAAACCACGTTTCTGATAGCTCTGGCTTCAGTGAAACGCGTGGGGGATCTACACGCGCTCTCAGTGAGCCCGACGTGTATGGAGTTCGGTCCTAATGACTCTAAGGTCATTCTCAGACCGAGGCATGGTTATGTCCCCAAAGCGATCGGCACTCCCTTCAGGGCGCAGATTATCTCCCTCTCGGCTCTGCCAGCATCCGATGAGGGGGACGGTGGCAATTTCCTCTGCCCTGTCAGGGCATTGAGGGTTTATGTCACACGCTCCGCCGCCTTCAGGCGTTCTGAGCAGCTATTTGTTTCGTTTGGTGGGCGCACTAAAGGTCTCGCCTCCTCGAAACAGACCCTGTCCAGGTGGATAGTGGACGCGATTGCAACTGCATACGCTTCCAAACACCTGCAGTGCCCGCTAGGTGTCAGAGCACACTCCACCAGAGGCATGGCCTCTTCGTGGGCTTGGGCCAGAGGGATTTCCATCCACGATATCTGTATGGCGGCAGGCTGGGCCTCCCCGTCTACGTTCGTGAGATTTTACAATCTGGAAGTTCCTGCCTTACAGGCGAAAGTGTTATCAGTTCAATAGGGCCGTTGGTTCTGCCCAGTGATTCTGCGCAGACATAGCTCACATACTGGTAGTAAGTTCGGTACTAGGCTCATGTGAATTTGAAGGAGACCGGCGGTGCCGTTCCCTCATTTACGAGACGAGCTGTTGTGAGTTTGAAGGTGACCGGCGGTGCCGTTACCTCACTCATATAACAAGATATTGTGAATTTGAAGGCGACCGGCGTTGCCGCTCCCTCATTCATGAGACAAGGTGTGGTGAATTTGAAGGAGACCGGCAGGTGCCGTTCCCTCATTCATGGGACAGGGTGTTGTAACCACCCGTCGTAAACCACCCGTCAGTTCGAATGAAGTGTCTGTATATGTGGTGGCCCGTTTTTTCTTTACCGGCCACCCTGCCCGAGCAGTGTTATGGTCCCCGGTTCCCTGGGATACATATGCTGTATGCGAGGCGCGCACGGCGTTGACAATATGTTCCCGTAGCGTAAGGAACTTACGCAATACGAGAGAACCTCTCGTAAGAGAACGATACTCGGTTACTTAACGTAACCTCGGTTCTCTCTAGAAGAGGGAACGAGTATTGCGTTCCTTGCCGTGCGCCCCGCTGGCTTTTACGCTTCAGAACTAAGAAAACCGAATATGCAGCCCGTGAGCCCTGCTTATATACACGTGGCCACGCCCCACCTGTAGGCAAATGAAGCCAGGTGGGCGCGAAGCGCCCTCATTGGTCGCCACGTCACGCGGGCTCACCGATAGGCTGCTGCAGTTGCCAGCAGAGCAGCCAATAGCACGCTGGAATAGCCTGCTATGGTCTGCCAGGCTGCCGCACTGCGTTGACAATGTTACAAAATTAAGGATAATTTTGGGTTTTTCAGAAATCTCGAAGAAAGAATACTTTCCCGTAGCGTAAGGAACTTACGCAATACTCGTTCCCTCTTCTAGAGAGAACCGAGGTTACGTTAAGTAACCGAGTATCGTTTTTCAGAAATCTCGAAGAAAGAATACTTTCCCGTAGCGTAAGGAACTTACGCAATACTCGTTCCCTCTTCTAGAGAGAACCGAGGTTACGTTAAGTAACCGAGTATCGTTTGTTTGTTCCTGGTCACGAGTTGAAAATGCATCAAATGTCTGTGTTTTGTTGGCAATCGGCACGTAAGTGCATATAATGAAAACAACACGAACATATAGTGAATAGAAAGTTATCCAGGGAGGAATAATGCCACGAATGTATTGTGTGTGTGTGTGTGTGTGTGTGTGTGGGTGTGTGTGTGTGTGTGTGTGTGTGTGTGTGTGTGTGTGTGTGTGTGTGTGTGGACTGGTAATCCCTACGTTATGGGGACAAAATGTCCCCACAAAGATGGCAATATCCGAAATCCTCGTCCTTGTGGGGACATTCGCTGGTCCCCATGAGGAAAACATCTTATAAATCAGACTAAGTGATGTTTTTTGAAAATGTAAAAATGCAGAATGTCTCCTGTGATGGGTAGGTTTAGGGGCAGGGGCAGTGTAGGGGGATAGAAAATACGGTTTATACAGTATAAAAACCATTACGCCTATGGAAAGTCCCCATAAAACATGAAAACCCAACATGTGTGTGTGTGTGTGTATGTGTCTCTTTAGCTCCGCCCACTGCACTCCTCTACGAGTTTGGATGTTTGCGGAAAGAGTCGGTACAGCTTATCTGTCTTTTATAAATCGAATAAAACTAAAGACTTTTTTGAGATATGAAAGATGCAATGCTACTCTGTAGGTACTCAAGATTAACATGAGGCTGCAACTGTGTGTGTTACCTTTAACCCTTTAACTATCGGTTAGGTTTAGTGTAGGTGGTACGTTATTTTCAAACGCGATAAAGCATTAGCCTTTTAGCAACATAGTCTATATGTACAGCAAACTTACGTAACTTTGAAAAATGTGCAAAATGCGCAAGAAGCAACTTCATAAAATCAATTTTGTAGTAATGTCGTCAAAGTCACATTTTCCCAATAAGCTAAAATAGGAGCTTTAGCATGGTCATGCTAATGCTAATATTCAGATGCCTACAGTAGCACAAGTGGGAGTGTAATAATGCTTAGTTGTATCCTTACAAATCAACATGGTTTTATTAAAAAAGGCCAAGGAAAAGGTCTTACATTTCTCATTCCTCTCGCTGATTCGCTTCTTTTTCTTACTGTGTCTCTGTGTGATGTTTCCGTTTAGCTGTCTCCGTCATTGCGACTACAGATGGCAGGTTTAACAGTGTCACCTCATTTAGACATATTTCTCATTACAATTCCCTTGATCCTGTCCACATCTACCGTTTCCTTTTCTATTAGTTCCGAGGTGTTTCACATCAGGAACAATCAAAACAAACGAGACGACAAACAAAAACAGAACAACATGCAATCCGCACAGTAGGACAACGCATCATGATTGCAATGCAAATATAATTATATACTCTACTGATATGATATTATGTGGTGCATGTGAACTGTTACGCTGATATCACTGTTACTATTCACAGGCGTGGAGTGAATGGGGCTGGGCAGGTGTTTTCAATTCATTCTCTGTGGGAGTTGAGTGGCAGGCTTGTGCAGAGGACTGTGGGATTCACAGTGGAGCAGTGCAAGCGAATGTACAAAAGTTGAGTCATTTTGTTGAGATGAGTAATGTTACGTCTTGTTTTGTTTTCTGTTGTGTTAACCCTGCTGAAAAATCAAACATTGCTGGTCGTGAGCATAAGGTAGCCTGTGTTTTGCATGATGGGACCAGCATGGGATGTTGGTTTGCTGGTCCCCAGCATGGAAAGCAGGAGTGCTGGTGGATCAGCTTAGCTTTGCTTGAGAACAGCATGACTATTGTGGTTACATTTTTTTGACTAACTGTGACTAACATTTATTTTTCCTTACAGGCCTAACATTTAACACTTGAGAACAAAATGTACCCTAAGGTTAGTGTGTCGAAAGAGTGGAAACTTTAAAGATACTGGCTAGACAGTTATTCCAAATGTAATGACACTTTGAGTAATAAAATGAACTAATAACCCACCCCATGATTTTTTTTTTGATGATTCTAATGTTTTTGATTTCTAAATTTGCTTTGCCAGTAACATAGGGAGTGGGTGGGTGCTGTTCTGCTCAGATTGAACCAATCATATTAGAGGATAATGAGATCATGAGTAATATGTCATGTTATTTTTACTGCGTATGTATGTCTATCTATAAACTGCTGTATTTTTCTTTGCTGGTGAGATTCTCTGTGAATGTTGTGAGAACTCTCATATCTCATAAGCATTTCAAGGGCACTTGCTGGAGTCATTGCTGTGCAGCAGGTTAGACACTAGAGATCTTACTTCTTTGTCAAGTGATAGTGTTTCACGAGTTCACACTTACATATAATTTATAGAGAGTACATTTAAATCCGTACTTGGCGTGCTGTCCGGGGGGAGGGCTTTGAGGTCGGAATTTGGCCCGAACCCAGAGTACCCCCCCCCCATGTATGTAAGTGGTTAGAACTAAAAGTGTGGAGAAGGGGTGGTGGAGGGATGCTGATAACTGTCAACAAACGGAGGTAGGACTGCTGTGTAACTCTATTGTTGATTGGCTGAGCGCTCTCCACTTGTGTCAATTATCTGAACGTGCTCCTCCCGAACCTTGTTAATAAAAAATCATTTACTGGAGCACTTCGATAAATATCTTATTCCTGAGTGATACTGTTCAAAAGGGCGAGAGACATCAACCGACTCGAAGCAGGTTGCCGACTGTAGATGCACGATAGTGTATAAGTATTGGGTGTCAACTGGGGACGCCACAGGTAAACTTAAGTCAGGTGCGTAGGGGAAAATCTACCACACTATGCTTGTACCAAGGAATATAAACCAAGATGGCACATACACATTCCCTGTTGATCCAGCATAAACCTACATGAATTCCATGTTAGTCCAGACTGGTTTATGCAGGTGGTATTGTGCTGGTCTAGCTGGCTGCAATTTTGTTGATCCAGGAACAACATTCCTGTCTGAAAATGTAGTCTTAAACATATCCTTACCCTTAACTGCTCAGTTAGCAGCTAAATTGTTGAACCAAGGAATATACACTGCCGTTCAAAGTTTTTGATCGGGAAGATTTTTTATGTTTTTTGAATAAGATGAAACATGCATGAATTCCATGTTAGTCCAGGCTGGTTTATGCTGGTGGTATAGTGCTGGTCTAGCTGGTAGACCAGCATAGTCATTCTGTTCTCAAGCAAAACTGAGATAGTGTAGCTGTTGGGGACCAGCAAGTCAGCAACAAGCATCCCATTCTGGTCCCAGCATGCAAAACATAACGTATTGCTGGTGATTAGCAATGCTGGCTTTTTAAATAGGGCATGCAAATGTGGCCACAGCATGAACAGACTTTTCTTAAAAGGGACTTTGGTTGAACTGCTAAACTTAGTTGCATCACCAACAGTCATTGTCATTTATGTTACTTAAAATGGCCAATTCTAACAGTAAATGAATGACTTGGTTTCTCTCCAAACACCCCTTAAGAACAAATCACTGCAATTACTTCAGCTCCTGTTACTACTGCCTACTGTCTCAGTAATTAACATTTGCCCATTTGAAACCCATGAACATTGACCTTTCACATTTGAGCGGTGAGAGCATGACATCATCACTATGACAGCTGCAGGACCATAAAATGTATGTGTTTCCTTGAAAGGTGTACCATGATGTCCATAGGGTCTTCAGTTTATGGTTTGGTTTCACAATGACTTGGCTGAGGCCAGAAACCTGGATGCCTAGCCTGGATGAAGGATCTTCTTTCTGATGAACATCCCATAAGTGTCTATCATATTTAGATGTTCTAAAGTGGCTATAAGGTCGGGGAGACTATGACTGATTGGTTAGTAAATGAGGTTGTATAAGGGCTGGTAAGGGGGTGGGTGACTTCCCATGGTTAGTAATTGCCTCCACCTACGGCCTATTAGATTTGCTTGGATTAAACATGCTGTTCAAGTACATGTGCTATTCAGTTGTTTCCGCCCTGCTGTGCCGTTGAATTGCTGGTAATGTTGCTTTCCATTGCACTTGACTATTATAGGTTGACTCAAATGAATTTTGGTTCATGAACACCTGTGGCCCCTTTGGGTTTTTATTGCTGGTGTGCCATGCATGTTCTTTTTGGCATTAAGAAAACACTTCCCCTTTCATTTCCATTCATCTCCACCGGGTTACCTCCTGGACTGTAACGGATAAAAATCAGCAACATGGCATTTTCGTATGTGCCACAATAGGACTGTTGTTCTGGATAGAGCTTGAAAACTCTAAGGGTCTCCTTCACCTTCAGCTCTGCAGAGAAAAGTGGGATGTAAAGACCTCTTCAGCCAGTAGTTAGTGACCTTTGAATCAGAGGTAATTAGGGACAGAACCAATTCATTTTTCAAGATCCTCTTGTCCCTTGACTCTTGACATCTCCATTTCCCAAGCTTTTTGGATTCTGTGTGAGACTTGCTGCCACATGTTCGTTGACTTTGATTTGTTTTTCTTGTTGTTTTCATAAGGATAAAAATGCTTTGATACTGAGGTTGCCAAAATGCTGTACTTTTGGTTGCTAGTAGGTGTTCCTAGTCAACGGCAGTATCCAACTGTATCAGACAACGGATTATGTATCCTATTTGTAGTTGTTATAGTTGACAACTGCGACTACTGGAAACAAATGATTTTCATGGTATTTGGTTCCATTAACTGCTCTCTGCATTCTTTGACCATTGCACATAGAACACTCTACCAAAAAGTGTTTAGCCTTGGTCCAAATTAAATACACCTGAACCTTCCAGGTGTGATAAGCAGAGCTAAACTCTGCAGGAAAGTGGACCTCCAGGGGCAGAATTGGACACCTTACTGTACCAGAATACTGGGATTGCGTCACTACTGAATATGCAGTGCTACTGCAAAATACTTAACAAATAAAACTTATGGGACAGTTCTTTTTTAATGTATTGGTTAAAAAGACTCAACTCATTAGTAATTGGTTTGAAACAGTCTAATGACTCATTCACTAAATGAATCAGAGCAGTTATAGACTTATTGAGCATCAATTTTGATCACTTTGTCGCATCTGTAGCAGTTTCTGATATTCATTTCATCTCATGTCACCAATTCCCATTTAAAATGAAAGAATTCCGGGTGCATTTATGCTGCAAATCGCTGAAAATGTGAAAGCTTCTTAAGTTTGCCAATATCCACATGGTGTTCTCATGAGCAGTTGAGTACTTTCCATAATTTAATGAAAACAGTGAACTGAGACTATATTTGTGTTTCTTTGAGCTACTTGCATGTGTTTGCAAGACTATTTTCTCACCTCCTCCGCAGTCCTTTTCCTCCTCTTCAATGCTGCTTTTGATAGTGTCATACTCCTCGTCAATATTCTGGTTGCCACGGATTTGACTGAGCACGCGCCGGGCCTTTTGGGTAAGGCCTTTCTGAATGAGCCAGCGAGGACTCTCTGGTAGGAAGAGGAACCCTAGGAACTGCAGCAATGCAGGGGCCACTGACAGACCCAGCATATACCTACACAGATGAAAAAGAAACAATGCGTTAATTGAGGATGCACAAAATTAGAAGAAAATAATTATTGTTTCTGTCTCAGTCACGTATCCTTTCCTCAGCTGCTGAAAGATTACATAGTGCCTACGCTTTGTTGCTAGTTTATTTTTGAAACTACTTCTGATGTGAACATAACATGACGTTAATGGTATAAGTTGGATGAACTAAACTTATGAACTAAAACAGCATTATTTTGGAAAACTTTAATTTGCAACTACATGTCAACTAACTCTCATTAGAGTATTAGTAGACTGTCTGCTTAATATTGGCTAACACTTTATTTTGATGCTCTCCTAACAGACATTCTATTGACTATAAGTAACTTTGCAAGTGCATGTAAACTTATTCTACAAACCCAAACCTAACACTCTACTAACAGTCTAAAGAAAGTTAGTTGACATGTAGTTTCTAATTATTGGGAGTTAGTTGATATGTAGACATTTAGTTACAAAGTTACTTATAACTAACAGAAAGTGGAAATTTTTTTAAATTAACATGAGCTAAGATTAATAATTGCTGTACGAGTAATTGTTCATTGTTAGTTCAAATTAACTAATGTACTGTAGTTAACTAATTTTAACAACCCATATTTAACTAAAAATTTAGACAAATTCATTTTTTACAATGTGTGGAGACAAACAGAAAGGTTTGTGCTTAACATTTCTGAGAAAATTAATAAAATTTTAAATCTTTACCAGAAATATCTGTCAGTTAAGCCAACTTGGTCTAATGACAAGTTGTCATTAAGTTATTAACCAGTTATTAACAGTTATTAAGGTATTAACCATTCAATCTAAACATCAAACTTAATGGCTGTAATACAATAAATAAAGGATAAACAGTTCTAATTTTTTGTATGAACCTAGCCATCCTTTGTATCATTATTTACTACAAATTATCATGATAATGTGTTGGTTAGGCAGTAATCCCTTCATTTACATAGAGCGATTTGTGGTTTTGATGCTGTGGAACTCTACTGGAAAAAATCGTCCTGTAGGGCAGATCCTGTAAAAAATGTAATTCTCACTCTCTTTAGCCTGTCACAATAAACCTTCAAAAAAAAAAACCTTCATAAAAGTCATAAAAGTAAATAAAAGTTCATAAGTTCATAAGAGTAAATAAATGGCAACATTTCCATTAAGTACACATTTATAACATTTTATTTCCCATAGCAACAGCTACACATGGTGAGGGGGATATTTTACAGCTGGTTTAACATTTATTTTGCTTTTTTTTGAAGGTTTATTGTGACAGGCTAAAGAGAGTGAGAATGACATTTTTTACAGGATCTGCCCTACAGGACGATTATTTCCAGTAGAGTTGACGTTCACATCACAGAGAGGTAGACAAATCCACACAGTGAATTCATTCTCTCATCACACTCGAATCAGACTTCAAGCTCACATCTCAGAATTCAAGATTCAATGCAAATTCTGCCATTAAAACCCAAAGACTTGATGCTCCTACCTCCAGCCTCCATGCTGCATGTAGCTGAAGGCCCCATCAATAAGGCTGGCTATGAATTGTCCAGCTGTGATGAACAGTGTGTTGATGGTGACCAGGCGTCCTCTTAGGTGGGGTGGCGATGTCTCAGCGATGTACACAGGAATGGTCATGGACCCAATACCTAAACGGATGTATAAATAGCAGTCAAATATTGGTTGTTTTCCATTTGGTTTGGAATCTTTCCATTAGCTGCTCACATTCCACAGATGTGAAACTTATTATAAGACATTACAGTGCAGTATGTTGCTCCTGCTGTTTTGTTTTGGGATGATGGTGGACATAAGCAGTAACAGTTTTGAAACATTAATTAGATAATACAATTTTAGTGCCCATATTGACATGATAAAGTATTATTATATACAAAGTATTACATTGAAAAGGATTTTAACATTAGAGTATACTGTATGGAATGGATGGAAGAAGACAAAAACATGATTAAGCACTACAGAAAATACATTACCTACGCACTTTTGTCTTTTATTACAAAGGTTTGTTTTTGAAATCTATGCTGTGGTTAGAAAGTTGTGCCCAGAGCACAAACACACAAGCTCCTTAGAAATAAGTAAATTTTTAAAAAATTAAATCCTTTACTCAACCTGTTGCTCTGAACGCATATGACTTTCTTTCTTCTGAGGAACAAAAGTTGAAGAAAGTACTTTCTACTTTCTACTAAAAAATTCGTAAAATAATCATAAAGTATCCCATATTATTTGTACACTATATTCCACAAATTCCAAAGTTTTTTGTTATTTTTTATTTTTTTATTATTTGTTTTAGGCTGACAGCCCAAGCTCGAATTACTTTCATTATAGCCAGTATATTCCTGACTAATTCAATTCAATGATTTTGTGTTCCACTCAATAAATGAATGAATGAATGAATGAATGAATGAATGAATGAATGAATGAATGAATGAATGAATGAATGAATGAATGAATGAATGAATGAACGAATGAATGAATGAATGGATTTGGAATGGCATAGGGGTGTAACGAGTGTAGTCTGTTTTGGTTTCATTTTCACTGTGCATTCTGTTCATGTTTTGCCTGCCTGAGTTCCTAGTTAATTTCCCTGGCTATTAATTAGTTTCCACACACCTGTTTCTATTCACCTTGATTATGTTCCCCATGTATTTAAGCCCTGAGTTTCATTCTGTTCATTTGTCCAGTATCACAAATGCCCAACAGCAGGGGTGCCTTTTACCCCAAACACCATACTTTTACATATCCTTTACCTATTCTTCCGTTATTGAAAAACTTGCTTTAATTACAAACATTAAGGGAACCTTTGTCTCAAAATATATTCAATAATTTTAGTGATTCTCATTTTCTACTTAAATCTACAACATTAAGTTCAATATTAGATCAAATTTAGCACAGAATCAACTTTGCGCTGCTGTCCACAATAACGTTGTTACGGGTGTGCTCAGGCAGGAAGGCAAAGACAGGTAGTAGAATACTCAAACAACGTTTAATACTCAGAAGACTCAAATAGAACAAAGTAGCACACCATACATAACGTACACAAACGAGATCGGACCGAGACTGAAGGAATGGGAGGAACTTAAATACAAACACAGATGACTAACTAACGAGGGGCACAGGTGATACAGATGAGGGTAACTAAGGAAACACACAAGTGGCGGGAAACTCAGACAAAGGAACAAGTGATAACTGAAACCAGGAAGTACAAAAAACAACAGAGACAGACAGGAACTATGACATAACGCCCCCCTCCCGATAGGCGCGTCCTCTCGCCGTAGAAGACACAAATAGGGAGGGAGGGAGGGTGGTTACCCTGGAGTCCTGAGGACGGGAGCACTGGGGTCTGACTGGCTGGGGTGCCTCCAGGGTGGAGCCGTGGGCGGCCATGGCGGGTCAGGAGCCGTGGGCGACCATGGCGGGTCAGGAGCCGTGGGCGACCATGGCGGGTCAGGAGTCTTTGGGCGCCTTGGCGGGACAGGAGTCTTTGGGCGCCTTGGTGGGACAGGAGTCTTTGGGCGCCTTGGCGGGACCAGAGGCCCACCCACATGTGTGCCACCCACATGTCTCCCACCCACAGGTACATAGCCCCCCCCCCAAAACTTTCTTTGGGAAATTCCGGGCAGGACTGGAGGGCTTGTGGAATGGGACAGTCCTGCGAGGTGGAGCGGCCTCGTGGAAGGCTGGAGCGGCCTCGTGGGCTCGTTGAAGGCTGGAGCGGGCTCGTGGAAGCCTGGAGCGGAGTCCAGGAAGTCCAGGGGTACTGGAGCGGAGTTCAGGAAGTCAAGGGGTGCTGGAGCGGAGTCCAGGAAGTTCAGGGGTGCTGGAGCAGAGTTCAGGAGGGCTGGAGCGGAGTCCAGGAAGTTCAGGGGTGCTGGAACGGAGTCCAGGAGTGCTGGAGCGGAGTCCAGGAGGGCTGGAGCAGAGTCCAGGAGAGCTGGAGCGGAATCCAGGAGGGCTGGAGCGGAATCCAGGAAAGCTGGAGCGGAATCCAGGAGTGCTTGAGCGGAATCCAGGAAACACGGAGCGGTAAGATTGCTCCCAAAGTCTATCAACCGGCAGGACCTTCCCGGCAGACCCACTGGAGGGATATGCAGAGGAAACTGGCTGAGGGTGAACTGACCAGGCAGCGAGCTTTTCTGAGGGGACTGGACGATGAAGACACATATTCATAGGAACCTCTTCTATTATCTCAAACTCAGAACAATTTAGGGACAAAACCAGGTTGATTGTCTCGACTAGGGAAAAGGAACAGGCAGGTTCCAGGAACCGAATAGTGTCCTCGTCCAGGCCCATCAGAAAAACCGCATTAAGCAGCGCATCTGGCCAGTTCACCAGATAGGCTAGCTCAGAGAATTCCTCTACATACCTCTCCAGTGAGCGACCATGCTGTCGAATTCCCCAAAGGCGGTCCTCCGCTGAACCGCCTTCCTCTAGGGATTCAGGAGAGATTGGGACCAGGAGAATACCCATCCAAGAGAGGTCCTCTTGCTGTTTTGGTCCGATCTTCTGTTACGGGTGTGCTCAGGCAGGAAGGCAAAGACAGGTAGTAGAATACTCAAACAACGTTTAATACTCAGAAGACTCAAATAGAACAAAGTAGCACACCATACATAACGTACACAAACGAGATCGGACCGAGACTGAAGGAATGGGAGGAACTTAAATACAAACACAGATGACTAACTAACGAGGGGCACAGGTGATACAGATGAGGGTAACTAAGGAAAAAGACAAGTGGCGGGAAACTCAGACAAAGGAACATGTGATAACTGAAACCAGGAAGTACAAAAAACAACAGAGACAGACAGGAACTATGACAAACGTCAAGGATCAGCCAAACTTTCATGTGTCTTGAAAAGCAGATGTTTTGGAAAATGCTGCAGCAAGTTTTTGTGCCATCTAGTGGTTTAGAGGAAAATAATATCAAATGCGGCTTTTACCTAGACTGGGTAAACCCAGCCTGATCTGCCGGCGATTTGATTTCACCCTTTAGCTCAGTCTGGAAACCGTCTCGGTTACGTATGGTAACCCTCGTTCCCTGAAGGAGGGAACGGAGACGTACGTCGGTAATAACCGACGAATTGGGATCACTTCAGAGAGCCCCTATCAGCTTCGAGAACTTAAGAACAGGCCAATGAACAATTGGCGTGCGAGATTTGCATCTCGCGCTCCGCCCCGCGGACAGGAAGCGAGAACAGGAAGCGAGAGCACCGCACTGACGTTTTTCACTGAGGAGCCGAACCAGTGACTCGGCCAAGCAGTGATGGAAGGAACTGTGGCGACGGGACGTACGTCTCCGTTCCCTCCTTCAGGGAACGAGGGTTACCATACGTAACCGAGACGTTCCCTTTCAGTCGGTCACTACGACGTACGTCGGTAATAACCCGACGAATTGGGATCCCTATGGAAAACGCCACAGTTACTACCACTTCCAGCGCCCAGCGAGAGCCCCTCAGACCCCGTTCTGAAGCGGGCGGGAAGATTCACGCCAGAAGAGTCATACTGCTGTTCCGCAAGACCCATTCAGCAGACTTGATTGGATAACGCTGGGAAAGCGTGCCCGAAGGACGCTGCGGGAGCCACATCATGCCCGAAGGGAGTTACCATGTGGAGAACACGTATGGGCTGGCCGTGGGCAGCACAACATACGGAGTCCCAGGGGAGGCCCCGGCCTAATGCAGGCGGGGGACGACACCGTACTGAGACGGCAGAGAACTCTGCCAAGGGAAAGACACGAGCTCGCCGTAGGGAGCTGTACCGTGGAAATACACGTAAGGGACCGCCGTAGGGGTCACGGCATACGGAACCCAGCCTGACACAAGTTCCACCAATGCATACGAGTGCCAGACCTGGCGTCGGACGCTCCGCAACATCCGACTGCCGAGGGGTGCGGAGGACTCAACAGGGTTCGCCTATCCTGGGGAACTCGACTGGAGAAAATAAGCGCACGTATCCGTTCCAGGGGAAGGGAATGGCGCAGCAAGCTGACACTAGAACGGGCACTTCAGTGAAGCTGACTATGGGAAGCGAGCACACGAGAAGCCACCGGCTCTACACGCAGGCTATAAAATCTAGCGAACGTGTTGGGTGTCGCCCAGCCCGCAGCTCTACAAATGTCTGTCAGCGAGGCGCCACGAGCCAGCGCCCAGGAAGAAGCAACACCCCTGGTGGAGTGCGCTCTAACCCCGAGTGGGCAGGGCACATCTTGGGATTCATACGCCAAGACGATGGCATCCACTATCCAGTGGGCCATCCTCTGCTTGGAGACAGCCTTTCCCTTCTGCTGTCCTCCGTAACAGACGAAGAGCTGCTCTGAGGTCCTGAAGCTTTGCGTTCTGTCCACGTAAGTCCGGAGAGCACGGACGGGACAGAGCAAAGCTAGGGCTGGGTCTGCCTCCTCCGAAGGCAGCGCTTGCAGGCTCACCACTTGGTCCCGGAAGGGAGTAGTGGGAACCTTGGGCACATATCCAGGCCGGGGTCTCAGGATCACCTGAGAATCACCCGGCCCGAATTCCAGGCACGATTCGTCGACCGAAAATGCCTGCAGGTCCCCTACCCTCTTAACCGAGGCCAATGCAATCAGGAGTATTGTCTTTAGAGACAAGATCTTAAGCTCTACTGACTGTAAAGGCTCGAAGGGCGCCCTCTGAAGTGCGGTCAGCACCAGAGTCAAGTCCCAAGAGGGTATAGAAGAAGGGCGAGGAGGATTTAGTCTCCTCGCTCCCCTTAGGAACCTGACGATCAGATCATGCTTGCCTAAGGACTCACCATTAATGAGGTCATGGCTTGCGGCGATGGCGGCAACATATACCTTGAGGGTGGAGGGAGACAGCCTTCTCTCCAAACCGTCTTGAAGAAAAGATAGCACAGATCCGATCGAACACTTCCGGGGGTCTTCTCGGCGAGAAGAGCACCAGTCGACGAACAGGTTCCACTTCAACGCATATAGCCGTCTCGTAGAGGGGGCTCTGGCGGAAGCGATGGTGTCGACTACCGCTTGCGGTAGGTCACCTAGAACCTCTGCGTCCCGTCCAGGGACCAGACATGGAGTTTCCAGAGGTCTGGACGCGGGTGCCATAGGGTGCCCCGTCTCTGAGACAGAAGGTCCTGCCTCAGAGGAATGGGCCAAGGAGGTGCTGTCGCGAGGAGCACTAGTTCCAGGAACCACGTCCTGTTGGGCCAGTACGGAGCTACCAAGAGGAGTTGCTCCTCGTCCTCCCTGACCTTGCACAGAGTCTGTGCAAGAAGGCTCACTGGGGGAAACGCATATTTGCGCAGAGCCCGGGGCCAGCTCTGTGCCAGTGCATCCGTGCCGAGGGTCCCCTCGGACAGGGAATAGAACAACTGGCAGTGGGTCATGTCGTGGGCGGCAAACAGATCGATCTGTGCGGCCCCAAAGCGACTCCAAATCAGCTGGACCACCTGGGGGTGGAGTCGCCACTCTCCGGGAAGCACTGGCAACCGCGACAGCTCGTCGGCCGCACGGTTGAGCAGGCCCGGAATGTGGATAGCACGAAGGGACCTCAGATGCTTCTGACTCCACAGGAGGAGATGGCGGGCGAGTTGGGACAAACGGCGGGAGCGTAGACCACCTTGTTTGTTGATGTACCCAACGGCCGTCGTGCTGTCCGTCCGGACCAGAACGTGCTTGTCTTTGAGCGACCCTTTGAGGCGGCTGAGAGCATGACGAACTGCCAGCAACTCTAGGCAATTGATATGCCATTGCAGTTGGGGCCCCGTCCACAGACCCGATACTGCAAGCCCGTTGTACGTGGCACCCCAACCCGTGGCACTGGGGCCAGTGGCGGAACAGAAAGAAAAATGGGGTTCCCCCGGCCCTCCACCGGGGGAAGGAGTGGTGCTGCAGCCATCTCCTGAAGAGCAGTTTCCTCCATCTCTGGGCGGCCCGTCTCAGGGTCTCTTCCGACGGCGCTTGCCACCTGGCTTGGCAGCGGCCTGAGCGGGCTGGACGTTCTTCCCGCGACCGGCTCCACGCCCACGGCCGGCGCATAGAGAAGCGGTGAGTCGTTGCCCGTTGATCACGCCTCTTGTAGTCTGATTGGTTGAAGGATTATCCAATTGCGTACAGAGCCATTTGAATTATACTCGTTTATCACGCCTATTGTGCAGTAGAAAATACAGAGCAGACTCCCCAGACCAATGTTAAATCTTAAATTGAGCTTGGTCTGGTGATAGCCAGACAAGCTTTTACCCCAGTGCGCCTTTAGCCCTGTTGTATAAACAGTATAAACTAAATATAATCGCATCTTTGTAAGATAAAAGTAAAAATTGGAACCTCTTCAAAGTTTTTATTTTTATTTTTTACATTTGTATCAGATATTTTATTAAGTTGCACAATACTTCCGTTTAAAAGTGTATTTCTGCAATTTCTCTCTCTCAAAAAAAATCCTGTCATCACTGGCGCGCAGTGAATTATGGGGTAGACAAGGCCGTGAAGGATCCATCTGTTGTGTCCTTCATTGCACAGGAAACGAAGGCCGCATTTAAGGGAGTCTTTGAATCGGGACAGTATTCGTCGCACCATGGTGACGCACTCAGCCTTCGAAATGCGCCCTTCGAAGAATGAAATCTCTTAATTGGGACGCAGCTGAATTTTGGTTGTGAGTTTTATTAGCCTATATACATATGTGTGATCCTCCTGTATGTTCCTTTTTGGACTTATCATTAAAGTGCAATTTATTACAGCCAAATGTGATAATGGGGTCATTAAATTATAAAATGTTTTGGTGGTGAACATTTTCGTAGTATAGTAGTGTATAAAAAATCTATAGTACTTGAATAATAATATTATCAATAAATAAACAAAAATAAAGAAAAAATGAAAATGTTTAAGTGAGTAAGCATGCCAATAATGCTGTTTGAGTCTAAATCTAGTACTGCACCACATAATAAATCCCCAAACACTGAAAGCCTTATTACACTGACATTGTCTCTCAGATCTACAAAGGACCTCATCTTGGTGGGCTTTGTCAGAGGGTTACACGCAATAATATTTGAGATGCATGGTGAATATGCTTTGTGTGCCCGTGTTCCCTGTCAATCACATAGGACTCAAGAGATGATACAGCCAGGCCACATCCTTTTCATTCCCACCAATTACATCACAGATGTGTCACATTATGCAAATGTTCAAAAAGCAAGTGATTTCTGGAATCGCAGGGAAACCATAAAATGTGAATTTGCTTCCAACAGAATGGGATGGGGAGGAAATTGAAGTGTGATGTGGTTAGGCAGGACCGGTGTTCACATGATATTTACACAGGAGAACAAACAAAAAGTCCATGCATGCCCACATTTATCTGACAAGGTCTACGACATAACCGCTCGCTATAAAGTCTATTAATAGCCCAGTTCACTGTCGCTCTCGTTGCCCGGCAGACAACGTACCTGTTGCCATGGGAACGCCTCGCTGCTTGCCTCACAAGGAGGTTAATCAATACTGTGAGAAGACAGCTGTTATTGGCATTTCATTTACGTTTTGAAAGACACTGACTTCACATGAGTGATGGATGTATTCCCCTCTCACGTATAAGTGTTTCATATATCCAACAATGCTACTCACAGACAATCCTTCATTTTTTTTTATACATGTGGGAAAACCACATGTCACATGGAAGGATCATTCGAAATGACTAAGATGCCGGTGAGGAGCATGATATCTGTCTGTATGTGGCGAAAACAAGCCACCTCATTTTTCATACATGCCACTGAGGGACAAAACATCAAATAATTTGCATATCCAATGAAACCAAGAATCGCCCAGCTGTCTCAAAGGGCCTGTTCCAAAACCTAGTCTGAAAAAGCAGCTACCTTCTATGAATGCATCCTAACCAACCTAAACTCATAGGAAGAATTTGCCTATGCATACATTTCACTGCAATTTCCAACTTAAATGAACAGTAAAACACCAGCAACTTGTATTTATATTTACACAAATTACGATTAAAAAGTGTAGATTATTGATTAATTAAGACAATTTTCATGTGGTTTCTTAATACTTATGTTATGACTTCAAAACGCTTTCACCATAGTGCATGATTTGTACTGTAAAATCCAAAAGTGATTCTAATTAACACTTTTGAGTTAACTTTACTTAATGTCTTAATTGTAAAAATCGAATAATCTGTACTATTCACATACTATGCCTTGTTTACTCAGAAAATTCAAGTTATGATTAATTGATTGGTTCGAGTGCCTTTTGTCAAGCAAAAACAAACAAAAAGTTTGTCAGTGTTCCCTTTGGTTGGGCACTTGGAATATTGATGCAACGATGCAACAAGTAATCACAATCACAGTGCTTGACTTAGCTTCTGACTGAATAATTAACTACAGTATAGTTAAAAGTCACCTTTTAAAAGTAACCTATGTAATAATTCCCTTCATGTCATATAATGATCGTTAACAATTTTATTGCTAATGCTTGTCATAAACACCTTGTGAAACGTTTAATTGGGTTGATATATTCCATCTATATTTGTAACAATATCTTGCAGTTGACCATGCTTGAGTCACACACAAACTTCAACATTCAGCATGCAAAACACAACAATGGTAACGACAATGGTAGCTATACTAAATCAAGAGTAAATCTAAAGTAAATTATCAAGTACTCTCTACTGTTCTTTTTTAGTTACTAGAACTCATGTGTAAGTGAACTATACCAACTAAGCATTTGTTAGCACAACTATTCCTATTTCACTTCACTTGTATTTTTTAAGGCAATCGTTTTGCATGCTTTTTTTTTTTTAAGTAAGTCTAAGTCTAATTAGATTTTACTACATAAACTACTATTAATCTTGTTCGGTAGCTTACCTGGTACAGCATTGCACTTACGGCGTAGAGTGTTCAGGAACAAGTACTATGAAAGACGAGTCACAATAGCTAAAATGGTATGATTGCTTCAGTAAATGGCTTATATCTCATGTTTGATTTTGTTAACTGGGATTTGGGTAGGGTTTAACGTAGGTGGCATTTAATTTCCGAAATGCTGTGATACACACACCAGCCAATATACTAAAACATTGACAGATATTCACATTCATCTGTTGGATAAAAGTATATACAATTTTTACCGCCGCTCTCTCAACTTTTCACTTTGAAAGTTTTGCAGTACACACATGAATCATCATGTCGCCACAGCCATGTTTTTCCATTGATCCTGGATTGATACTAAATCAAACCTGCACCCTACAAATAGTCTAGTATCCCTACACAGGATACTAGACTAACAATTGATTCCAGCCGATTCTGATGTTAGCATGTTACTAATCAACCAATACAATACTCTCACAGCATAACCCAGCATAACTCAAAACATCAACATATATAGCTCACACAAATATTCATTTTATTTTGGATACAGAACTATTTTTACTTGTATATTCCAGTGTTAAATGAAATATATTTATAATCAGCATTGCTCTCACTTCATCCGCCATCTTAGATGTATTGTTTACTGATAGATCTATCTATCTATCTATCTATCTCAATCTTGCAGAGAGTTATTACTGGTCTGCTGGTAATAAAGTTTAACTCCTGAAGTAGATCATTAAGTCACTTGTGAGGTTTTGTCTTGGTTAGGAAGCTGCTTCAGAAGGTCAGAAGGGAGATATGCATGTAAACAGAGAGGCAGCTCACTTCACTTCACTTCAGAACATCAATGTGTACTGAAAACACAATAAACAATTGGATCACAATTTGCAATGTTAACAATGTTGCATGAGAGTTACAGTGAGAGTTATATTTCAACATTAGGGGGCCATTAGTAAATCCGTTTAAATGCACTAGGGAATACTTAGCAAGTATCAATCTACTGATATCATAATACAAAATAAGATTTCCTGAGTACAATATATCATCATATCTGCCCTAATGATATAACAGTCAGTTGGAGGAAGTGGTGTCTTGTTTTTGTATTGCTTTTGTTTAGGTTTACTGTTCTTTAGCTGCATAAGAAGAGAGCGGACTCATTAGTGTGAGACTGCACACTGAAGCTGTAGCTGTCCCTTATTATTAGTGAAAAACACATCCACTTCATTCAACGGTCTACCCCAGACACTCAACGTGAGAGGCCATCGCTCTAATGGCCTTTCGCTCCACAAGGGCAGTGGAGTCATGGAGACAGCAGACGATTGCCAAAACAGCTTAGCTTCTTCTCTGATCACACCATTGGCTTAGACATCGCCAAGCCAAATGAACTGCTACTTTACACCATCTGTGATTGGAACTAAGATCTGCGCCTGGTTTGAAGGATTGTTAGGGTGAGGAATTGCCAAATGCCTTGAGACTGACTTTCTGAACACTGCATTAATGACTTGACTCACATTACAGTATACAGACTGAACATAAAGTAAACACATACATACAGTGTTTTGCTGTCATAGCTCTGCTAAATAAAGATAATGAGCTGAGGAAATGTCATTCATTTGATGGTTTAACTGACCCTCTTTTACTCCATACTGGTTTTGTGTTTTTGCAAAGGTCAGTGTGGAAGTAATTGGGCTCAATTGCTTAAACCAGAAGTCAGTGCTCAATTATCAGAAAAATGACCTTTCAGGAAAGTTACAAGACAATTTATTTATGAAAGGTATTTGCAAATAGAGATTGAAAAAAATGAAATTGAAAACATTATCATACTTCATGAAGACAAAGATTGCTACACATAATCTCACACAAATACTTCCCTACTATTTAGTATGCGGAAAATACATAGTATTCGAAAAACAGTAGGTGAAAAGTCCCCGGGTGACCTACTTCCGATGAGATTCCGAAGTGCGCATTCGATGGACACTTTACTATCCCATGAAGCCATGGGAGAGGATTTATGAATGGATGTGAAGTTACGCAAATGATACGATCAGGTGATAAGGTCACGGGACTGTAACAACATGGCGGATCCAGTACATCCGAAATTCATTCATAATACCCCTATTCATACTATATAGAGCATACTTTTTTAACGATCGCAAAGTAAATTCAAATTTAAATGTAGTACCTACTCAGACAGTATATGATTTTGGACGCAGCAACAATCAAGATATTAGTGTGTTGTGACTGTTTGCCATGGTGTTGCTATGCTGTTCTGGGTGGTTACTAGAACACTACCAGTTTTTCTGGTTGGTTGCTTACTGGCAAAAGAGCACAACCCCCCACCACTTTTAAAAGAAAAAAGTAATAGTAGCCTACCTTTAAAATTATGAATATGGATTATGGTCCACATTTTAATGGTGATTCTCTGGATTAGAGAAATCAAGACAGCATTACTCACCCCGACATTATAAGGATTGAGAAAACACCAATCTTCCTTAATGACATTGTGTAATCCTAGACAATAAGCATCAGGCCAAATTGCTCTTTCCAAATGCTCGTGGGATATTCAGCTCATTCTTGGAAGCTCCTTGTGGTACACACAATCATTAATGAGAAATGCCAATTGAGCTAGTGAAGCTCTGTCAGTCTTACAGCCCAGTCAAATCATGTGAATCCTTATGACTCTGTACTAATTGCCCGAGTTAAAAATAGTTCTGAATTTTCAATGAAGCACTGCATGAAATTTTATCAAAGCCTGTGATCTTACACACACTATGACTCACTTGGTATCCTTTAAGCAAAGCAATTAAAAAGACAGTCTACAATCCTTTAGTAAAATCTTCCACATTGAACACATTTTAAATAACCTAACTGTGTGCATTTGAGTCATTATTCAAAGGCAAATAGTCTAACAGATGTTAAATAGTCCAAAAAAAGATATATAGTCAAAACACACACACACACACACACACACACACACACACACACACACACACACACACACACACACACACACACACACACACACACACACACACACACACACACACACACACACACACACACACATTTGTGTTACTTTTCAAGTTGCCCTTTATGTAAAGATTTTGATGTTTTACCCATGTCCCAAACTTTTAATCTTAAACTACGAAAATCCATCATGAAACAGAAACTATTAATGATTCTGATAACCTAAACAAGATTACATAAAAATAATATAATGGCAGCTATCAAGGAACATTGGTGATGGTGCACTCAATATGGGAACAATGCGAGAACATAGTTGTTTATGTTGTGTAGGAGATGGAGCCACCGGTATCTTCTGGGTCAGTGCCAACACCTCTGGAGAGAGTGGTAAAGTGGTTCTGGCACTTATGTGCAATTTGGGTAGAGTAGGGATGGTCTAAAGAAGGGTGTCCAGCAAACCGGCAGAGATTCTCCTGTCAGAACAGAGGTACTTTGTGATGACTTGAAAGAGGTGCTGGGGCCCTCTAACCATTGCCACCATTCTTATAAAACCATCTTGATAGTCAACAGCTTACGTTTATCTATGTCATAATTCTGGACTGCTGTGGACAATTTTTTTAAAAGAACAGCACAAAAAAAGAAAAAGCACAGGGAGAGAGCTGTTTTCGGGATAGAACAGCATTACCCCAGGTGACAGATCCATCTACTAGTGTTGTAGCCAAGACCACCTAATCCCAGAATTTTTGGATGAAAGCACTAGCGAATTAGAGAACTGGACCACCCTGACCCAAAATAGTCAACCCCCACTACTTTGTCGAGCAGAAGAGACATGATATATACACCACCATAGCCTTCTAAGTCAGGAAGTGGTTGGGGTGCATCTCAAAGCTTAAGGAGCACTGTAGAAGGAATCAGTTGCAAAGGTTAGGAGAGCTAGAATAACATGCTGGAGTGGCCATGGGTGAGGAAGAGGAAAAGGCTAAACTTGGCGGTCTAGCCTGATTTCTTCCATTGTGAGAATGAAGGTAAGGTCCAAATTAGAGCATCCCAGGTTGTCTAAATAAATTAGAGAACTGTCTCATTGCGCCTAAGTGTTTCCTAATAAGCTGGAAGGTCCATGTCTGGGTCCATGTCTGCTAGTCTAGTGTTCTGTAGATGATTACAAAGGAAATGTGAAAGAAGTACACTCTTATTTATCATATTAAGAGGCAAGAGAACAAAGGTATCCAAAAAAAGGTAATTTTCAACAAGGCCACATGACAACACAAAGACGAAAAACAGAAATAACTCAAATTCACCTTATTCCTAATGAGCCTACTGTGTTTTAGATTATTGGAGGCACTTCCGGTTTGGGGAAGTTCCACTCAAAAATAATGCAGACATAAATATTACTACAGCGATATTTAACAACATGTCCCTAATATTTCTGTGGAAATAATCAGGGGTTGTTCATGGTCTGTGGTAATTTGTTAATGCTTTTACACTTTGTGTGTCCATTTAATTTCTTCCGATGGTTTAAAGCTGTGTAGAATAATGTTATATCAATGTACCCAGTTTTTGAAAATTCGTATTATTGCATTCATAGGGTGAAGCAAACTTTTACCAATTGTTAACAGTTTAACGGAAGTTACTCCCATAATTCAAACAAAGCGTCATGGAGAGAAAGAAAAAGGTGGGTACAGTCGAAAGGGATTCACAGTAATGAAGTGTGTGTGCTGATTGGTAAATGGAGACTGTGATGTTTTTGGCACAATATGGGAAGTTGTTTGTGGAGTGATGAATCACAATGAAGCACGAGTTGCATGGTGATGCTCCAGAGCGGTGTCTGGTCAGAGTCCATATTTAAACCCTATAGTGAATATTTGGTCTCATGTTAAACTCAAATGAACTGGGAGACATTTTTCAACTACTCATGAACTGTTTGAAGTCATCAACATTGAGTGGAACAACACTGACTCTTCTTCCTGTAAAAAGCTGTCTGCAAGATGGGGAAGGATATTCCATGCAAGTTAATTTATCTTCAATATTTGTGCAATTCTTGCTAATTCCCTGAACAATGATTTGTGATTAAAATGGTTAAGACCATCAAACGCACTAAATATTTTTTAGACATGATGTTTTAAGAAAAATCATGGTACAAACACAAACAATAAGCAGATTAATACCAAAATAAATGTACTAAATGTACAGTTCTCCTGTGATCCTTGTATAGACTGCTGAACACTGTTGGTAGACAAACATTACATAAACTACTGCGAAAGGTGTCTATTTTCTACAGTGCACAGGGCTTAAATTGCCAGACTAATTTGAAAATAAACAGTCTGAAATGAGTTTGAAAGAGAACGCTACCAATGTACTGTCCATTTCCAAAACACAATGTCGCCGATATCTAAAAAAGCACTTGAAAAATGCAGAAACTGTTTTGTTAGGTAACTTTATAAAGTGCTTTATTTGGTTTTATTCAAGTTCAATATGTTATTTAATAAGACTAAATCAACCTGACTAAATTTAGGCTATTTAAGAGCCTGAAATGGAGGTAGAGGTAGAAATAGCTCTTAAAAACGGCAGATTAACCACTTTTTACAGTGTAGTAATATTTTACCACATATTTATATAGCATATGCTTGATATAATCATTACATTTTAAAAATGTTATTATACATAAATCGGAAATGCTTTACAATAACGTCTCACGTAACATGAATAACAATGAACAATATATTTTTACAGAATTTTTTAACATATGCTAATGTTAGTTAATACAAGTGATCTTGTTAGTTCAAGGTGCATAAACTAATGTTAACATATGCAACATTTGATCTTTCAAATGTGTTAGTAAAGAATAAGATTAGAAGTTCTGATGTTTACAAACGAAACCTTATTGTAAAGTGTTTCCCATAAATCAACAGAAGATTGAAAGACAATATGATAGCAAGACACCAAACAAACGTTTAGTAACTTTTCTGATGTCAAGGGCACACTGTATGCATCAGCATCGTTCAGGTGTGTCTCACTTACCAAGCCCAAGTCCCACTATGAGTCGTCCAACCAGCAGTGCCTCCTTATTAGGAGCAGATCCCAACACTATCCCCCCGATTGCAAAGGTGAAGCTAGCCGTGAGGATGCACACCCGCCGCCCGAACAGCCCGTTCAGACACCCGCCGAGCAGCGCGGACACCGCCGCCGCGGCAACAGTCCCGGACACCAGCAGCTCCTGCCAGAGGGCAGTTATATTCATGTCCCTCTTGAGCAGAAGCATCGCTCCGGACACCACCCCGGTGTCATAGCCGAACAGAAAACCGCCGATCGCGGAGAACGCGGCCAGCACGTAGACGAAACCCGGCGTGACATCCTGCTGGAACTGTTTGCGCGCTGCGCGCTCCAGGTCCGCGGGCGCAGGAGACGCTGTTGATGGACCGGCGCTGCTGAGGCTCGCGCTGGACGGAGCCTTGATGAGACTCCGCTCTCCATCATCCGACGCTCGCTTCCTCCTCTCGCCCATCAGATTGCTCATACTACGCAGATTATAGTCATCGCTGGATTTGCGGGACATAAGTGAAAAACCGCAAGAACAAAATGCGCACAGTGAGTCAAAGAGGATGAACTGGAGAAGTGGGCTGAAGTGAGCCCAGATATGTTGTTGTGTTGTTGATGGGGTTTTGTGAATGGTCTGTCGAGTCTGACTCCTGATAAGTTGTGTCACTGCTCTATGCTTGAAGTCTGAAGGATCAAACAGTGTTGTGAGAGTGAAGGCAAAGGTAGAGCTTAGCGTCATCGTGACGTGGGCATGGCGTCAAATAATACACACACGTGCAGATAAATACATCCATTGACCAAAGAGCTTCCTTTTGTAAACAATAACCTCAAAACACGACAAAAAATATATAAAAGTGAACTTGAACATAATAATAGTAATAATAAGTAAACTTATTTTAGCCTACAGTGTCCTTCTTACACGTTACTGTAGTAGCCTAAATTGTGCATAATTGCATGCAATTAAACCTAAAACACACCCTAATCCTTATAGTAAGCATGTACTTTACTGTCAGTACTTACATGTATAATTATACTGCAACACGGACACTGGACACTTAAAATAAAGTGTAATCAATAATAATAATAATAATAACTATTTATGAAATATGGGGGTTATCTAAGTGTCTTGCCTCGAGCCTTTCATCATATAAATTAATCCACATATATTTAGCATTATGTTTTCTTGTCTCTCATTAAAGTATGAATTAACATATAAATTGTATTTACATTATATATTATTTTTTATTTTTGATATTTAGCTTCAATTAAATATTTTAATTTAGATGATGCCATATAAAACACATTTTTAGGTTACCAAAACTTTGTGGAAAATTGCCTGACAATTGAATAACCTGTTAATATAACAGCAGATTATAAACCAATAAATGTCAAAATTCTAAATTTATGTGACAGCAGATTGTTTCCTAAACTATTTGGTCAAGGGCATTAAATGGGAACTGCATATATATATATATATATATATATATATATATATATATATATATATATATATATATATATATATATATATATATATATATATATATATATATATAGACGTGGGCATGGCGTCTTTTTTGTCAAAAAATACACAACAATCATCTTTAATCTTTGTTAATGTTAGTTAATAAAAAATACAGCTGATCATGGTTTGTTCATGTTAGTTCACAGCAGGGCCGTGCAGAGAGTTCTTCAGAGGCAGGGGCTCAAATGTAAAAAAGGGGCAATATGTAAATATATATATATATTAGGGGTGTAACGGTACACAAAACGGACGGTTCGGTACGTACCTCGGTTTTGAAGTCACGGTTCGGTACGGATTCGGTACAGCAGTTTTACAAAATTGCTTTTTATTAATTTTTATTCAACATTGGTTTAATGAAAAAAAAATGTGTCTGTCCTTAAATTAATTCAGTTATAACTAAAAGTTTCTTAAAGATAATGCTGTAAACTATATAGGGAGCCCTTACATATTGCTATTAAAGATTAACAACAGAGCCCAAACTATTAGCATAAATTCATTTGCTATTTATTTTTAGATATAATAATCAACACTCATAAGCTTCACATAAGGCAGTTTTTGCATTAATATCTAAATCTAATTATTATAATTTTTTCTCCAATTCGTTGTTGAAATATAATCATTTAGTGGCTGTAATTTTCATGACAGGTTTATTTAAACATACATTAAATAAACAAGACATCACTGACAGGCTAAGTGGTATATAATGAATATATATAGGCTAATATACCCAGCGGGCAATTGATGTCAAAACGACGTAAAATTGACATCAAACATTGACGTCAAAAAACAGGTCAAAAATGCAAATCAAATTGATGTCAAAAACTTGATGTCAATTTGACATCCACACATTGATGTCTTCTTGACCACCAAAATAATGACCCAAAAGTAATAATGCAAGAACAATTTATTAATCAGGCTTATATGTAAAAAATACTAATGCATTTTGGTACACACAATACAGGATTTTATATCAAGAGACAATGTAAAGCAAATTAAAATAGCATGGAAAAGATGATTGATGTATATAAATGTACACCAAATCTGAATACAGATCAATCGCTGCCCATTCCCCCATATCTGTCAGGAGCAGATATAGTTCTTCATATGATTTGTTTATATCAGCCTCTGAAGATGCTGGGCTCGACTGCTGTACAGCACCTGAATGAAGATGGAGCAAATATTGTACTACGTGTTTCACAGCATTTAAAGCATAAATACTATTTTCAGCAACCATCACTTGTTCATCATTTATTCACAAAGTAATTTAAACTCTCTAAAGCTAGTGTTATACTTTCTGTGTTGTGCTGCCATTCTAATAATACATGACTTGTTAACTACAGTAGGCTACTGTAGCACCTGCTGCATTGAAAAGACGAGAGATTGAAAAGCTATTTCAGTCACTAAAAACAGCAGGACGTCTTTAAAACGCTTAACGTAAAACACACTATAGGGTGAGTTGCACCAATAAGGATTCAATTAAATGGTTAGTTCACCCAAAAATGTAAATTCTGTCATTAATTACTTACCCTCATGTTGTTCGACACCCGTTAGACCTTGGTTCATCTTCAGACACATTAAAATATTTTAGTTGAAATCCGATGGCTGAGAAAGGCCTCCATTGGCAGCAATGACATTTCCTCTCTCAAGACCCATAAAAGGTACTTAAGACGTTAAAAAGTCATTCTCACTGCAGTGGTTCTACAATAATTTAATGAAGCGACGAGAATAGTTTTTGTGCGCAAAAGAAAAATCAAAATAACGACTTTATTCAAAAGTTCTTGTGTTCCGTCTGGGCCTCTGACGTGAACTCGTGAAGCACCACGAAGCATGCGCGAGAATATGACGTAGAGCCTTAATTTGTGTTCCGAAGATGAACAAAGGTCTTAGTGGACTAATGTAGTATCAGATTTCTATTTTTAATAAATGTTGTTGAATAAAAAAATCAATATTAAGCAGCACATCTGTTTCCATTATTAATAATAACTGAGCAGCAAATCATTCGTATGATTTCTGAAGGATCATGTGACACTGACAACTGGAGTAATGATGCTGAAAATACAGCTTTGATCACAGGAATAAATTACACTTTAAAATATATTCAAATTAGAAAACAGCTGTTTTAATATTCTTTCACAATGTTATTGTCTTTACTGTACTTTTAATCAAATAAATGCAGTCTTGGTGGGCATTAGAAACTTTTTTAAAAGATATACAACACCAACACCAAACTTTTGAACGTGTATGTTTGAGGTTTCACTTACTTGTCACATGGTTCATAGCGCCTTAAGAGATGTCCAATAGGAGATCCACTCCAACTCTGCTACGGTGCAGGGCTTCAACCTGGAAAGCATCAACATAAACAATTTATCACAGAGCAAACAATATTTAGTATACAATGCCAGGTGTATTAAAAGGAAAGAAGCTACAGCAGAGGTGAAATGTGAGAAAGAAAGGTAAAAAAAAAGATCTTTCTCAGAAAAGAGAAAGTTGAATACAGAACATATTTCTGTTATTCTTAGGGTATCAGAATTTATGTTTTTAGTTACTTATTCATTTAATATTGTTCATAAAGCGTCACTTATATTTGGATGTCAAAGCCTTCTAAAATGAATTAAATAAATAAAACATTTAATATGAGAAAATAAAGAGAAGATAGATGTATGTGATAGGTGAAAAATATTGTTAAAATGGATATGAGATGAATTAACTTCTTCAGTTCACCTGTGTTTCCTACTTCTGTCAGCAGACTACTTCAGACATGTTGGGATCTTGAGAGCTTCCCCTCTGTTGTAGAGGGGTTATTTTGTCCTTCCTGAAATCACAGAACATTTTTATCAATATTTTAACCAGTTTCAGACAATTTTCGCGATTGCATTTTTTTCTGTGTAAGTTAAGTGATGTCATCGATTAACATTTAACGTTACTGTAAATTAATTAGCCAACTTCTAATGACCCATTCAATTGGCAGCAAAACCTTTACAAAAACTATCAAAACCTGTCATCTACCATAAATATTTGATTAAAAGTCCAAACTTTTATAAACAAGAGCTTACGTTAACGTTAACTTACCTGTTCTGAGGCGGTTGAGATGCTAATGAACTTCGAAGACGCTAAAGTTACATTTCTATAAAGTAAATATTCAACAGAAGCGTCAATTACACGTAAGAAAATGGTCAGGAACCGTTGTGTGTATTATTTGTGTAACTTTACAGACTAAACTCACCTGAAAGCAGTAAAAAACAACAGCGACAGAGGGAGCTTTGCGGCTTGTCGGTTGGTTGTCAGCTGTTGCTTGCTGCGCCGTTTCCATGGCAACTCTGCGCGCTCCAGTGTTTGAAATCGAGTTGAATGTTCAACGCGCACGCCCATTAAAACACGTCAAAGTCACGCAGCATTTACAAACATAAGCATTTATAATTAACACATTACATTTTAATGCAAAATGCCACTCCTCCACATGATAGTGGGACAATTGTGGCACTTTTATCATTTAAGATTTTTTTATTGTTGTTTTTGAAACACAACGATTTTAAAACATTGATTCATGTAAAATATGTTACAAATCCAACACAGTTCGAAAGGAAATGCCAAATGGACGTGTTTCGAGGCCTCAGTTAAGAAAAAATACTTAAACTTAAAGAAAAATAATTACTAAATATTGATATCAATGTGATGTCAATATGACATCAATTTGATGTCTAAAACATGACATTGATTTGATGTAAATTGAACGTCAAAAATTTTGGCCAACATATCCATAAAATCAATTTTAGTGTGGGATTAACTTCCGATTTTCACCTAATTAACACTGGAAGAAATTGCTGTCCAAACTGAATTTAAAATTGAGTGTACAGTATATTGGTCAAGTCTTGACTCATATTTGACGTCAAATTGACATCAAGGTGCCCGCTGGGTAACGAATATATAGGCTAATATAGTGCATGTATTCAGTGAAAGAGTTAATCTCTCTAGTGAACTCACAGCTGTGGACACTGAATGACTTCTGAGGTAAATGTGATTCTACATGACATTGTTTACAAGCTGTTTTATTGTCTTTCCGCGGTTGAAACACAGATGGAGCGATTACACGACATATGATACGTTTCAGTAAGTTGTAATGTATCCTCAACATACCTTTCGATATTAATTTCTTTAGGAAGAGATGATCGCGTTCACTCGCGCTGCCGCTTAAGTTGAACTGATACGCGCCAATCTGTCACGTCACATAATAGAGCGTTAAAACGGCATTTATCGTTTGAATTTCGTGATAAAATGGACTGAATACTTAATATGTTCGTGTGGGAACTCGGATTGAAGTGTGTTCCGCGCTTTAAACAAGCCGACTGTTAACTGTTATAGATTGCATTCATAACCGTTCGGTACACGCGCGCACCGTACCGAAAGCCCGAAACCTTAGTTCGTCTGTCCATGTAATTTTCAACCGATTTATGAATAAGAACAGAAAATTACCGCTCCACTACACATGCCCAATGGAATTTGAACTTGCTTTAAGATCACGATTGGTTGGTGTATATACATGACAAACGGGCATTGGTGAATTGTGTAATACTTTAAAATATAATATATAGATTTGTAATTCAACACATTAGCTCTGATTATGGATGAAAAAAAATATTGGTTTACTTTTTTTCCCGTAAGGCCACACACTGTCTGAAAGGACCCTATTTGGCTCGAGAGCCTTCCGATCAGAGGAAAATCAGCAATCAATCAAAACGCACGCAACCCATAGCAACGCGTTATGTCAACGCCTCAACAGAAATTGTCCGACTTTTGAGCCGTTCGTTACTATTGTATATGTTATAATAATCACATTTATTTAGTTTTATTGACCACGATATTATCATTGATATTTGTCTGAGAGGGGCACTTTTGATTCATTGTGAAAAAGAGCAGGGGCTCGAGCACCCAAAGCCCCCCCCCCTCTGCACGTGCCTGGTTCACAGTGCATTAACTAATGTTAACAAGATTTTAATAAAGTATTAGTAAATGTTGAAATTAACATTAACAAAGATACACAAATGCTTTATAAGTGCAGTTCATTATTAGTTAACTAATGAAACTCAACCTTATTGTAAAATGTAACCATATATTGAGGTTGATATATATGTCAGGGTTCTCCTCTGACAGCTCTGTCTGTTTTGTCATTGTTTAATGTGTCTTTGTGTTGTGCTTGAACACATGGCTCTGTCTTGGTTTGTGTTTTCCATGTGCTCCTTGTGTCCTGCCTCCTTGTTTCCTATTACCACGGCCCATTGTTTAGTCCTTGGGTGCGTCTCAATCAGCTCCCTAGTTCAGTAGTCAGGGCACTGATCAGGGAGCCAGCCCATTGACTTATGTCCTGATCAGTGCCCTGACTACTGAACCAGGGAGCTGATTGAGACGCACCCCTTGTCTAGTCCTCGTTAACTAACTAATTGGTGTGCTCACCTGTTCCTTGTCTGAGTGTGTTCACCTGTTCCTCATGTTTTCTGCTCCCTTTATTAAGTGTGTTCTTTCCCTCATGTGTTGCTGGTTCGTTACGTTGTACCTATGTGTGCTGTTATGCTAGTACTGCTAAGTGTTTGTGCTGTCTTTCGGTTTTGTCTTGTTTTCTGTATCTCTAGTTGATTATCTGCCCATTTTTCCTGCTTCTATCACATCAAATTTGAGGACAAAATGTTCACTTGCTGCCTAAGGAAGATAAGTTCTCATTTATGTCTCATATAGGTTTCCTATTCTTTGGAAACACAAATGGACACTAATTAGACAATGATTAAATTAGATATTAAATTAATGTGGTTGTCATAGCTGAGATAATTTGGTCTTGGAAGAGTTTTGAAATGAGCAAAATGTGTTATATTGAGATTTACAACTTTTGTTTGTATAGGGCTTTTATGAGCAGAGGAGCACATGTGAGATGGGGTCTTATTTCCCAGGAGAAAAATCAATTAAACAATTGATACAGTAAGTCTCCATTTGATCTCAATTTAATTGTTTTTGGAGAATCAGTTGGGATCATAAAAAGAGTTGTCTTATTTAGACACTTTATTTATAAAAAATTTCAGAATGCATATGTAGCAGGATAGCATGATTGGGTAAATCTAGAATGCAACATTTTTGGCTCCCTTTCAAACCATGAATAATTAATTCATTCATTCATTCATTCATTTTTTTTTTGACTGTATACATTTATATTCTAGCAGATATACATTCTGGTCTATGTACCCAAATTTGATTGGTCAAGTGCCACTCCAAAAGTGAGAGGGTTTTTCATGCAATTTCATGTAATAAGTAGGCTAGTTTATGTTTTGGTAAACTGTTGGCTAATTTGAATTAATTCGTACAATATCTTTTGTGAATCTTTGTAAGATCTTCTCATGGCCTACTGAGGGTTAGGTTTAGGTTCACATTCTACGACTACATTTAAAATTGCCACCTCGTAAAATACTTTTGTTGTCTTATGAGATCGGGTTGGGTTTTTCGAAAGTCAAAGCTGGTGTTTTCTCTTGTGTATGGAGGTGGGGCTTTTTAGAGCGTGTTGAATGCTCTGAGTGGGGTTTCTCTCACTAAAGAGTGTGGGGCAGGAAATGGAATATTTCTGAGTGGAGCTGTTGATCAAATCTGTTTGATCATCAACTGAAGTTCTAATTAACGGCCTTTATTTGTATTGATTAAAGTACAGTGGGGAATAGCTGACATCAGATGCTACAATCTCTGAAAGATACTGTTTGGTCCACTGAGATGCTCTTGAGAATCAATGACTTGAGTGGTTTCATACCACAGAAATGCCTCTAAATTACTTCATACATGGAATTGTTGATAATGGCATATCAGTATTTGCTGATCGTTTATTATCCTAGTATTCATAGCTACATATGGGAAAACACACACATTCTTGAACTTGTAGTGGTGTTCAATGGTTGTTCAGTCTCTTTACAAAAGAGCTCATTTTGAGGTTGAGAGTCTTGATTTATCTCTGCCTTTCATCTTCTCTTCCTTCTTAATGTCGTATTAGTGGCATTCAACCGGCACAACATCAGTTCTAGTTGCGCAATGAGTTAATTCAACCACATTTTCCTTTGATGTCGGTGAATTGGACTGTGAGACATCTGGTTTAAAAATAAATAACTTTTATAAGCACTGCATTAAGGTGATAGATACAGCAAAAGCAAACCACAATCTTCCAATATATGGATAGGGAAGAACAGGCTATCACAACTTTATGCCTGCCTCCGAAAGCTTATAAAATGCTGCATTCGGAGGATGCATATAGGAAGGCATCAAGGCACGTCGGTGCTTTCAAGTCACTTTCATCAGAGCAAGATGGCGGTGCACTATCCCTTAATTAACTAAATAAAAATATAGTAAAGTTTTAAACTACTTCCAGAAAATGACGAACAAAGAATTTGCATCAGGTGTGTTTTGCATTTTAATGTTTTTAATTAATTTATGAAGCCACTGTAAACTTTATTATACAAATAAATGTATTACCCACTACTGGGTATATAAGGAAGAGCACGTGCATTCGCACATCCAGCTTTTCACTGCAGACTTTAACAGGTCTTGTGACCATTCCCCTGTAGGCTTCAGCACTTAAAAAGAGCAATTTCCCTAAAAGAGCAAGCAGCATGTGTTGCTAGATGTGGTTGTTACCTGGCTCAGTCTGACAGTCGCAATCGCTGCCTCATGTGCCTGGGCTTAAAGCATGCTGAGGTGACTTTTGTGGATGAGTCATGGACCCATTGCAGGAAGATGAGCATCGCAGTGCTGCGGTCGAGACTCAATTACTTCAAATGAGGTGGAGTGCCCTCTGCTATGCCCCGATTCACTTTGGTCAATACACAGGGTGACCTGAGGATCACAGTGGGGGCTCTCCTGCCGAGTAAATCTCTGTCGGCCCCTCACTGCTCTAGCGAATCACAAGCTGTGGAGCTTCTGGGTGAGATTGCTGGTCCTTCTCATGGGGGACCTAGCATTTTATTTGGGGCTCTGGCTGAGGACCAGATGTCCAATGCTATATTGGAGGACGAGCTAGAGTCCTCCGGGAATGAAGATGTGGCTGCGTTGCCCCCTTCGGAAAGAGTAGCCTTAATTGAGTCTGACCCAGAGCTGACGGCTATGCTTTCCCGTGCCGCTGAGAGTGTCGGGCTCGAGTGGAGGCCTCGACCATGTCCCAAACGTTCAAGACCGGATGATTGGTATCTCGGGGCAGCGCAAGCTGACCAACAGTGTCCTGTCCCAGTGTCCTTCTTCCCAGAAGTGCATCAAGATGTTACCAAATCGTGGAAGGCATCTTTTTCTGCCCGAAACCGAGCTGGTGCCTCCTCCGCCCTCACTACCCTCAATGGTGGGGTGGCCAAGGGGTATGTGGAGATCCCCCCGGTGGAGCACGCGGTTGCAATGTCATCGGTCAGCGGTGTGTGGTTCGATGACACAAAGCCTTCTCATGCACCCCCTGCCCAGCCGTGGAGCCAGGTAATTGTTGCACCGCACACTCAGGTCCCACTCCAGGACGCTGTGCCTTACGGGTCAGGTGTCCCACCTTGCTGCCCCATTGCGGGTATGTCTGTGGTCCCTCTGACCCCACTTGTACAGTCTCTGGGGGCCTGGCTAGCACTTCCCAGGCTGTCTCGCTGGCTCATCCAGACCATCAGACTCGGCTGTGCGATTCAGTTCACCCCGCGTCCCCTCAAGTTCAGGGGCATTCAATTCACCTCAGTGCTGGACAAGGATGCTCCTGTCTTATGGGCAGAAATCGCAGAAATCCTACTGGTGAAGGATGCGATAGAGCCGGTCCCTCCACCCAATATGAAGGCAGGGTTTAACAGCCCTTAATTCATTGGACGCAAGAAAGAGGGAAGAATCTTGGACCTGCGCATTTTTAATTGGGCCCTTCACAAGCTCACAATCAAAATGTTGACATAGAGATGCATTCTGAAACGCATCCAACCCCAAGATTGGTTTGCACTGATCGACCTGAAGGACGCGTCTAAATTCTACCTTGACACAGATCGTTTCTATGCTTTGCGTAGGCATATTGTTGTCTCAACAGATGCCTTCACCACTGGCTGGGGTGCCATGTGCAACGGGCATGCAGCATCGGGCTCCTGGACAGGACCTCATCTGCAGTGACACATCAACTGCCTCGAGTTGCTAGCAGTACAACTTGATCTGCTCCACTCGCTGTTACTAGGCCTGCATACTAGAACTAGAACTGAACTGGAACTGCATGCTGGGTGACACCCAACACATTTGCAAGGTTTTACAACCTCTATGTAGAGCCTGTATCCTCCCTGTACTCACACAAGTTGCCAATAGATGCTGGGGACCTGCTCAGTGTCTCGCTTGCAGTGCCATTCCCTCCTAGAACCAGATACGTGCGCTTTTTTTCTCCACAGGTGAGTTCCCCACCTGGCAAACCCTGCAGGGAGTTCCTCCAGCACCCTTGGCAGTAAGATGCTGTGGAGGCATTGACCACTAGGTCTAGCACTGGTGTATATGCCCAGAAGACCATCCCCTGTGTTAGACTAGGTGCCCATTTGTTTTGATTCCCCTATGGGCGATCCCAAATGTGTACTCTTCCACAGTTTGGCTTCCCTGTTGGCGAGCCTGTGTCTTTCCGGTATTGGCTTCACCCTAACTAGGCTGAATCTACCACAGAGACTTCCATACGTAGCACTGCCCTGTTGGCCTGTCAATATGTGTAATCTCCAAGTTACCTTCCTACGGGCAGGATGTGGCCTCCGTAGCATCCCTTCCCATAGGCATGCCTTCCCAATGTTATCCAATAGTCTCATTGTGTGGGTTAAGAGGAAAAGCAATGATCGACACTTCTCTGTGCTGAAGCCCTGTCCTTTCTCTGCCCGGCAGGTGCAGGATGGCTCACACAGGGCGCTGAAAGGGGCAGTAATTGGGACGTTTTGGCAGGAATCCCAATTCATCAGTTCGGTTTTGACATAACGTTGAAAGTGACTGACTGATAGGGAACTTCTAGGTTGCTAATTTAACCCCGTTCCCTTAAGGAGGGAATGGAGACGTTGCGTCCCATTGCCACAATTGCTGTACCACTGCTGAATGGTCAGGACACACCATTTCGGCTCCTCGGTGCAAAACTGAATGTGCAAATGCACACACTCTTCCTTATATACCCACTTCACGGGGCTGGGTGCTCAATGCAAATCTCACATGTAAATGTCCACTGGCTTGTTTAGTTTACACTCAAAGGTGATTGGGCTCTCAGGTGAGATCCCAATTCATTAGTTTAGTTCTGACGTAACGTTAGAGGGAAGGAGGGAAGTAGGGAAGGAGGGAACGGGGGTTAAATTAGTAACCTAGACGTTATTCCATCACGTTTCTCCCTGACACGCCCCCAAATCATAAACATCGGGCCTTAAGGAAGGTCTCAAGCTGGCGGCTCATGTATTTATGACTTTGTGCCGTTCATGTTCGTTCAGCTCGTAAATATGATCTTTTCGACATGACTTGAACGCAACCAATAGATGTATCCTTTGATATCTGATTGATATCGCTGCCTTTGATATCTCCCAATCTCTAAAAAAAGTAAAGATGGCGTCTGAAAGTTGAGGTTGCTGGTCACTTTGTGTGTAAATGAAAGTTTTTGACCAACGTTTTCCACTTTTGATGTAATTTCTAGAAAGAAATTACATACAACCTACATATACAAAAAATTGGGAATGGGGATGGGGAGTTACAAGGTATTGAACATGGGCGTAGCTTTTGACATCACACTTGGATGTGGGCGGGTTGGATGTCAACCGCAGGATGCAGCAAGCCCTACTTGGACGCAGCCAGAGCTGTCTGCTTTCTAATCGCTCTCTCGGTACTTTGATGGCATACAGGATGGTCTAAGTGGTGTTGCTTTAAGTTGAACAAAAAAGGTCAATATACTTGTCAAGAAAACATCTTGGTTACGTATGTAACCTCTGTTCCCTGAGAACAGGGAATGAGATGCTGCGTCGAATTGACGCTATGGGGAACGCCCTCAGCGTGACTGGTGTCTGAAGCTACTATCGAATCATGGCAAAGTCTTTGACCGACGTCAGCCCATGACGTCATCATCGTGCGACCCAGAAGTATATAAGGGCGCTGTGCCAACACAGATACATCTTTCGTCTGAAGGGACTGTATGGCAGACAGGCCCCGAGGCATGGCCTGCGACGCAGCGTCTCGTTCCCTGTTCTCAGGGAACAGAGGTTACATACGTAACCAAGACGTTCCCTTTCGAAAGGGAACTCGCGCTGCGTCGAATTGACGCTAAGGGGAACGATATACCAACGCCACCATGCTGAGGGGAGTGTCTGCCCACTGACAGTGACAACTGTCAGCACAAGTAATTTCAACTGAAAAACCTGAGCAACTCCCCCTCAGGTCACACTGGGCTGACAGCGACAGCATTCCCTACGGTCATAGCCCAAGCTGTACACCTAAACGGAACCTTAACGAAACCGCGTGAGGTTCTATCTAGACTGCTCAAAAGCCCGGGACCACCACTTCAGCAGAAGGGGTCCCTTTAAGGGAATGTGGCTAGGGGACCCGAAGGAGCCCCAGCCAGTCACTACACGGGAAACAAGTTGTCCCGAGTGCCACCAGGGAGGCCCGACCTGGTGCCCTAAGTGTTATGGACACTTCGGTTAGCCAACCCTGTCTGTTCAGAAACAGAGCCTCTGGATGGTGCCCAGTAGGCATCCAAACTAAGGGACTGAAAACTGGCAGTCCTACTTAGCCCGGAACTCAGAGACGGGTTATCCTAGAGAGCAATACTCAGCGAAGCGCTTTATACCCCTTGCCAGCGAGGGGAGTCTGCCTGCTCAAATCAAGGATCTACCAGGTGCTTGTGTTTCAAAGCAGTAGGGAGGCCGGAAAGGCCTACGGACTGATCTAACAGGGAGGCCTCCGAGAGGCCTGCGACAGTCTGACCAGGCTCAGGCGGCTGTGTGCTCATAGACGACCCTCAGTGAGGGGAGCAGCTGAACCTGCCTGGCGGGTAACCCCCAGCTGTATGCCAAGCTACCATAGGGCGGAGTACTATGCGGGGCCCGCTTAGTACTCCGCAAACATTTCAAAGAAAAGAGCGGAGGCCTAAACACCACCCTCACCATGAGAGGAGGCCCAAATTACCTACGTGTGAAACCATGAGCGGTGGCCTGCCTCGCGACATCTTGCCCGCCAAGGGAAAACCAACACACGCTCACCTACACAGCCCAGAGCCTGGTGCTGTGATAAGCCAGCTACGGGGGAAACTACAGTTTCTCTACATAAGTACCCATACTCTATACAGGAACCGGGACCACTCTCACCTGCGGCACGTAGAGCGAAGACGCGCAGCTCTCACCGCCATGTTCTACCGCCCTTGCATGCCTGAAAGCGGCGTTCTCACTAACCAAGTCCGGGCGGGCCGTCAGAACAGAGTTCCACTCATCATCGGCCTGCCTCAGGCCTGATGTAAAGAGCGCCTGGGAAAAAGTAATTAAGGCGAGACACGGCAGGTGAAAACATCGTTTTTTCATGCAGTGGTCAATTTTGAGATTTTGGGCCAGTTTGCTCCCTTAACATGTAAGCTTTCATGTCAAAATAAAAAAAATGTCAACATTACACATTAAGTTGGTTATTTCATTATATTTTGTCACCGTGCGCCTTTAGATTTCTACCCGAAATCATCAAAAGTTATTCTAGCGCAATCTCTCGTGCCGTCTCCATTCACAGAAACATGTCATGCCTGGTATCATTATAAAGCTCGCAGTCTCACACACAGCACTGTCTAATCCAAATATGGATATTTCCTTTGTAGAACTAACCAACCGCGAAAGTTTGCAGCCGAACACCACATCTGATTGACGCACATCTGATTGACGATAAACGCTCACAGAAAAGACCAAGTAGCAAGAGCAAGTAAAAAGAAAGTAAACAACAACAGATTAGACGACGAAACCCCGTCAGAATTAGATTCAAATAGTTATAGATGGACCAATACAACAAACAGGGACAGTTTGTCTGCAGTTTTTGTGACTGCTGTTTGTTAAGGTAGTTCTCTTAAGGTAGTTCTCTAATAGCTATTGCTATTAATAATTTATTAATTTATCAATTTCCACGTGTTTTAAATATTATACACTACTGATATTAATTAACTGAATATATATTTTATTTGTAGGTTGGAGGTTTTATAGAAATGTATGCAGCTATACAGTATAAAACTTTAAAGGCCGTTTTCTCAGAATGAGTTTTTTCTCACTCTCAGAATCAGATATATCCACTTCAGTAGCACCTACAAGCACCATCTTTAGCAGTCTTATACTGAACTATATTCTGAAGGCTTTTACAGAGGGATTTGTTGATATATCATTCCTATCCTGAGTTATAGGTCCTTTAACTCCAAAAAACATGGAGAAAATTGATTTTTTAAGGCTATTGTCAGTATTCTCTAATTTACTAAAGCACAAAATAAGATATCCAGAATCCCCTCTGCAAAAGCCCTCTCATCTAACATGTCAACAAATAGAACCAAGAATTTTAAACATGGTCCTTTCCAATTTCCAGATTTTGTTTTTGGAAAAGTATGCAAATGAGCGTATATTTAAGTATATAAGGCCTCATTTGCATATTAAAACATTAATTTACACAAAACTTGTAATACATTTTTTTCTCATGTTTATGCTAGTAATAAACTGGAGAAGTTTCACAGTGATATCTTGTAATTAAAAAAATTCCCTATTCACCTGTAGTGTCTCGCCTTAAAAGACCTTAAAAAGGAAAAAGGAGAGGGCTAAGATGTAAACACCCTCAAGGGAAGTGATCCATCACTAATGCCGAGCATGTTTGTCCTGGATCACCTCCCTCAGGTCCTTTTTCCTGCGGGACTCCCGTCTCCTCTGTGCAGTATGTAGGTCCGGGAGGAATGGAAGGCTCACCTGAGGTGCTGGCCTATGGCCGGGGAGAAATCGATCGTCGAGCCTACCACGAGCGATCTCTCCCCCAGCGCGCCGCCAAGGCAGCCTCAGCCTGCCTGTAGCGCGCTCCATAGCGTCCAGCAGCTCGGCATACGCGGGACAGGGTGGCTGAGAGGGTCCAGGCTGATCCTGGTCGCTGTTACCACCCTCCTCAGCCATCTCCTGCCCGTCCCGAAGAGCACCCGCTGCAGAGCTCGGCGGAGAACTCTCGTTCTCCACGTCAATCTGCAGCTCGCCCTCGTCAGCCGCCGGATCGTCTGAGAGAACAACACCTCTCTCCAGACGATCCGCAAGCTCCATCTGGGAGCCCCACGATGTACGCCACCGCTCCGCCTCAGCGTGAGCAGGACTCACATCGGCAGCCCCAGATGTTGTGCCCTCTTCCCTCAGGAAAAGGGCCAGACGAGAGCGGAGCGTCCTCACGGGAAAGCGCTCACAGTTTGCATAGGCAGCTCCCTCGAGAACTGCCTGTGCGTGCTCTTCGCCCAAGCAAAAAACGCACAGAGTGTGTGTGTCTTCCGGTGTCAGAAACCTCTGACACAGGTCGGCACACTTCCTGAAACACTGTTTCTTCTCTGTGCATTTCATCTTTCTATTCCTACTTTACCTCTCAGATACCGCTTCAAACAAACAGTCCCTGAAGACGAAAAAGATGTATCTGTGTTGGCACAGCGCCCTTATATACTTCCGGGTCGCACGATGATGACGTCATGGGCTGACGTCGGTCAAAGACTTTGCTGTGATTCGATAGTAGCTTCAGACACCAGTCACGCCGAGGGCGTTCCCCGTAGCATCAATTCGACGCAGCGCGAGTTCCCTTTCGAAAGGGAACAGAAGAATCTCCAAAAATGTTGCTTCTAATCTTGCTGATAAATAGACATTCATTGTTTTTCTTTTTCATGGTTAAGCAGTAATCCACCAGAAGCCTTTAGTGAGTGTTCAGTATTTTTACCCTTCATGTTTTCAAACAGTTGCCTAGGTTACCGACCTGATAAGAGTGCTAATCTAGAATGAGTATGTCCATGAGTGTGGTTATTTAGATTATAGGAATTGATTGTAAATCAGCACCATTTCACTGAGAACACGGATATGCTTGGACACTGCTTGAGCTGATGAAGTGATTGTTGATGAATAGCCTATGTTCTTAAAAAAAAGTAATTTAATCACAAATGGGCATGAAAACACTGCTTTTTGCATTTTGATTCAGCTTTGTGGATTGATTCTTTTCAGACTTTCTCAATCTCTATCTCTGTTTACAATAAGATTTCAAAATAATTGTGATAGATTAAACATGCAACATCACTATAGGCCAGACAAACAGACACACTGCCACCTGCTGGACAGAATATACCTTGTCAATGGCACTTATTAACTTCCTCTCAATAGTTTGTTGTGAGGCAACATTTTAGTCACAGGCTTAGCAGTTGCTTCAGTGTTCAAGGGTAGTTGACATAATATAGGTATGTTTTTTTCACAGTTTCACAACTTAATAAAAACTGCATGCACACACAAAAAAGGAGAAAAATAAGGTGTAGGACTTACTGTAAAACAGTTTTCACTCAGAAATTGCTAGTAAATTCCACAAATAATTTCAAAGAAACAGCAAGTGACATTGAATTAAACATTAAATAAAATGTCAAGGCTAAAATAGTATTTTCTTGTAACCGGTGACATTTACAATAAGGTTTCATTTATTAACATTACTACTTTAGTTAACATGAACTAAGAACAATACTTCTACAGCATTTATTAATATTAGTTAATGTAAATATGAACATTTAGCCCACTAATACATTATTAAAATAAAAAGTTGTATTTGTTAACATCAGTCAATACACTGTGAATAACACGAAGAGTGATATTTTTTATAAACTGTTAACAAACATGAATACTGTAACAAATTTGCTCATTGTTAGTCCATGTTTGTTACAATAACTAGGTTAACAAATGATACCTTATTCTAAAGAGTTACCCAGTTACCCAGTATTTGTTTTATTTACAACTTCAAAAAAAGTAAAACAATTTACAGTGCTAATGTGAACAAGAAAATTTAGTTTAAAATAGTTAGAAAGGAAAATAAATAAAACAATAAAACAAAATATACTAGTTTTGGCATATACTCACTCACACTCTATATAAGTATATAAGGGAATGAGAGAGAGGTAACGCCGCTTTGACTGTCTGCTGCAGAGTTCACATCAGTGCGGGCTCGGCAAAAGTGCACATCAAGGGCGCAAATCGACCGCAAAGGGTTCACTCGCAAGAACCCTTCTGAGATCTAAAATGACAAATGGGACAAGTCAAGTCAACTTTATTTATATAGCACTTTTTACCATGCAGATTGTTTCAAAGCAGCTTCACAGTGTTAAACAGGAAAATAATGCAACAAATACAGAACGCTGCTGCCAGGATTCTGAGCAGAACCAGAAAATATGACCATATCACACCAGTCCTCAGGTCTTTACACTGGCTTCCAGTTACATTTAGGATCGATTTTAAAGTACTATTACTTGTATATAAATCACTCAATAACCTAGGACCTCAATACATTGCAGATATGCTGATTAAATACAAACCCAACAGATCACTCAGATCATCAGGATCAAGTCAATTAGAAATACCAAGGGTTCACTCAAAGCAAGGAGAGTCTACGTTTAGCTATTATGCCAGCCGTAGCTGGAACCAGCTTCCTGAACAGATCAGATGTGCTCCAACAGTAGCCACTTTCAAATCCAGACTCAAAACACATCTGTTCAGCTGTGCATTTACTGAATGAGCTATGCCACTGTACGTCCGACTGATTGCACCTTATCTTATGCATTTACTCAATGAGCTCTGTGCTTTGTCCGAACTGCTTGCACTTTAATTATGTGTTTCAATTTAACCCTGTTTTATTTTTAGTTTTTAATTATACTTTTTATTTTGTATTATTTTTTATTTTGTTAAGGCTGTCTGGGTGGAAGAGGTTGAGAGACGGGGGAGCGATAAATCGAAATCCCTCCGGTGCGAGGACGATCCGTTTAGATCTGCTCTGACGGATAGATCTGTATAGCCTTGGTGGTAAGAAGAAGGACCGTTGAAGATCCGCTCTGACGGTCGAACAAAGTAGAGATAGCCCTGGTGTTCCTGTCCAGGAAGATTTGTCTGTAAGGGTAATGTTTAAATGCACAGTTACCTGACAAAATTTTTTTGAGTCCTCCCTCCGGTGCGAGGAAGACCCGTTTTTTAGATCTGCTCTGGCGGGTAAAACATCTAGAGAACGCCCTCAAGTTAGGCCAAGAAGATTTGTCTGTAAGGGTACTGTCTAAACACACAGTTACCTGACAAATATTTTTAAAGTAAACCTGACTCTCCATTTTCTTCCACCCCAGATAGAGGATTTCATCTTTATTTTTATTTCCTTTTAATTCCTATTATAACTGTTATACTATATATATTTTTATTTTATTCACTTATGACTATTTTAACTTCATTTCTGTGTAAAGCACTTTGAATTGCCACTGTGCATGAAATGTGCTATAAAAATAAACTTGCCTTGCCTTGCCTTGCAACAGAATTTTATTCGGCCGTACAGCTGCTCCGGAGAAAACAGTGATGTCATCTAGCTCATTTCAACTATCATACAGTGACAATGTGGACAGATCAGTAATTTAGTTTATATGGTTAATTTAGTTTACTAAATTAGATTTATTTGGATATTTAGTTGAAAATTGAATCCTCTCAACTGAGCAAGCCAAGCCAAAGGCAACAGTGGCAAGGAAACCAAAACTCCATCAGGTGACCTAATGGAGAAAAATAAACCTTGGGAGAAACCAGGATCAGTCGGGGTGCCAGTTCTCCTCTGGCCAATTAACAAACAGTGTATGATTATTATTCTGGCAACTTTACAGGGCAGGGGTCATATTAGATTGGATGATCGATTGATCGATTCATATTAGATTAATCGGTCATATTAGATCGAGATATTCAAAAGATCTGAGGCAACACGCCGGAGACGGGTTTATTGAGGATGGCGTATTGATTAAACAATTATTAAATTGCAATATTCGAAAAATCAGAGTCATCACGCCGGAGGCGGGTTTATTGAGGATGACATATCGATTAAACAATTATTAAATTGCAATATTCGAAAAATCAGAGTCATCACGCTGGAGACGAGTTTATTGAGGATGCCGTGTCGATGAGGTAATTTCAGGGGGAGTCTAATTGACATGGTCTCTGCAGACACTTCAGGGATGCGTTGTTCATGTCTGGGCGCAGGTCCATCATCTGATCTCGATACGGCCCGGATCCGGCTGACTGCAGTAAACCTCGGGATAAAACAATGAGACTAACATTAGAGTAGATGCCATTCTTCTGATGATGTAACGGGTACATCAGGTGTTATGGGAAGTGTTCCCAGTTCCGGCTGACCTAGTTAATGCAGCCTTACAATTATTTTATTGAAAAAAGTGTTTTATGTGTATGCCATAGTAAAGAGATGTGTTTTTAGTCTAGATTTAAACTGACAGAGTGTGTCTGCTTCCCGAACAATGCTAGGAAGACTGTTTCAGAGTTTAGGTGCTAAATAGGAAAAGGATCGACCGCCTGTAGTTAATTTCGATATTCTCTGTATTATCGGCTGGCCAGAATGTCGAGTAGACGTGAGTATAATGTGTTAAGAGCTCACCCAAATACTAGGGAGCTAAACCATTTAGTGCTTTGTAAGTAATAAGCAAGATTTTAAAATGTATGCAACGTTTAAACGGGAGCCAGTGCAGTGTTGACAGAACCGGGCTAATATGGTCATACTTCTTGTTTCTAGTAAAAACTCGAGCTGCTATGTTTTGGACCAGCTGGAGTTTGTTTATTAAGTGAGCAGGGCAACCACCCAGTAGAGCATTACAATAATCTAGCCTTGAGGTCATGAACGCATTAACTAACTGTTCAGCATTTTGCATTGAGAGCATGTGCCGTAATTTAGATATATTTTTAAGATGGTAGAATGCAGTTTTACAGATGCTAGAAACATGGCTTTCAAAAGAGATATTGGTATCAAAGAGCACACCCAGGTTCCTCACTGACGACGAGGACTTGACAGAGCAGCCATCAAGTGTTAGACAGTATTCTAGGTTACTACTTGTGGAGCTTTTTTGTCAAATTGAAAAATTCATTTTTCTCTGAATTAAGTTGCAGGAAATTACTGGTCATCCAATTTTTCAAATATATATTTTATTTATTTATTTTTTTATATCAACTATAGGGACTATAGGACCATAGGGACACCTATGTGGATTTAAGGACACAAATGAAGTGTGCCATTTGGGACAGGCCCTAAGTCAGGGTTAGGCAAGTTCGGTCCTAGAGAGCTGATGTCCTCCAGAGTTTAGCTCCAACCCTACTAAGCCACCATAGTATAAAACTCATGGCTCCTAGCATGCATTGCAGCATTATGTATGTCACCATTGTTGAGATTCATATGCTGATTCTTGATATCTGAGTGCGTCTAAACTCCCCAACTAAAGGAAACACTTATCACCATAATGGTAACCACATTTTCAATAAAACATCAACATATAAACCTCTGTTTATTCTCAATAAGAGCTTCTATAGATGTCTTTCAGGGATGGAGCCAAACTGCAGGACAGCGACTCACTAGGACCGAACTTGCCCACCCCGGCTCTAAGTAGAGGAAAACAATGGTATAATTGTACCCTGGTAAAAAGGACCAATTGTGTACCTTTAAAAGTATACGTTTTGTTCCCCAAGGAACAAAATTGTACATCCACTGTACCTTTTTTTCTGAGAGTGTACACAGTGAATTCTGTGTTAGACACTTCTAAAGGATATCCTTAACCAGCTTCATTTGTTTTAGCTAATATTTATCTAATATTAACTCTCTATTACAATTTAATAGTCATGTTGCTATAAGGATCTTTTCTGGTTGTTGGCATGCATTTGACTGTTTTATCCTGGAGCAGAAGGATGTAATAATTCACCTATTTGTTTTAGTTTTTTTTTCCTTGAATCATTTTTTAAGTTTGAGGATGTTGATTGAGGAAATACATGAATAGGTTCTTAATTGGCATCGATGGATCCATGAAGAACCTTTAACATCCATGGAACGTTTCCAAAGTACAAAAGATATCTTTAGATTATTAAAATGTTACTTTAAGAAGTGTTCACTGAAAGGTTCTTTGAAAAACCAAAAATGTTTCTTCCATGGCATCGCTGCATAAAACCCCCAAATTCTAATTTTGGGATTAGAATTGCGTATGTTCTTTAAACATACCTTTGATAAAAGATTTGCTTCCTGTTCCTGAAATCAAATCCACCTGTTCACAGAACAGAACCAGGAACAATGTCAAATTTAGAATGACCTACGTGCCATTACAGGTAAACAACAAAGCAGTGCCAAATAAAGAGATTTGCACAGTAATCTTTGGATTTACTCCTCAGTTGTCTGATGAGAGAACATAAAAAGCTCTTTGTTAGCATTTGTGTTCCATACCCCCTTATTAGTTAATGTGAAAATAGTCAATGTTTAATCTAGTGGCTATTTCCTCATGCTATTCAAATTAGTGAAGTGGATCTTATCATAAAAGGGCGAATTTCTGTGGTCCTGATGCAGTTGTGCACCAGGGAGCAGAGGTTTAGATAGCATGGCTCTGCAACAGACAATATTTTTAGGAATAATTATTGTATTCTCAGGTTAGTTCATTTTGATTACTTAAATAGATTATTTATATATATATATATATATATATATATATATATATATATATATATATATATATATATATATATATATATATATATATATATATATATATATATATATATATATATATATATATATATATATATATACATACATAAATGTTAAAAATATTGAGGATTCCTTTGCCTTCAAGTATTTTTGACATGTTTAAATTAAGAATTTTTAATTGGAATTCAAACTTTATTTCTGATTTTATTTGCAGGCCACATCTACTCTGTGTTTGCAGCTCAAAGTAAGAACATATTGCATTTTATCTACTTTAATACATAATTGGCAACATGTCCAATTATACATTTGTTAATATTATATTGAGAAAAGAAAATCAACTTTTTGTTATGAGACAATTTGTCAGAGATTTCAGTAATGAGCTGTTATGTCTACTTTTTATTTATTTTTTCAGATGTGTGTAAGACGTATGGCAGCGGCGTCTTTTATACCTTCAACAAAACCGCATTTCATCTGAAGTCCACATGTCCCTTAACGCTCACACGCTTCACTCATGCTGGAGTGGACTGTCATATCATCGTCCAGCGTGGACCAAATGGCCTGATGAACAGAGTGGAGATCATCGTGAATAAAATCACAACCCTCGTTCACAATAACACTGTCACAGTGGAAGGCAGCAGGTTTGGCATTTATTGTCCTACATTTAAATTAGAGCTGAATACAGTTTCTGTATTTGTATATAATTGCTTGTAATTGTCTTGTAATTTCTTGTATTTGTAAGTTTATAACATTATAATAGTATTTAATTATAACCAATATGCTATTTAATATTGGTTTCACCTCATATTTCTTCCTTACATAATATAATATAAATCATGTATCAAATATTAAACTTTTAATTGATCAAATCTAATATTTGATGACTGAAATTCCTGAATGGGGTTTCGCTAGCTTAAAGTGAATTAATTAAACATATTTTAATTTTGTATTTTATTTAAACTGTCATGCAAGCCAGATACCATTTAGGAAATACCATTTAGGACCTGTAAATAAGGACTACACTTTTAGAAGTATTTCTTGATTCAAATGTTTTTTTGTTAATATATCCACATAAAATATCTGAATTTGTTGATCTTTTCACAGAATTTCCCTTCCATACGACCACACCTATCAGTATGTGTTTAATTATGGAATCTATACCAGGTTCCAAAGCAAAGTTTTGCCATTGTCTGTCACCTGGTACAGTGTCTCTAAGGGTGTCAGTTCACTCTGGGTGAGTTTCCATTAAAAACAAAAATTCTTTATAGATTTAACCAACATAATTTAACCAAAAATATGTGGTTGTTGCATGATAGCAATTTTATATAGCCACTCTGAATGTAGGCTACTATATTTAATATGTAATCTTTGAGCGCATCTCTTATAGGTGCAACTGGACCAGGTTTTAGTGGAGGATATGAGTGGACTTTGTGGGCACCAGAACAGCTCAGGTTAGTGTGCTCAATTGGTATGTTCTGTTTAAACAACTAGTGTCAAGATATAATAAAAGAAGACTTTTTTGATGCTGTCATTACTATTTCGTTCATAGACACTATGCAGAAGTTGATATCTACCAGTGTTCTCTCTGATGTGCAATGCCTGACACAAGACTCTGTTGCACAGAAAAACTCAGTGAGTTTCAGATTATGAGTATTTTAAAACATCATTTAATCTAATTACAAGTATTAAAAAAAAAAAAAATCTGATTAAGCAATCCAGAATATATATAATACTATCCAGCACTGTTTACAGTGTAGTGCTTTCTATGAAGCCATATACAATTAATTATAATGTTATCCTTTATAATCCAATAATGCATTGCCTTATGTGTTATATTTGTGAAATATGCAAAGGATTACAAGATGTACCCTATTGTAAGGAATACAATACTTTAAAATGCATTGATTGCCTACTAACCATATCCTCATTTCTTGTTTAGATTTGTACGGATGTTTTGTCCCATGCTTTCAGTTGTCTCGGCACTAAATATCAAACCTACCTGACTCTATGTAACAAACATATGAATGGCTTGTGGCATCAGGAAACAAACTGCTCCTTTTTTAAAGAGCTCTCGCTTATGTCTGGGAGCTCCTGTCCAGTGTGGTCAGTATGGAGGTCGAAAAGCAACTGCTGTAAGAACCAGTTTATAACTACTTAATGAGAAAAGTTATCATAATCAAAATTAAAATACTAAGATGATCTTGTTCGCAGCCAAACCTCTTTGTCCTGGAGACCTGCGCTATGAGGAGATGGGTCCCGCTTTCCCCCCAACCTGCAGCAACCCACAGAATAACACAACTGAATTTACTAGCACCTGCCTGCCTACTGAAGGTTGGTCCTTGACTAGCATTAAAAAAGGAAATGTATTTTCAGATGTTTAATTTTAATTAATTATTATTTTTTATTTTAGAACAAACCTCTAACCTTAAGTATTTAACTAAAAAATATCAAGTTTTAATTTATTTTATTTTATTTTAATATAATTTGCAACATTTTTCTTCTCACGCAATTTCAGGAAAGGTCCTGAATGATCATGCTGATGGTTACCATTCCATAAATGTGGAGGAATGTCCATGTGTACATGCAAAGATAACGTATGCTCCAAGGCAGGAACGCAGAACAAAGTGCCAGATCTGGTGAGAACCAAAACTTTTTCTTAATAGCTTCCTCCTCCAATTCTGGACAGCTAATGATTTGCCAGCGAGATTTTCGATAATTCGGGTTATATGTTTATTTATTTCTATCATTTTAAAATATAGATTAAAATAAATTAGTTGTTACGTGCAGGACAGGCAAGGAAGAGGAGAGGGAGAGGTGGATCGAAATTGCAGCCAAAACGTAGTTTATTAAACAAAACAAAGAATAATCCAAAACAAGAAACATAGGAGAAATAACAGGAGTAAACTAACCAAACAGCATAGAAAATACATGGGCTAACTAAATCTGAGGTCAAAAATACAGAGCTAACAAGGAAACTAGATGGGACACAGGTGAAAGGAATCAATAATGAAGACAATAATGATGACAACAAACGAGAAGCGGGAACAAAGGGAGCAAAAAGGCACAGGAACAGAAACAATGAAAAACAAACTAAAAGTCTATAAAACAGAACATAAACCTGAAATTACCCCCCCCCCCTCCTGGTAGGCTGTAAACAAAACAAAAAAATTATGCCCTAGTGGTGGTGGCGGTGGGGTCCATTGGGGAAGGAAGAGTTCATGGGGGAATGGGAGGAGTAGTCCAAGGGGGAGTCAGCAGAGGGAGGAAGTGAATGATGCAGGGCAGAGCCAGGGAGGAGACGCTAACATAACCATGATGAAAGCCCATGGTGGAACTGATGGTGGGAGAATCCAGGGGGGAGTCAGAGGTCCGGACACCAGTGGTGGAGCCAGGAGAGCTTGAGACCCAGGCAGAGCCGAGGAAACAAAAAGACCAGGCAATACCATAGGTCCTGGAGGCCAAGGTGGAGCCGTGGTGCCAGAGGACAGAAGTGGAACCAATGGTCTTGAGGACCAAGGTGGGGCTGGAGGGAAGGGGGAAAAACGTGCAGTCAAAGGAACTGAAGTCCATGGTGTAGGCAGAGCAGCAACTGACCAAGGTAGAGACAGGGGGACAAAGAATCATGGTTGAGCCGAGGGGGCGAGGAGCCATGGTGGTGCCAACTGGTCGACGGGCAGTGGTGGTGGAGCTATGGGCTCCATGGCACAAGGTGAAGACAGGGCATTCACTTGCCAAGGCGCAGCTGAAGACCGGAAGACCCAAGGCAGATGTGTGCAGAAGAGTGGAGCAAACATAGGAGTCAGCGAGGACCTGAAGAGAGGCAGCGGAGGCCGGAACTGGATGTCTTAGGTAGAGGAGGCGGGAGAGGGAGGCTGGGTAATATCTTCAGTGAAGGAGACTTGCAGAGATGAGAGAGATTTGGACCTGGGCAGAACCAGCAGAGACACAGGAGACCTGGAACTGGGCAGGACCAGCGGATATACAGGAGACTCAAGGCTCGGCAGGACCAGTGGCAAGGATGAGACTTGGTTGCTGGATGGGACCAGTGGAGGAGGAAGGGCCAGGGTACTGGTCAGGAGAGTCCATTACATTTACTTGTACTAGAAGGAATAATTCAACCTCAGGGCTGGGGTGATGGGTGGGAATCAGCTCCAGGATGTTAAGTTCTTCTAGCACTCCCTCTAGGACAGACATGGTAGCTGACACTACCTCCAGGGTAGACAGGTAATCTGGCTCAGGCTCTGGGATGAGCTCAGCTGCAGGCACTGGCTCCAGGGTGGATGTCTCCACTGACCTCCTCTGCGAGCGCAGGCTCTGGCTCTATGTTTGTGGGCTCAGGGTCTGAGGTGGGCTTGGGCTCAGGCTCTGGGTCCATTGCATGCGAGTGGCATAGATTTTCCTCCTCCACCTCACCAACGGTGAAAGAGGAACCACTTCCCAAGAGCACTAGCTCAACACAGTCCTGAAACCTCCCTCAAGGACCATAAATGGACAGGAAAACAAGTTGTTTTAAGTTCTCATTAAGTCCATAAGAAACAAGAAAGAAAGAAAGAAAGAAAGAAAGAAAGAAAGAAAGAAAGAAAGAAAGAAAGAAAGAAAGAAAGAAAGAAATGAGAGCACTGGCAGAAAAAAAAAACACTGGTGGGGTCCTCAAGGGACTGATCATCCTGGATGAGGAGGATCTTCTCTTGGTCCTGTTTTCTGTTACTTGCAGGGCAGGCAAGGAAGAGGAGAGGGAGATCTGAAGCATCCACAGTGTAGTTTATTAAACAACACAAAGAAGGTAATTAAAAATCAATAACAAAGGAAACCAAATTAAAATATGACAACAAACGAGAAGTGGGAACAAATGGGAACAGGAACAGGAACACAGGGAAACACGGAAAAACAAACTAAAAGTTCATAAAACTAAACATAAACCTGACAATTGTATTAGAATATAAACAAGGTTTATTAAAAGACAATCTTTGTAAGTAAAAATGTAAGTAAAAATTGTGGGATTTGAATATATTCTGAAGGGGCAAAAAGCGTGTCACATTTTTGTTGTTTTTATCCCCTCAGTACCTGCATCAGAGGCAAATGGGCATGTTCTGCAAACATATGTCCAGCCAAGTGTATTATTGAGGGCCAATTCATCACTACATTTGATGGCAAACAGTATTCTCTACTAGACAGATGCACATTTGTGGCTGCAAGGGTAACTTAAAATGGAATGTTTTAAATAAAATGGGATATTTTAAAGTTTACTGATATTAAAATGTATGCTATTTGGTATGTCACCCAGGGGCTTAATTGGACATTGAACATTCAGTATTCTGGGCAAACTGTTGTCATAGAAAAGGCGTATCTTAATTTCAACCAGGTTTGTCTGTTTTCCTTATCTACATTCATTTATTTTTTAACATTTGCAACTTTTACAACATTACAATAATGTTGTTGACAAATGTACAAAGATTTTAGGAGAAAATGTAGCATGTATATAAGGGGAAAGGTTTGTTTTTAGATGCTAAAACTGGAAAGTTTGCTTCTTTTGATCAGATTTTTGTCATTGCTCTTATAAAATGACTAATGCTATTTTCATTCTAGGAAATATATACCTTTTCTGCAAACAGCATACAAATGAATGGTATAGAAATCAGTGACCTGTCACAGACTGGTAGGCTCTTTGATGTATTAGATTTAATAAGTTTGAAATATTCATAAGCTTGACAACATTTGCAAAATTCACATTTGCTTTGAAAGATTGCCTTCTCCTTCATTCGGCATGTTATTGGGTTTTGTTTCAGAGTCAACCACAGTCTTTTGGCAGTCTTCAATGTTCATTCAAGTTCAGACTTCATTTGGCCTGAAAATGCAAGTTCAGGTCTCTCCAGAAATTCAGATATATTTGAATTTGCCACCAACCGAAAATACCAAAGGTTTGAATAAGCCTTATTCATACAATCCAATCTCAAGGAACACGTAGAACTTAAAAACAAAATAATTATATATAGAGTCAATCAAATTTGAATGTTTTATTTATTCAATTAATTCACTTTTTTATTTTTATTATCATAGGTCTCTGTGGAACTTTTAATAATGACACAAGCGATGACTTCACCACTTTTAGTGGTATCATAGAAAGTTCGGTTCAGCTTTTTGCCCAGTCCTGGTCAATGGGCAGTTGTACCCCAATTACTGGATGCATCAACACTGACAATGGTAAGGATATTTTAGCCTAGCTTCTTAACCATATTAAAGTTATTTTCAAAGATGACCAGTGATATTCATTAAATTTGCAGAGATATATGCTGAGGAGAACTGTGACCAACTGACAGATCCAGAAGGAGTGTTTGCTGTGTGTCATGATTATGTACCTGTTTCATCCTTTGTCAAGGCACGGATATATTGTTATACCTAAACACATTTGATGCTTTTGAAATTCAAGGTTTTCTTGTAATTAATCTACGTTTGATTCTTCTCAGGCTTGTGTAAAAAGAACATGTCAGTGCTCGGCTGCATTACAGGAATGTTTGTGTGTCTCCTTTGGAAACTACGCTAAAGCCTGTGCAACTCAAGGGATCACTGTTAAGGACTGGAGATCAGAAACAAACTGCAGTGAGTGACAAGCTTTTATTCAGTGTGAAAATTATACAGTGACACTTTGGTTTGTTGCTTTCAAAGGTATTTAGGTTTTCATTATCATTTTTTTTCATCATTAACAACATCTTCGAGTTTCAACCCTTTTTCCCCAAACTTCTCGAAAAAGTGAATTTTTTAGCTGCAGGTTGTAACTTTGGCACCAGTTGTTTTAACCTTCATTCCTCCCTTGCATCCTGTAAAAAATCCTTCCCTCGCGGGTAAAAATGACCCAAAATGATACTTTTTTTTGTCGAGAAAGCTTGTATCATTTAATTTTTATAATATTTTTTTCGTTTTTTTTTAATTATTGTTTATTGTATTTACCTTTAAATTACTAGATTTGATCAATAAATAATATAATTTAAGCTCATTCTTCACATTCTTTCAATTTAAATTCAAAATAACTCTCCAATATATGCAATAACCAGCTCATTTTTGTATCTCTGTCGACCTCTTGTGGAAAAAAATATATAATAATATGATATTTCATGATGTATATTATCAAATTTGGGCAAAAAGGCGGGACGAGGGTGGAGCTGAAGTGACGCGATGACTAACAGACAGCAGATAAATGGCTATCCACCTGTCACTCGAAGTGGCCATGCCCTTAATTATGCAGAACTTTAATGCTTTATATAATGTAAACAAATGAGTTATAAAAAAATTCACCCCCCTCACAGTCGTCATGAAGGTCAAAATTAGCCGTATAGACCAAAACCACAATTTGTACCAGGCTGTAAACATGTTTTAATCTGCTGTAAAGTTGGGCATTTTAACATGGGGCTCAATGAGATTCTGCTCCCTTCTGGAGCCTGTCCCTAGCGGCCAGTCGATGAATTGCAGTATATGTCACTTCCATATTGGCTTCAAGAGAAACTGCGGGAGGTTACCGCTTGGTGTATATAGAGGGTATGCATCGACGTCACTTTCCCGCCGGAACACGCCTCCTCAGCCGGGACTGAGTGGCAGAAGAGCTGCTGCGTGACTGGAGTTAATAGGGGAAACCGCAAGTAAAACAAACAGTTATCAGTTTAAACTAAAGGTTGGACTCGATATAGTGTTCTTTACAACTTGGCAAAGATCCAGTGATCCATGAATATTGACATGCAGCCAGGAATCTTGATTTCCTGACATTTATATGAGCCTGATTTCGATACATAAATATCACTGTCAGTCATCACAATTTCGAGAATGAATCCCGCATGTAAATGCGGATATGTGTCTACCGGTATGTATTAAAGTGTGTATGTGGCCACTTGTCAAGAATTGCCTAGACAGCGCGCAATAATGCTCCCTTTATAATCACTAAAAGCTGTCACTTATTCAGTGAACGCGATCTCACAAAGTTCCGTTATATAAATCAGTGAAGCTGACGGCACAATGAATCTTATTTACATGTCTACACTTTATTAGAGAGGATTAGAGCGTGTGCAGAACTGGACAACAACTCGAGCGGTGAGTGGATTCTAACTTCAACACTTGTGATTGGCCATTGCGTTTTTAGAAATCAATAAACATGTCTGTGATTGGCTACATTACTCACCGAAGGGGAAACACATTGGAAATTTAATCGTTTGACGAGTGCAAATACCATAGACAGTAAAAGAAATGGACAGAGCGACCTCATAGACTACGGAGAAAACTGAAGTCAGGTAGAAGCACTCACTTCCTGATGGCTGAGCGTACTGTGCAGCCTCGGACTGAGCTTGACAACGTAGATGTGACGTGAGCAACCTGTCTGACAGTGGCAAGTCTTCTAGTAGGTGTGCAAAGTGAAATCTGAATCACCGAATCTTGCAGAGACAGAGAGGGTGAGCAGGAGCAACTTTTGATGAATGAAGCAGGATCTGCAACATCTCTATCTGCGTTTATGCCTCCACGTCCCCCGATTGCCTCATAGACAGTAAAAGATTGCCTACGAGCTTCTCCTCGGGTCTATATGGTAATTTGTTCAACAGCGCGACACAGTCGCGTGGTTATGACGCAATCGTTAGCCTATATTTTTCAAAAACTGCTTCAACAGGGTGATAGTGTAAGATACAAGGTAATGGAGCCTTTTATACACTGTCGTGTTTGTTTAGAAATAAACAATGGACAAATGGAGTTTGCACACTTTAAACGCCTCAGATGTAAAGATATTCGCTGTCAAAGTGAGGCCAAAATGAATGGGAGTCAATGGGATGCTAACAGCAGGTGATGGCTTTGTTAGCAATGGCCGCGCCTATGGAAGGTACGCTTTCCGGGGGCTGGATTACCCCCTTGGCAAATACAGAAACGCACTGGGTCTTTTGCCAAATCATTGCTAATAAGATTTTATAATTACAATTTCTTACAGTGGATTACAGATTCTAGATCAGCGGTGTTGGGCAGCTTTTCCCTCTAAAAGCAATAAGCCGAAGCAGTATCCTGAGTTGGCACTGCCTGAGTAGTGGTTTGAGTGCGAAAATGACATGCTATTATCAAGTCCATCTCCCTCGGTCCGGAGGGGGGCAAAGGGATGTCCATGGGGTCCGTAGCCAAGCCTCCCCCGACCCCCCCTCTGGCGTCGGGCCTTGTTTTGTGTGTTATTCGCGGCATTCACACTGTAAACCAATGCTGCCTCTAAGGCTGCGTTCACACTGCAGGCTGAAACGACCCAATTCCGATTTTTTTGCCCTTATGCGACCTGTATCTGATCTTTTCATGACAGTCTGAACAACACAGATCCGATCTTTTCAAATGCGACCCAGGCCACTTGGGTATGTGGTCAAAATCCGATACATATCCGATCTTTTGAAATGCGTCTTCAGTCTGAACTGCCAGGTCACATGTATCCGACCCGCACGTCGTTGATACGCGACAAACGTCATCATTGTAACTCCCGTTCCTTACTCCAGTCCAGTGGTGGCGGTAATGCACAAGAAATTGTTGCTAACCGCCAATAAAAGAAGAAGTACGCACCTGTTGCTAGCCAATACACTCCAACTCCAACGCGTTTCTGCACTGTTATGGGCCGCCGCAGACGTGTCTCTTCCCGTGACAAAGTTAGTTGAAGGCGCTCGCAAACATAATTGAAGGTGGATCTGGTCATTCTGAAGTTACTGACGAATTCGGTATCAGTAAAGCCACTCACATCAGTATCCCACCACTCCTGGCTGCGACTCCGCACACACACGTTTCTCTGTACCGACGTTGCTACCACTGCTCCACAAAACGCCATGGCCAAAAACCTTGCTCTCCTCCTCTTTTTTAATTTTCTTCTTAACATGAGAAGGTTGTAATGGTGCTGGCTCCGTTGCGAAAATAACTTTAATAAAGCTAAACGAACTCCAATGCTGACACCCATATTTGGCTACTTCCGTAAACAACAAGTGACGTCGTTGACCGTTGAGTACTCTTCTGCGCATGCGGGTCACTTCTGGGTCATTTCACGTTCACACAGGAGATCACAAAAGGTCGCATTTAATTGGAAATGTGAACGGCCTTGCAAAAAAATTGCATTTTTTCAAAAAATCGGAATTGAGCATTAAGCCCTGCAGTGTGAACACAGCCTAAGTCGTTTTGCCACTCAATGTGGCGTAACCGCAGTCACTCCAGCTGAAGGTGACGTCACGTGCATACCCTCTCTAGCCCTCATTTTTAGTTGTTCTTGGTCTGTTCTCAACTATGTTATGCCGGTGGGTATTCTCTTGCGGTTGATCCTGCCTCAACTCTCTTTTGCTGCAAGCTGATTGTGACAAACACATGTTGGGAGTTACTATCCTCTAGTGATGGGAGAAACTAAGATTTTCAAAGCTATGAAACAACTGAACCAATTGGTTCACAAAATGATTTGCTGTTTAGAAGTGCTCAAAATGTGACACACTGGTGATGCCTGCAGGTCAAAATGGTGTAAATGCAGTAAAAAAAAATGCTTAAACATACATAACACCTTTTATAAACCAATTCCAAATGTTATTTTAAAAGTGTAATCTATTAAGTAGAATTAACAAATCACCTAATATCATTAAATATGAAGTGTCTTCGTAGGGTGAATTTGTAAGGCTTGTTTTGTTTGTTTTATGGGGAGCTTAGTTAATCAGGCCAATTAGAGGCTAATTCTTCTTTTTATTATAAAAATGTGTCATTAAAATGTCAAAACATTTATGAAACTGATCCGAGATCAGCTAAAATGGCTCCTAGCTGTGAACCATTGACATTTTGAAACATTTCCCAAAAGTTATGACGTGATAAAACCTTGTTTACTGAAATCACAGTGAAAACGGCCATATAGATATTTTTTTTTTACTTTGACAATAATTTATTTTTTGCAACAGGGATGCTTTATTTGAAACATTGAACTAAATTAAACCATCAGTAATAAAATAACTTTAAATAAAAAACTAACATTTTTGTGATATGTAAATTTCATGTTTTGTTGATACTCTTGGTAATGATAGCGAAAAAGTGCTTAAACACCAGTTGGTTACCTCACCGGTTGAAAACAACTTTTTTATCATTATTTGTGAGCATCTATGTATGGCTAAGTACCCACTCTACAAATTATCTTTGTGGTTTTCAGTTCCTCCGTGCATGGGCAATCTGAGGTTTACTTATGCCACTTTGGCGTGTAACCATACCTGCCGTTCCCTCTCGGGCCCTGATCCCACTTGTGAGGTGGTGGACGAGCCTGTGGAGGGGTGTGGATGCACGTCAGACTCTCACCTGAGCAACCAACTGACCTGCAGTCCTCGCTCACTGTGCAGCTGCCACCACCCAGGTGGCGCCACACCTCCAGGGCCAGTGGTCATCGGTGGACGCCAATGGTGAGGATAAAAACAAGGTTAAAAAATGTGTATGTTGAGTACAATTTTTAGCTGAATCTGTGTATACAATGTTTGTCTTGTATTACAGCTTGTGTGAAAACGGACAACTTCATTGTCCCAAAATTTGCAGTAAGTTTCAAGTTTTTTCAAGTTTTTTTTTCTTTTGACATTTTTTTTTACTACATTCAGGGTTTAATCTATCTGCTCTGGTTTAGTACTCTGTTTAGTATTAAATTGTATGTAAAGTGAAGATGCACTGTAGAATTCCATGGTGGTTTTTAACAGATTTTTTACATACAGAGCCCCTAAAGGGACATAGTGAAGAAAAAAAATTAGATGGGAGAAAATCTTTTTTGGATATGCTTTTGTGTTCTTATGCCAAAGTTTTGTGTTTTGTGCTTTGAAACGCAAAAAATTTGTGAGCGAATGCAAAGTTTATTGGTGGAGCGCAAAACATTGGCGAGAGAACACAAAACCTTTGTGTTCCCCCGATAAACTTTGGGTTCGCTCACATAACGTTTTGCGTTCCCCCAAGAAAACCTTTTTGCAAGTAAACACAAAGTTTCTCGGTGGAACGCACAAGTTTTTGCGAGCGAACGCAAAGTTTCTCGGGGGAATACAAAACATCTGTGAGATAATGCAAAATCAATTTTGAACGCAAAGTTTCTCGGGGGAATACAAAACATCTGCGAGAGAATGCAAAAAAATTTTCCATCTCATATTTTATTCCCTTCTTGTCCCTTTAGGGGCCCCATAAGTAATTAATTTATAATGAAAAATTTAACAAGAAATTTGGATTTTCAACTAATATAACACTGACTAATTTACATTGAAATTGGCAAATTCCAAGATTCATTACCTAAGATTTCCATGCCTCTTTCCTAAGAGTTCCATGCCTTTTTTTCTAGATTGCACAGTGGGAAAGATTTGTGTGGATTGTTTACAAATACCTGTGAACACGGTCCATAGGACATGTGACAGCTTGACCAAACCTGTAGTGAGCATTTTTCACAATTTTGACATTGACATCTTACCATATGCAATTAAAGTTAATTTTCTGCAAGAGTCTGAGGGAAATTTCTGATGTATATTCACAGACTGATGATAACAGCTGTATCAGTGGCTGTTATTGTCCCAGGGGACTTTTTGAAGATCATGACGGTGGGTGTGTGACTCAAGAAAACTGCACCTGTGAATTCAGTGGGAGGGTGTATGAAACTGGGCAGAGTGTGGAGACAAACTGCAAAATATGGTAAGAGTCTTGTCTTCTAGCCTTGACCTATGACCTGACCTATCCTGCCCAATAAAAAACAAATAAAGTAAAAATCCTTTTATTGGTTACATGGTTTCACTGGATTTGAATGATGTGATTTTGTGTCTCTCAGCACATGTAGAGGTGGTGAGTGGTCCTGTATTGATGAGGCATGTTCAGGAGTATGTGAGGTTTTCGGGAATGGGCAATACCACACTTTTGACTCCAAATGGTACAAATTCGATGGCCACTGTCAGTACACTCTGGTGAAGGTGAGTGTTTGCTATTGTGATAAAATACCCTTTTGGGGAGACCATGGAGTTCGATACATAATACATACAGTAAGAGTAATTTTAATGTTGGCAGAAGTTGCTTTGGTCAAACAGCTACTAAAGTAATCAAATGAAACAATGATAGGCAAAAATGTATTTAAAAAAAACAACCCATGCACAAGTTGATTGAAGATTTCTCAACAGAGCCTGAATTTTAATTAGTTTTTGTACAGCTTTCTAATAAAATTCTCAAACAAATGCCAACAATTTTAACCTCTAATATTTTTTTGTAAAAGGACGCAGGTTCAAGTGGGCAGTTTGCAATTAAATCTGAGAGTGTTCCTTGCTGTGACGAGTCGTTGACGTGTTCCCGCGCCATCTCAGTGGAGCTCATGGTAGATGATCTTCTGTGGATATGAATTGTTGTTGGATGTTGTCAATATTTCAATTTCTATCATGTAAAAGGGTAATGCAAAATGATGCAATTGTGGTTGCTCAATGTTTGACAGGGTGCAGTGACTCTGATGTTGAGCGACATGAAGGTAACTGAGAGACTTCAGGCAGGGGATGCATTGCTGGCAGAGCCCCTTTATTCCATCCACACGGTGGGCCTCTACATCATCATCACAGTTCCCAAACTGGGCATCACTGTAATCTGGGACAAGCACACCAGGATCACCATCCAACTAGAGCATCAGTGGAGGGTAAGGAATCACATTTAATTATGTCTAAGTTTCATATTCAATACTCACATTGTGTGACCAAATCAGGGGTAGGGTTGCAAAGGGGCTGAAAATTTTCGGTACATTTAACACTAATCAGGGATGAGTTTCCCATACAAAGACATGACTTACTGCTTAACTAGTAACTACCATAGCTAGTTGCTAGCTAGTTTCCTAAAACCATAGTAACATGGTCTGCTAATTAATAGATTATTATAGTTAATTTACAAGAAACAACAGAAAGACACTTATTTTTTTATTTTACGTTTACATGCAGTATGTACAGTTATTGGTGTACACGCGTAGACTATATATGTGGTTTATTCACTCAGTGCCCTGTTGCTTTGTCTCAGAGAATTGCTGTTAGTGTTAATAGCCCTTTTGTACTCATCCCTCATCTCATCTCTCTGTTGTAAACATTGCCAACATGTGAACCAAGAACATGTCTCAGAACCGCTGTAACTGCTGCTGTCGGTATCGCTATCCATGTCACCTGTGTCTGTGCATTGCCGGTTTGCAAGTTAGCTAATTTTAATGTGCCTAATGACACTCCCCTATTTATGCAAACCATTCCCTCTTTCCACACAATACCCATCCCACCTTTTCGCAGTCGACCAGGCCCCTTTTTGGAAGCCTTTTCAAATAAAAGGTGTGAAAAAACCCCACTTCAGCAGGGGGGTTTCATGACCCTTTAAGGTCCTTTCACACTGGACGCGATTTTGACGGATGAATAATTTGGGCAATGGTTTTATTTTTTGATCAGCTGTTTGTGTAATGAGTGCTTCCACACTGAACGCGAATGTGCTGCGGAGAAAAAACAATGTTTATTTTTTTCGTTTCGATGTTTTTCAAACACTCGCAGCATCAGAAAAGGTTTAAACCAATCACATACAAGGAAACAAAGGTCACGAATTGTCCAGTTGATGTCAGCTATTCAATCAACGTTAACCTTTGCTAGGTATCGCATTTCTCATGAGATTACAGCTGTACAGATGCAGCTGTGTTTGCCCACTGTAGGCTACAGACATGAGTTAAAACTCGTTGATTTTTTTATTTAACCTAATTCTGTCCGCGACTATGGAAAGGGAATGTGTTTCCGTCAGTACGACTGTGGCACTTAAATGTTTACATTGTGACTCAACTGGAAACACAGCAGCTCTGGATCGATTGGTTCCTGAAGTGTGTGGTTTGTCTCGTCAGATGTGCTGCTACTGTCTCTGGAGGAGCTCCTCAAATTGTCCCACGGACATTTGAAAGTATGTGCGGAACCGCATACTCCCCTTCAGCCTCTCTGTTCTTTACGACTGGGTGCACCCAATACCTTCTTTTCGGTCTTTTAAATAAAATGAAAAGCTTGTCTTCACTGGATGAGGAAGTGTCCGTGTTTTCTCAGCTGTTGCCGCGGACGTTTTGGAATGTTGGCGCTCTGAAACGTCACAGACGTCGCAAACTCGCATCGCGGCTGATGTGAATGGTTTTGACGCTAACTATTCGCACACAAAATATTAGTTTTTCCGCTTCGCTTTTTTTTTTACTCGTCCGATGTGAAAGGGCCTTTAAGGTACAGATAATGCAATATTCTGCACAGAGAAGACTCTGATAATGCTGTTTTTGGCTTGATTGTATTGCGTCTTGCCAAATTATTACATTCAATGTAACCAGACAAATTGCTTGTCGTAATCTTGGTAACACTTTACTTTGATGGTCCCTTTTGAACATTCTTGTAAAGTTGCACCCATGTGCCAACTAACTATCATTAGAGTATTAAGCCCTGTTTCCACTGAAATTACCTGGAACTATTTGTCTCAGGAACTTTTTTTCCCAGTAACTCTTTTTCCCCCAGATCGTCTGCTGTCTGTGTTTCCATCGTGGTCTAACGTACCGTGAAGATTAGTCCGGTTACGTAGGACTGCGCTTGACTTTCCAGAGCCCACTGGATTTTGTCCTCCACAAATAAATTTAATTTACATTTACATTTATTCATTTAGCAGACACTTTTATCCAAAGCGACTAACAACTGAGGAATACAGGAAGCGATCCGTCATGAAGAGGTGAAAAATCACGAAAAGTGCTTGAAATACTAAGCTTTGGACATTGCTTAGAGTAGCATAAGCTGTAGTTTTTTTTATTTATTTTTTTTATTTAACATTAGTGTAAGTAATGTAGTTACGGTTAAGTTAAGTGCTCACGGAAGAGATGAGTTTTCAGCTGTCTTTTGAATGTTGTCAGCGATTCTGCATTCCGGATGGAGATGGGGAGATCGTTCCACCAGCAAGGCACAGTGAACGAAAATGTTAACTGTCTGGAAAGGGATTTCATGCCTCTCCATGATGGTACCACGAGCCGTCGCTCCTTAGCTGAGCGAAGGCTTCTGGTGGGGGTGTAGACTCGTAGGAGCGAGTGGAATTATGCGGCAGCTGAGCCTGTGGTGGATCTGTAAGCAGAGTCAACACCTTGAACTTGATGCGAGCAGTGAGTGGTAGCCAGTACAGAGAGATGAAGAGAGGTGTGACATGGGCTCTTTTGGGCTGTTTATAGCACACAATGGAAGTCCAGCTAGAAGAACATTGCAGTACAACAAGGGCTAGGTGATTCTGTATCATTCCCCTCTGATTTTAGGGATAATTTATGGATAGGGTTTGGTTTAGGGGTAGGGATATGGTTAGGACTAATTTTCAGACAGGGATGTTGTTCCAGTATCAACAAAATATGTTGATCCATGAACATGTCTTACTCACAGTGATCGATTTTAGGGCAAGTCAAGGGATAGGGTTAGTAGTATAATAGTTTGATTGGAATGTTAATCTCGGAACAACAAGGGTTATTGATCCTGAAACATCTGCTACTGAGTGGTAAAGACATGCAATATTCTTTTTTAACTGTGGAACGTAAGGGCCGTGTGTTGGGACTCTGTGGGAACTTTGATGGAAAGGTGACAAACGACCTTCTGACAAGCAGCTCCTCAGAAGTTTTCAGCATTCTGGACTTTGGGAATAGTTGGAAGACAGCAGCTCCGCCATGCTCTGATGTGACCCATGAACTATTTCCCTGTGAACGTCACTCCTACTGTGCAGCCTGGGCTCAGCGGCGATGTATGATCCTGAGATCAGACACCTTTAAAGATTGCCATCTAAAGGTATGTTGCAGTGACGTTAGTCAACTAAATAATGTTGTTTCTGATGTTTGTTGCTTGCAGTTAATCTTGGTTCATTAACAACAAATCACTGTTTCTATATCAACCAATTCTGACATTTATGTTCAAGTTTATCAAACTGTTTCTGGGTTTGGAAGTTGGTTCAGGTACACAGTGTACTTCTAATTTATTTATTTTTTTGCCATGATGAAAGATGGACCCGGTGTTGCATCAGCCAATAATAGTTGCATTCTTATGACTACTAGGTGGATCCAGAGCCTTATTACCAAGCCTGTGTTTTGGAGTCCTGTTCTTGTGAGTTTGAGGGAAAGTTTCTCGGTTTCTGTACTGCTGTCTCAGCTTACGCAGAGGCATGTAGTGCAAAGGACGTCTGCATCAACTGGAGATCTCCAGATTTGTGTCGTATGTATTGTATTCTATTGTAATTAAGAATTTCCCAGAATGAGCATTTCCTGGTAAAGAAATACCTGGGTTATTATTGAGTTAGTCAAGTGATTACTGTGTTTGTTCATCTCCACAGCGGTGTATTGTGACTATTATAATGACGTGGGCCAAAGCACCTGGCATTACGATCCCTGTGGCCAGGTTAAGACGTGTGGCACTAATAAACGCTTTACAGGAAAACTTGAAGGTATTTTTTTTCCCTTCCTGTTCCTGATTCTTGATCTTTCTGTTGAAGTGCAGCAATGCATCAGTACTGCTAGGAATTAGCAATATGAAAACAATTTAAATGTCTTGAATGTCTTTGGTTTTTCATAAAGTACTGCATGAAACTTTCAGGTTGTTATCCAAGATGCCCTGAGGAGACCCCATTTTATGATGAAAACATAGGTAAATGCACAACTCTGGACAACTGCACTTGCAAAATCTTGAACAGAGTGCTGTCACCTCCTGATGAAATGTGCACTCCCTATAAATGCTGGTAAGCCATTTTGTTGACTCTTGTTGTAATACTGGATGTAATTTTTAGATTTAAGGTTTAAATAACTATACACATACTGTTCACATTCATTATAGTTTATATTCTTTTTCCTTAGTAAATGCTTTGATGGGCAAATCGTCTGCAATTCAACGACTACGACTACAACTACGACTACAATTTATTACACATCAACAGTTCAGCCATCTACAACTGCAATGACCCACACAACCACAACACAACCACCAACAATTCAGAGCACAACACAATCACCAGCAACTACAAGAAAAGAAAAATACACAACACAAACATCAACAACTGAGAAGACAACCGAATCATATACAACTCCAATTAAAGAAACAACTAGAACACAACTACCAACAGTTGTGAGCACAACAGAATACACACCCACAACACATCCATCAACAACTGGGAGCACAACAGAACCATATACAACTCCAGTAGAAAAAACAACCACAACACAGCTACCACCAAATGAGAGCACAACAGAATACACAACACACCTGTCAACAACTGAGAGCACAACAGAACCATATACAACTCCTTTGGAAGAAACAACCACAACACAACTATCAACTTCAGAGAGCACAACAGAATACACAACACACCTTTCAACAACTGAGAGCACAACAGAATCATATACAACTCCACTGGAAGAAACAACCACAACACAACTACCCCCAACTAAGAGCACAACTGAATACACAAGCACAAAACAACAATCAACAACTGAGCTAACAACAGATGAATATACAACTCCTTGGGAAGAAACAACACAGCCACCAACTTCACAGAGTACAACAGAATACACAACACAAAAACCAACAACAAGGGGGACAACAGAATCAGATACAACTCCATTTGAAGACACAACCACAACACAACTACCAACTTCAGAGAGCACAACAGAATACACAACACACCTTTCAACAACTGAGAGCACAACAGAATCATATACAACTCCTCCAGAAGAAACAACCACAACACAACAACCACCAACAAAGAGCACAACTGAATACACAACCACAAAACAACAATCCACAACTGAGCTAACAACAGATGAATATACAACTCCTTGGGAAGAAACAACACAGCTACCAACTTCACAGAGTACAACAGATTACACAACACAAAAACCAACAACAAGGGGGACAACAGAATCAGATGCAACTCCATTTGAAGACACAACCACAACACAACTACCAACTTCAGAGAGCACAACAGAATACACAACACACCTTTCAACAACTGAGAGCACAACAGAATCATATACAACTCCACTGGAAGAAACTACCACAACACAACTACCCCCAACTGAGAGCACAACTGAATACACAACCACAAAACAACAATCAACAACTGAGCTAACAACAGATGAATATACAACTCCTTGGGAAGAAACAACACAGCCACCAACTTCACAGAGTAAAACAGATTACACAACACAAAAACCAACAACAAGGAGGACAACAGAATCAGATACAACTCCATTTGAAGACACAACCACAGCACATCCATCAACAACTGAGAGCACAACAGAATCATATACAACTTCAGTGGAAGAAACAACCACAACACAACTACCACCAACCAAGAGCACAACAGAATACATAACCACAAAACAACTATCAACAACTGAGCACACAACAGAAGAAGATACAACTTTAGTGGAAGACACAACCACAACACAACCAGAGACTTCAAAGAAGACAACAGCGTATACAATCACAACGCAACTACCAACATCTGAGAGCACTGTGGAATCATATACAACCCCAATGGAAGAACCAACCACAACACAACAACCAACAACTGAGAGCACAACAGAATATAAAACCACGACACGCAAGGGCACAACTCAGCCAACAACTGAAGCTACAACCTCAGTAAAATATTCCACTCCAGTGTCAACGGTGTCCACAACAGGTATGGAACCCATTACAAATATACACTTGACTTGTGCTAGAATTAACAGTTAAACAATAGTTTCCTAATGTAACTACTTTTTTCTCTCATTTCCACTAGAATTTATAATAGTCACTGGCCCTTCTACCACCATTCCAACTTCATCACATCAAGAAGTTCACAGTACGACTATAAATCAGACAATAGTAAGCCCTTCAACGGTGACTCTTTCAACGATGACCCCTTTAACAGTGACCCCTACAACGATGACTCCTGTATTGAGTACTACAATACCTACCACTGAACACACAACTCCAGGTACTACTACTACTCATAAATACAATTCTACATGATAACACAACCCCAGGGCCTACTACTGCTTATATGGAAAAATTCTCAGATTTAAAATCCATATGAATTACAGTATGTTCACCATACAGCCCTCAAACTCAATTATATGTGCTACATGTGTTGATTAAAGTGATCTTATTTTTATGTTTTTTTTTTTTATCAGCGTGTGAGTGCAAAGATGTGATGCGAAATCAAAGCTGGTCATGTGGAGAAACTTGGAGAGAGGATTGTGCTGATAAAGACTGTAAGGCTGGAGTGATTGAGGTCAAATCCATAAGCTGCCCAACACCCAAAATCAGGACGGATTGCCCTAGAGACAAGATGTCTTTGGTCAAAGAAGAAGAGACTTGCTGTGAGAGCTGGAAGTGTGACTGTAAGTAAACTAACCTGTCATACATACATTAACTCAACCAGTTGGATTAGTTAGTGGTGGGGCTATCTATCTTGTCCAGCCAATGGAAAATAAGAAGAGTTACTTTTACAAACACCATAATTGTATTTTTCCTCTTTCTTTTTTCAGGCCAGTGTCAGATTTATGGAGACCCTCACTACATTTCCTTCCAGGGCATTGCTTTTGACTTCATGGACAACTGCACCTACACTCTAGTGGAGGAGCAAGTGCTGCAACACAGATTAAGCATTACTGTTGACAACTACTTCTGTGTGCCGGAAATTGATAATTCCTGTTCTAGGGGCATCACATTAAAGTACTGGAATGACATTGTCACACTTATGGTAACAGAGGAGTTCACAGTGGAGGTAGGTTCATAGTAATAAAAACTTTTCAAATGTGCTATTCTACTAATGTTCTAATGTATTAGTCTCTCAGAGCGATATATTTGACTCGTTTCCACTGAGCGGTGTTGTACAGTACAGTAAAGTACAGTACGATACACAATTATTTCCGTTTCGAATGTCAGAAGTTGTGAATGGTACCAAAATACCAAACTGTACCATACCACTTTTTTGGGACCCTTCCATTGGGGTACCTAGCACAGTAGTTCAGTACCTAAAGGGTGGAGCTAGACTCACTGCAGAACGTTGATTGGTTGAAAGAGAATCTTCACTTGTGCTTGCTACAAGGGGAATGACAACACAAGAGGCGCCTTTTTTATATACGGTTGAAACACAATACTGTTGCAACACAATTTTTTGTCTTGTGATAAACAGCCACATGCCGAAAAGCAAGACCAAGATCTGAGGTATGCCCTCCATTGTTGTTTACTGTGTCGCTTTTTTTCCATGCGAGAATGATGTCGATCACTACTTTCCAGCATACACTACGCCTAGGTACTGTTGGCTGTGGAAACACAAGCCGGGTCAGGGTTTACCGTCCCAAATCGTACTGTACACTCTAAAAAAAAAAAAAGGTTCTATATTGCACCAAAAATGGTTCTTGGCTCGTAATCATAGGGGAACCTTTTTTTGTGCTATATAGCACCAATTTTGGTGCTTCAGTGGTTCTTCAGCGGTTCTTCAGAGGTTCTTCAGCGGTTCTTCAGAGGTTCTTCACCGGTTCTTTGACTAAGGTGCTATATAGCACCTCTGAAGAACCGCTGAAGAACCACTGAAGCACCAAAATTGGTGCTATATAGCACTAAAAAAGGTTCCTCTATGATTACGAGCCTTTTTTTTTTAGAGTGTACCGCTCAGTGGAAATGAGCTTTTAGTGTGGTCTACATGTCACCTTATTCTAGCTAAGAATACAAGGGCTGTTTAAAAAAAAAGCAAAGTGAAGATTTTAAAATGTGATTCCACAAAGAAACTTAGACTGATCTAGCCAGTCCTCATGAAAACTAATGTTTAATACAGTAGGCAATTGTAATAGGCTTTTGTGTATTTGTTTATGGTGGACTAAGATGATTTCAAGTTTCCTTTGGAAGTTTGGAAACCATTGTTCAGTAATTGATTTTTTTTTTTTTTATATATATATATAATAATATTTAAGCTGTTTTACTCAACAGTAGTCTACACAAATTGGGTATAGCCTAAGCTGGTCAATAAGCCTTTTATTATCAATACCAAATTTGCCATTATTCTTTTACTGACACATCCCCAAATCAACAAAACAGATTTTTGCCAGAGTCTACAGTTCTCTGCCGGTATTTTTATTTCTATGAATGACTGGAGATGATAGTTCACTTGAGCTTTGATGCCTCTTTTTTTTCTAGTCTACATTGAACCAGGAGATTATAAAGCCACCGTATGAAAATCAGGTCTTCAAGTTTGAAAGCAGTGATAGCCAAGTCTACATCTACATCAAACCTATCCGTTCCTATGTTTCTCTTTCGCCATTCAATAATCTGTTAATCAACCTGGATTTAGAGCACTTCCAAAACAACACCCAGGGACAATGCGGTAAGTTATTACAATCATTTAATCGTACAATTAAAAGTAATTGACTTATAAGATACAATACGGTTCTTATGACAGATATCACAGACTATATAACTAAAAATAGATGAATAGTTTAATGACTGTAACCTTGGGCACTTTTGCTCCATTTGACTTTGCAGGTGTTTGTGGTGGCCAGTCGTGCATACGAAGAAATGGAGTAGTTGAAGATGAGAACTGCTGTGATAAGACTGCATATGATTGGGTTGTAGAAGACCCTCTGAAACCCTTCTGCAAATCTGCACTCACCAAAGTTCCTTGTGTCCCTCACTCACCTCCACCTCCACCCCCACCTCCCTGTAATGCTCAAATATGTGACCTTCTTCACCATGAGTAAGCCACTGTAGGGTATTTTTATATTTACTGAGCTCGATAAGCATGACAGTTGTGTTTCAAAAGCATTTTCCCATTTTTCCACAGAAAAAGATTTAAAAAGTTGGCCTGTTGCATTGTGACTATAATTGTGAATATAGTTAGTGTTGTTAACATCTTTGCCTTTTACTCAGGGTGTTTGCAGAGTGCAGTGAAAGGATCAATCTTACGTCTGTGGAGAAGAACTGCCGGTTTGACTACTGTCCATTTCAAAGCAGTATTGGTGCCTGTTCTTCTCTGGAATACGCAGCATCAGAGTGCAAGAGGATTGGTATTTGTGTGGACTGGAGATACCTTACCAATGGCTCCTGTGGTAAGAGAACAATGTGGAATTTTTATTTCAGAAAGAAACGCTTATATTTTTGTTTCACAGAGAGGGTTTAGATTAAGCCAGGATTAGGCCTTAGTTCAATTAAGGCATTTAAGTAGATTTTATAAATGTGCCTTAGAATAAAAAAAACATTACTGGAACTTGAGACAAAACAATGGCACTTATGTATTTTAAGATATGTCAGTGTAAGTTGCTTTCAGTTAAAACAGCTCAAACATGCATTTTAGTCAGAGACTAGACTTGTCTAGGAAACCGGGGAATAATATCAACATGTCAGCATCTTAAAACCTAACCTAAGCCTTTACGTACATACAACTTTAGTGACCTGCAAATATTCCCGAATCCTTTGTTTCATTGAATATTCAATTTGTGGAATTTGTAGGTGGTTTTATGATATATTTAACAGCATTTATTGTGTTTCGTTTAATTATGGTTAAGATTTTATGGTAATTCATTTTAGCCATACAAAGAGCATTTGCCATTTAAAAGTTTTCTTTGGGAAATGATAAATGAGGGTCCCACTATGCAGTGGTTCTCAACCAGGGGTACCAGGTCCCACTAGGGCCTCAAGAAGACTTCAAATAATTTAAAGTAAGACAAAACAATCTGAAACAACTAAAATTCAAGACATTTTAATTTTAATCATTATTTTTGTGGAAAATGGTGGGCTTTGGAGTAAAACAGATTGAAAACCACTGCCCATGAGATTGTGTCTGAGTATTGAACTGCATACAAGTTTGCTTACTTATACGTATACTAAAGATATGTACTTATTAAAAATCTAAATAAAAGAATAAACCCTCTGCACACTTTTGGCCAAATAGTTTCAACATACTATGGATCTTATTCATGAAATACAAGGAAAACAGTCCTCAATAACAATTTGCCTGTTCACTGTTTTAGAGATCACATGTCCTGAAGGACTGATGTACGATGAGTGTCGAGAGTCTCCAAATGATGTCTGTCGAGGCGGGTGAGAAAGACTTTACTTTAAATGACCCAAGAATTCCCACAGTGCAAGCTCTGCTTCATATTTCACCTCTCAATTAAAATATTGAGTTTCAAGGAAAAATGCCTGCACCACCTTTTACGAGTTGTTTTAATTCGTAATGTTAAGGTCTAGGATCGTATGTCCGTGTTTTTCGTATAGCCTCACACGCATCACTTTATTGTCTTCTCAGAGTTCGTGTGCCTGCAACGTCTGTGGTTGGTCTGAGATCAGGCTGCTTTTGTCCTGATGACCAAATGCTTGCAGAAGATCACAAGCAAATCTGTGTGTCTGAATGCACTAGTGAGTGACTTTCTTTACCAACAGGACAGGATTTTTCAAATGAATATTTATGATTGATGTATTTAATAATTTTATTTAATATTTTTCAACAACTATTTTTCAAATAGTTCTCTGAAGTTGAACTATTAAGCTTTTTGTTTATTAGCAAAACTGACTTTTTTACTTCACCAATTTTCCCAAATAACAAATGCATTATGCAGATATTCTCTAGATTGGGTAACTTATACATGGATTTCACACATATTTATTTTCCAGAGTGTAAAGGACCATTGGGTGAGCCCATGCCGGTAAGAGATCATTTATTAATGCAATCAAAAACTTCCCTTAAAGAATAAATAGATGTTTATTGTGAATACTGCATATTGTTATCTTTTGTCTGTCTGTCTGTTAGGTGGGGGCAGTATGGGAATCGAACTGTCACATATGCACATGTAATAACCAGACTAGAACTGAAGAGTGCACACCTAAACCTCCCGGACCGGCTCCAGTCTGCAGCGCCTTCTCCATCCTGGTTTCTGACTGCTGTGACAATCAGATCTGCGGTAATCTTTCAACAGCACTACATAGTGTAGAGTGCCACTGGTGCATGGAATAAATATCTATTATTTTTTTCATTGATTATTTAATGGAGTCCACTGTTGCAAAAATAGATTTAGAGTATGTTTTCTTTGCTTTTACAGTTGAGAAGAATTGCGAGTACAATGGAAGGACTTACAAGGTAAAGGAAATAGTTCAAATATTTACTCACAATGGGAGTTTTGTCTGTTGTATAGTTTTAGAGGCCCCGTAAAGACCTTGCTGTAACTAAATTTAGCACGAAATACATTCAACAATGTATGTAACTCTCTCTCTCTGTCTGGTGGATTCAGGTGGGTGATCGGTGGACAGACCCCTCACGTCCGTGTGAGTCTTTCAGCTGTAGTCAGACAGGAACTGAGGTTGAGAAAACAGTGTGTCCACTGCAAACTTGTGCAGAGGTGAGAACGATCAAAATCACATCAGTATTACAAAACAAGATCAAGTTTGTTGCTCGTGTTCATGTTTTCTGGTTGAATCTTCTATAAAGCTGCTGCATTATTATGTTTTTGTGTGCCCAGGGTTTACGAGTGTGGGATGAACACCATTGCTGCTATTCATGTAGGTTTACACAGATGTTTCACTGTTGGTTGGTTCACTGTACCATGCACTGTAAGATCTAGTTCTTCTCTAAAGTCACCTCCATATGTTAGCTGCCAATATGTCATGACCAATATGTCAGCATCAAGACAAGACAACTGCCCACTTTAGTGACCACACACTTGGTTCCAGAAAGGATTTTTCACATTCATTTTCTACAATGAGAAAAAACAAAAAACAAAAACAAACAGTTGTAAGTCTTGAATCAAATATATCAGCTCCAGCATTTCAAGAAAATGACAAAAGACAAAAGTCTGTACAAAAGTACAGGACTGTCTACAGTATATAAAAAGTATACTGTACATAAAGTATCAAAGTCCAGTGCTCACCAAACTTTTATCAGATACAGTAAAAAGAGTACTATTATGAAATAGGCCTATTATTACAATTTAAAATTAAATTTATTCCTGTGATATCAAAGCAGCTATTATTTCAGTCATCAGTGTCACATGATCCCTCAGAAATTATTCTAATAAGTAGATTTGATGCTCAAGAAACATTTCTTATAATTATAAATGTTGAAAACAGTTGCTGCAAATGCTTAATATTTGTGTGGATTTTTTTGTAGAAACAGCATTTATTTGACATGGAAATCACTTGTAACATTATACATGTCTTTACTGTAACTTTTGATCAATTTATGTGACCTAGCTGGAAAAGTTATTAATTTATTTAAAAAAAAAAAAAAATACTGAGCACAAACTTTTTAAACTATGGTATAATTATCTAGGAAACCAGAAAAGCTTACCTTATCATTAAAAATGTGTTACATTATGGAGAAAATAAATAGGATTTTTTGTGTTTGCCATTTGTTGTGACTTTATTGTGCTTTTGAACATTCAATCAAATGATTATTATTGTATGCTACTTAGGCATTTGCTGACTGTTGTTTTGTTCTGTGTTTCACAGGTAATGTTACATGTACTGCCAGAGTGACAAGAATGAACCTCACAGTTGCTGAATGCACACAGGAAGTCGAGCTGCCTATTTGTGATGGCCAGTGTGAGACACACAACAGGCAAGTATAACATTAAGGCCTGTTTTGTTAAAAATACACTTTGTTCACTGAATGTTCGTATGAAGGTCTGTTGTAGTATTACGTGCTAAAGGCACCGATAATATGCAACTAAAAGCAATTAGCACACATCTGTCAAACATTAATTATTTCCTTGACAGATAGCTCTTTGGCCACTAGAGGGTATTGTAAGAACATTTGTCATTTTGGAGAATAGATTTTCTTCCCCAAATTAATGAATGTATGTATACATATTGAGTCACATTCCCATATTATTCCTCTTGTTAACTGTATGCACTAAATTATAGTGCACAAAAATGTGCTTAAATTAGGGAAAATGGCAAAAACATACAGCGCTATTGACAAGAAAACATTTTAAAAAAGGAAGTTTAGTTTAGATATGCGTGTGTAACAGAGGCAAGCTAGTAAGATCTGTGCGAGTAAACCTCACTCCTTCGAGGCGCTTTAGAGACTGCAGTGTTTAGCATCCTTGTTAGCATGCCCTCCTCCCATGCCGGAGATGCCCACACGGAGCAGGTCAAGAAGGGCCGGTTACCTTTGGTGCAGTGACCTGGATGTTTAGGGGGGTGAGTGTTATAAAAGCTGTGCGAGTAAACCTCACTCCCCTGGCCACCTCCCTTGCTAGAGACAACGGTTCAAAACCTGCTCAGAGCAGGTTGAGATGGACCCGTTACACGTGGCACTTGAGTTCAGATCCTTATTTGTTATGTTTTCTTGCAGGTGGGTTCATACTAACGGGACGTTGCAGCTTGAACAGAGTCACCAGTGTTGTAAGGAGAGAGGTTACGAGATGAGAGATATAACGCTGACTTGCAGAAAAAGCTCTCTGACCCACTTCACATACAGACATGTCACAGGCTGTGAATGCAAGGCCGAAGGTTAAGTTTACTTGACAGACAAATGAATGAAAATCTTAGTTAATGCTACATGTGATTTATTTTGGTCTGTGTGTTGTTTATTCATAATTAATAATTAGCTGCTGATGTGTGGGATGATTTTGTTTCAAGCCAAATAAACATACTTCTGTCATTTATTTTTGTTATGGTTTGAAATTCTCAAGGGGAATCAACTTCAACCTCATTGATTGTCAGACAGCTGTCTGGCAGTCTGTGCCAAAATCAATTCTTTATCTAAATTATAATCCCGGTGTATTTTTATCTTGTTTTGCCATTAAACCTACTACAATTATGTGCTATTACATTGTTTCCAATTATCACTTTAATTTGAACTATTCTGTTTTCTGACCATGTTACATATGAATAACGGCATGCTTATATGTATCTGTACTTTGAATGTGATTTCATGACCAAATCAAACCTGTGATTGTAACCTGATATCAGGTGTCAAGGCCTCAGAGGCTTTTGTAATTCACTTTCTGGATTCATGATTCATAACAAGCAATAATAAGATAATAAATATGAAACTTGTGAACTTGTTAAAGGGTGTTTGCTTTTACATTACCCTGTTATCAAATCTTAAATATAATTTAGTGGGATCTATACTGCATTTTTCTAAGTGAATAATATAGATTTAATTATAATTCATTGTATTATCGGTATACATATTTGAGTGAAAAGTGATAAAAGTTGAAAAGTTTGAATTTCAGCAAGTTCTAGTATTTGGTTTGTCTGCCTATCACCAGACCAAGCTCAATCTTTTAATATTGAAGGTTAGTCTGGGGAGTCTGCTCTGTATTTTCTACTGCACAAGAGGCGTGATCAACGGGCATAGTTCAAATGACTCTGTACGCAATTGGATAGTCCTTCAGACCAAAAGACACATGATCAACAGGCATAATTCAAACGACTCTGTACGCAATTGGATAGTCCTTCAACCAATCAGACCAACGATCCATCGCTTCTCCATCGTCATCGTGTTAAACCCGCCAATAGCGCGTCAGGTGGATAAGCCAGTTTGTGATTGGTCCCCGCAGATTTGTAACACAAGTGGGATAGAAAAATGTAAAGGTTTCCAGCCTGAGCTGCAGGGACGAAATCAAATCGCCGGCAGATCGGACTGGGTTTACCCAGTATAGTATTTGGTATGTCTCCCATTTTATTTAAAGTGAACCTTTTAAAGTTGAACTTTGGCATAAAAAGATTTGTGCAAATATATAACACTTTAACGCCTTGAATTCAGCACATTTCATAAATTAAATTTAACCATGGTGGTTTTCAGATGCCGGGAGTCTATGGAGTCTATGTTTACAATATGATATATACATCTCTGGTGTCCCCAGAATGTATCTGTGATGTTTCAGCTCATGATACCCCACAGATCAGTTATTATATCTTGTCAAATTTGCCCCTATTTGGGTTTGAGCAAAAAAAAACACGTTTTTGTGTGCATCTCTTTAAATGCAAATTTGCTGCTGCTCCTGGCCCCCATTTCCAGAAGAGGCGGAGCCTTTACAGCTTGTGCTTCAGATACTCCGGCAACAACAAAACTGGAGGATCTCACGCAGCCGAAATGTCAGAAATTATGTAGTGGTATTCAGCCTTACATGTTTGAACCAGAGTTGGACACTGATAAAGAGACTCAGTAAGAAGTTACAGCTTTTAGAATGCAACTGAACATTTCTAAATGGTAAGTGGATAAATTTATGTGTGGAGTTAATTCAACTCGTCGACTAGCATGTACCTAGTCATGTTAATCTTAAAATCTTTCAGGAAAAACTTAAACTGCAAACCAGGTGTTGAACGGTAGTCGATGGTAGTCTCGCGTAGAAGACTACCATCCATGACGGCAGAAGTTCAAGACTCCATTGCATATTTCATAGGCCAGATTTCATAAAATATTAATTCATGAACATTGAGCAAGATAATTGCAACAATGGAGCCACGAACTTCACATACTTCACATACTCATTTACTGTAAAATTTAATTAGTAAGACGTACTTAAAAAAGCATGCAAACCGATTTCCTTAAAAAGCTACGTAAAGTGGAAAAGACGAATAGTATGTTAAATAGTATGACAAAAGCTTAGTATAGTTCATTTACACAAGAGTTCTAGTAAGTAAAAAAGAACTGTAGAGAGTACTTGATCTTTTAATTTTACTCTTGACTTAGTATAGCTACCATTGTTGTTACCATTGTTCTGTTTTGCATGCTGAATGTTGAAGTCTGTGTGTGTCTCCAGCATTGTCAATTGCAAGATATTGTCACAAATATAGAGGGATTATATCAACCCATTTAGAAATTTCACAAGATATTTCTCTGTTTTCTCTATATTTGGCTGAGCGATTGTTTGGGGGCTTGCTATATTAGATTTCTCTAATTCATAAAATAATTACGCTTGGCTAGAGTTCTTTTGGGGAGAAGAATTTATTGAAGGTAGTAGTGTAGCAGAGTTCTTCAGCAGTATCTTAAGCCAAAGTTCTTTCTGTGTGACAGAACTTTAATGGGCTACAAACAATAGAAAACCTCCCACAGGGGACCGATCAACCCTGCAATCTACTCTGAGCAATGCTGTTTCTTTGTCATTCACTCCCATTAGTTTCTATTCGCTATACATCTATATGGGCCATTTGGTTCAAACCTTTAAAGATACAGATAGAGTTGATTGCATTCCGAGGCACAGTCACAATGTAAATGCATCTGACTAAAGATGACTGAAAATACACATAACCTTTCAGTTCTCTCAAATTGTTCAGTTGTATTGGCAATTCAACGTTCGAGATGACTTTGGGAAATTAGTGAATGCAACTAGAGAAAGATAACTGCAGAAGTGGAGGAAATTAGAGAAAAGTCTATTAAGATTTTTACAATTAAGTTAAGTCATTAAGTAAAGTTACCCAAAAAGTGTTTGTTAGAACGACGATGGCTTTCTTCTTCCACTAGGGTTTTTGGCGTCAAGGACAGTTAAAGAATGCGACACACATCTCCCGGAAATCCTGTAGAATTCATACTAATCAGATGACGACTTCGAAACTCCTGAAGTGTTTGCAATTTTGAGTTCCATATGCACCAAACGTTCAGCCGACGGTCCGTGGGCATGACGTCTTAGGCTGAGACTAGCGTTGAACTGTGGCATAAAAAGATTTGTGCAAATATATAACACTTTAACGCCTTGAATTCGGCACATTTCATAAATAAAATTTAACCACGGTGGCTCAGATGCCGGGAGTCTATGGAGACTCTTATGTTTGTTGTGACATCCAATAGACACATCCAACAGTAATTTTTTAATGTTTTGTATCTCCAGATGAGTAAACAGAAATGGCGGGCTGCTGCGGCTCACTCAATGCGGTATCTATGCCAATAGGACAGACTGTCACCAGTCATGGGTGGGGCTTCCCCTCTCTTAATTCTGGAATCTGGAACCTCTCATTTAAAGAGATTGTTTATGATTTATGAGGATTATAAAAAGGAGTGGGTTAATTTTTACCATTATAGGCTGGTTGTTTACACACACTGTGGACACACATTCGAACACTTTATAAAAGTGCATTCTGCATAATATGTCCCCTTTATTTAATGACCGCAGCAGCTACTGTATGGACTATAAAAGAACCACAATAAAAAAATAAAAAAGATCCAAAGTTTCAAAGAGCATCTTGTGTGCTTCGGTAGAAGCAAGAAAATCTGACAATTTTCACATTTTATAAGTAAAACTGCTGTTATTTTGACGGTTAAAATTCTGTCATGAAACTCTAGATCACGCAGTCTGATGGGTCCTTATCTCAATCTGCTTGCAATTACATCATTCTCTATGGGGCACAGTTGATGCCAATGAGCTCACTGCTCAACCTCAAATACTTAGCATTTGCTGTAGCAGTTGCAGCGTGCTTTCAGAAACCCTCCACGTTCCCCAGCTCCACCTGTATAGATATGCTATGGGTAATTCATGTACACTCTATTGTACAGCAGCAGCATGTGTTACTTGCTCATAGCAGCGTGCCGTGTATATATTGGCAATAGCAAGTCTTGTACTTGCTCTGCAGCATCAGCCATAACAGCAGTGTAGCAGATTCCGCCAAGACCAAACAAATCAACATTGTCATATCCATTACCATGTCAAACACTCAGAGAGTTGTCATGACAGAAATTAATTAAATTTGTATATGTTTGTTTAACTTATTTATAGTTCTAATGAACAAAAATCCTATTAATAATTATAACAACAACAACAATGTTGTTATAACATTAACTTTATCATAATAATCAATATACTACTTGTATTATTATTATTATTATTATTATTATTATTATTATTATTATTATTCATATAATTACTATTAATAAATATTGATTTTGATGGACTTCTGGACTTCTTGGTATTCTTACCAAACATATTTTGCATTGGAGTGAAGGGTCATTTGACAGTACAGGCATTAGAGTGAAAGCCTTCACTGTTCAATAAACCACACAAACTACTTCCAGTGACAGTGACTTTGACCGCAGCGTCCCGTCTTTGTGTGTCTAAAGCATTTTGAGACAGCGTAGCTCTGCTCTGCCCACTGAAACTCTGAGAAACCCCAGCCCCCCTCACTGTAGAGAAGTGATCTGTTGACAGGATCAGCAAATGGACATGACTGCTTGGTTACTGATTAGATGAAATGTTATAACATTGGGTGATAAGACCTTACCTGTGAGCAAAGTGTCAGAGTCCTCTACCCATCCACTGAGGGACACAGGCAACCGCACAGGTACATATGATCTCTGCATCTCTTACTGTCTTTACTGAAAGTCTGACCGGTTTCTTGTTGTTTAAAAATAATATATACTGTTTGCAGAGCTGATTTATCGACAACACTTTACAATAAGGTATTACTTTAGTTGCCATGAACTAAGAATGAAAACTAGGCTACTGCAACATTTAATAATCTTAGTTAATGTTAATTTCAACATTTGCTAATATATTGAAATCAAAAGTAATATTTGTTAACATTAGTTAATGCACTGGGAACTAACATGAACAAACAATGAATGACTGTATATTTATTAGCTAACATTATAGCAAAGATTATAAATACTGTAACAAATTTCTCATTGTTTGTTCATGTTAGTTAATACAATTAATAAAATACAAATAATGTTAACAATTGAGACATCATTGTAAAGTGCCATCGATTTATCTGTATTAATTATTAGATTAGATTAGATTAGATTCAACTTTATTGTCATTACACAAGTACAAGTACAAGGCAACGAAATGCAGTTTAGGTCTAACCAGAAGTGCAATAGCAGCAAGTGCAGGATATTAGCAGGCAGGATATTACTATGACCAATTATGCATGTTGTTATGTTATACTATACATACTGTATGACCAGGGCTGTTTGCCACACACACACACACACACACACACACACACACACACACACACACGCACACACACACACACACATACACACATATATATAATCTGTGAATATTGTTAAATGTCAACACAAACTTGTTATACTATTAGGGTTCTAAATGGCAATCTACCATTGAACAGCTTATTATATGATTTTCATGAAATATATATACACATAAATAAAGGGTTTAACAATTATGAGACATAACAGCAAAGAATTAAAAGGTATGCAAAGAATAACACCATTGGGTAACATTTTATTTTACATTTTTCATTGTTACATGTGTTACATGTACTTACCATAGTAATAACAGTAAATTATGCAAAATTACATGCAACTAACCCTCAACCAATCCTAATCCTACCCTAACACTATAGTAAGTACATGTTGTTAGATAATATTACACAGTACTTTAATATTTCATTACACTGTAACAATGACACCTTAAAATGAAGTGTAACCCACCATTGTTTTTTGCATGCAAACTATTCTTGTTTGTATGAATATTCTTGGTCCCCTTACACCTTTCAGTTGAAATATACCTTCATTATTGTTGATATTTGCCTAAATGTACATCAGTGTGATTTAGTGGAAATTACAGAAATATAATCTTTGCTCAAAAGTTTAGAGGATAAAATTGGTGAATGTTCAGTACAATGCTATAAACTGATAATGTATTAGACTTTTGACTCAAAATCTTATGGTAATTTGGATTTGCAACCACTTGTGACAACTAGTCATCCTACGTAAACACTTACTTTCTTTTGCTAGTACCATCAAACAAGTATTTTTTTTTTAATTCCTCGCATCACGTTTCATTGTCTTCAGCATCAAACCAACATCAACAAAGTTTGTCCTGCTGTCCATGATTCTTGAAAACTTTGATTTTTTCAAACACCCTTCCTCTTGCAGGAAATGTGGTGCAAATTCTGAATCCACTCTCAGCTCCACCCTCAGGGGTCTTTCCCCTCAGATGATGTTTTCTTACTCCCGGGAACAATGGACCCTGGAAAAAATGCTTTTTGCACGACAATAACATGATGCTGGACATAATGATCCTGGTGTTAACACACTCTGCACTGTTCTGTCATCTTTCATTTGTATCGTTTGTTTCCAGGGCATCATGAGCATGGAACAGAAGGTGGCACGAGAGCCATGCTGCTCCAAATTAAAGGTAATTTTTGCTTATCTTCTTCTGCTTTGTAATTTCCTGATTACATTGACCCTTTATGATCAAAGACATGGAACTGATAACAGCTCATTTAATCCCGTCACGTAATTTCTATTGACTTTCTCTTTAAGCTCATCTTCTGAGATTTTGCATAGTGACCCCAAAAATAAATTTAGACACTTTAGTCACACACAGATGTGTACATTTCATTGCATTAGAAATAAAATATTCAGCCAAATGAAATTTATTTAAAATAAAAATAGCATTAGCACATTTTTCGAGCAAATCATTACAAAAACAAAACAAACAATTTAACTATACAATTACATATTAAACTATCAAATTGCATATATATTATATATATATATTGACAGAAAGTAGTTGGACACGTTCTGGTTTCTGGAAAACTTCATGTTCATAGTTGACATGATGTGCATGGATCATGTTCATAGTTAATAACCTGTGGTTATTCTGCTAAAGGAAATGACATATAACGTTAAAAAAGGTGTATAAAAGGTGTCATTGTTACAGTAAAATTACATATTTAAGTACTGAGTAATAGTAATGAACAACATGTACTTACTATAGGGTTAGGGTTTGGTTGAGGGTTAGTTGCATGTAGTTATGCTTAATTTACTGTAATTACTATGGTAAGCACATGTAACATAAGTAACAAGGACACTGTAAAATAAAGTGTTACCCATTATTTACCAGTGACCTTTTTACAAATGTTACATGTATTATTATAGTAATAACTATAAAAATGATGTATACTTGCATGCAACCCCCCCCCCCCCCCCCCTTAAAAAAACTAAAACCAAAACCATGCCCTAATCCTAAGTACATATAGTTAATTAATTAAATGTATAATTACACTGTAACAAGGATACCTTAAAATAAAGAAAAAAGTCAGAAAGTCAGAAAATCATGCAGGTTTGTAAAGACATCAGGGTGAGTAAATTATAAATTTTTGGTGAATATTGTGTCCCTTTCACGAGTTCACACTTACATCAAATTAAATAGAGTAAAGATTATGCGTATTTGGCGTGCTCTCCGGGGGAGGGCTCCGAGCTCTGAATTTTTGCCCGAACCCAGAGTATCCCCCCCGATAGAGGTAGTCTAGAACTACACTGCATTTGTATTATGGATTGTTGATGTCTAGAGTTTATTAAATCAAAGTGAGGAGATGGGGTGGTGGAGGGATGCTAAGAAACTGTCAACGAAAGGAAGATAAGTCAGCTGTATATATACCCACCTCCTATCGTTGATTAAATTGATTAGCTTAATATGCTCCCATGTGTTTAATTAGGTTTAATTATCTGAACATGCTCCTCTTGTGTTTAATTAGGTTTAATTATCTGCACATGCTCTTCCCGAAAATTGTTAATAAAACATCACTTCATGGAACCCCAAACTTCAAAAAGTTTTCTCAAACTGTGCGTGGGAAACTTTCCATTCCCAAGAAATACTCTACTAAGAAATGTACTGGTCTTATCGTTCAGAAGAAATTGGTTCCTCTAAGGTCAATGTTTGGGGGAGAGTCAGAGTTTTAGTGGCAGTTGATGATTAGTTTACTTCTTTTAGGTTAAACTAATCAATAGCATGGCTTCTGACCCAAACTACAGCATACACTTTTTAATGGTTAACTCGTGTAACATGAACATACACTGTGCAAAAATGTTTTTGTAGGCTAGGCTTCTAGTCATCAAAATATAAGTTAAACGCCTGTGTACTCTCAATATGTGATGTGTCACTGCCATGTCAATATGTCAATACAATGAATGCACACATATGACATGACCTATCTGTTCCAAAATGCCACTGTGTGAAGGTCAATATCAAAGTTATTATTTTTAATGGGCAAGCTGTGAGAAATTGTCATTGGATCCTCAAAACTGTCTACAAAACATACTATCATGGTATCATAATTAAGTTATGATACAGCTAAACAGTTAAAACTAGCATACTGGTCAGGTTAGTTTTAGAGGGCACAATTTATTAAAAAAAAGTTATTCTGTATCTGTTGTGGCAATCTCATTCATATGTTTTTATGTTTTCTGAATGTCTGCCCAAAAGACATTCAGGTTTAGGGGTGTGGCTACAGGGGTAGGGTTTCATTCTTTTGTTTTCTAAAAAATCGTATCTTTTTTTTCTTTTTCAGATGTTTTTGGCTGCCATGTGCTTTGTGTTCTTTGCCAAAGCGTTTCAGGGCAGCTACATGAAGAGCTCCATCACACAGATTGAGAGACGCTTTGACATTCCTAGCTCGCTGATTGGATTCATTGATGGAAGTTTTGAAATTGGTGAGAATCAAAATTACATATGTTGGGCCTAAATGTAGCAGAATGCTATAAATAAATACGTACCAACACACGCTCATGTTAATTCATAACTATTTTGGTGAACTGTAACGGGTGTAACGGTACACAGAAGTCATGGTTCGGCACGCACCTCGGTTTTTGGTTCAGGGTTCGATACAAGTTTGGTACATTTACTGTATATTCGCCCCTCCCTCCAATTTCCGAAAAAAATTAAGGAATTGTTTATTTGTTACTCTTATTGATAGATTGACAAATGCTGTGAGTTAAAATGCAATAACTGTTTTCAAACTTATTAGTTTGATTAACGTGTTGTGCGTAGCCTACAATGTCATTTTCTTCGCGTGTGAGAGTTCATTAACATGCAGTGAAAATGGCGGATGAACAAAGTTAAAGAAGTCATGGAAAGATGAGCGAGAAGGAGAAAACGAACCTACTTCACCTTTCCACAAGGAGACAGCGATTGAAGCGGCAATGCGATAGAACCACTGCTTTTAAACTCTGTAACAGCCTATACATTTCATTAAATGGACAACAAGCAGTTTGAAATGGATTTCAAGCTGTGTGGACATTGTTTATTCCAAACTATGTGTGAAGAACATCTTACCACCTTTCCCTGGCTTATAGGAAAGCCACTACAGTGTGGATCGTGGATCTGTATTCGTCGTCCAAGTGTTTGCACAGAACCGTGACATCCGTACAGTGACGGATTGGGATGAATACATGTACACCCCTAGTATAATATGTATGAATTCATTCAAACGTTTTCTTACTCCCCATAGGTTCAGGTGTGGGGGTTAGGGGTGGACCTTCATGTTTATGTTTTTCTAAAAATCGTACACTTCCATACAAATCACAACGTACAAATTCATACGAAATCACCACACCACCAAATAGTTATATTTTCTCATGAGATCGGGTTGCGTATACTGTACTTTGACCTCAAAAGAAATTTGGACACTTAAGTGGCAATTAAAAAAATATGAATGTCATTGTAGACACCACGTGTTCTCAAGTTGTAGTGAATTTCTTAATGAAAATATCTAATACAGTAACATAAAAAAAATATATAAATAAGTCTCCAAATACTTTTTAGGGAGATTGTATTTTCAGGTGCCACACTGTTTCAAATGTCTTTGCAATACATTTTTCTCTTGGGAAATCTAAAATTAATAGGGATTTTAATACGATACCAATTGTTGTTCTTTTCAGGTAATCTGTTTGTAATAGCTTTTGTGAGTTATTTTGGCGCTAAACTTCATAGACCACGACTGATTGGAGCTGGATGTTTACTTATGGCCATAGGATCCTTCATAACTGCGGCACCACATTTATTCCAAGGACTGTAAGTTTACGTGCATAAACACATTTTAACATTTGACAATGCAGGGTTTTTAGAAATGCAGATCAACTACTCTGTAACCCACTTCAGTTCAGCAAGTGCACAGTGCTGGATTCAAGTAAATAGTATGTGTCAAATGTGTGTTTGTTTTCCACAGGTACAAATACGAGACAACAATTTCACATTTTTCTGGCTCCAATGGGACAGAGAGTATTCTACCATGCTTAACCAATGGGAGTCTTGCACAAGATAATACAATTCACACAATGGAAACTCAAGCAGGTAAGTTGTTCGACCTTGACCTTGGGACAGACCTGGGATAAGATATTAAACCACAGGCATACTACAATTGTAAAAGAATAAAGGCGCTTTTTGATTTTTTGGTTATGAATTCATTTTTGAAAGTGTATAACTCAGGCCATGTGTGCTCTAGCACCCTAGAGATTGTTTTGGCTGGTTCCACTAGACGGCAGCAAATGCTGGATTTTTTTTGTTGTCTGTATCATGTTGTATGCAATATTTATTCAAATGGATCTGAAGGAATATTACTTTTTTATGTAATTTCTGCCTACTCAAATCTCTCCAATATACAAGTCTCCCCATATACAGTGGTACAAATACAATATCCCAGTGTCACAAAATATTTTTTTTTCCAGTGTTTGCTGACATATGCTGGAAACAGCCAACACTGTCTGCAGGGTGCTAGAGCACACAGGGCCTGAGATATATACGTTCAAAAATGAATTTGTAACCAAAAAAACAAAAAAGGAAAAATCGCCTCTTTTTTGGGGTTTATATATCTCCAAATCCAGGCAGAAATGGTCCCAGAGTAATTTAGTGTAAATAAGTTACTTTGTGTAAAATAAATGCCAAAGTGATTAAAATTTAAAGTATATACTTGATGCTGTCATTCCTTACCAGGGTCCTTGGAGTTTAGGAGGTTAAATAAATATGAGCCAAACATATACAGATTCAGCCTTATATTGGCATCCACATTCATATGAAAGAGCGGTTATTCTGAGAAGATACCAGACTTTGGCTGGGAAAGTGGAGCTGTAAATTCAGTTTTCATGTTTGGCTTGTAATATGATTGTACGACCAACAACCCCCTGCAATATTGACCTGTCACTCTAGATTGTTTATCTAGCTTTGTATTTCTGACCTCGGAACTTTTGGAGGCCTAATATGTTGGAGTTGATATTTTTATGTAATTGATACTTTTGAAATCTCCCAAATAGACTTTGATCTTTCATTGAGATGCATTGAGGCGTGTTAACAGTGTAGTTGTTCATTTGTGGTGTCTTTGTTCCATTAGAGTGTGAGAGAGCAGCCAGTTCCTCCATGTGGCTCTATGTCTTTCTTGGGAACATGCTTCGTGGTGTGGGGGAGACACCCGTCATGCCTCTTGGGTTGTCTTACCTGGATGACTTTTCGAGGCAGGAAAACACTGCTTTTTACCTGGGTATGATTAATTGTATGATTGTTACAAAGCAATCCAATAAGATTTCACTCAATTACACAAAACTTTTCAAGACAATTGTTCCTGATTTTAATAGTGTACTGTATTTATTGATAGTTAATATATGTACCTCTGTGACCATTTACAGGATAAATGAAATATGACAGGCTACAACATCACCCTCCTGCTCTTTTTCTGATTAAGACAATGTCGGTGTGAATAAGCATTTTTGTACTGATTGTTGTCTTGTTTTCTTCAGCTCTCATACAGACTGTGGGAATAATGGGGCCCATGTTTGGATTCATGTTAGGATCTTTCTGTGCCAAGCTCTATGTTGACATCGGAGCAGTGGACTTGGGTAACTGTTCTTTCAAACCGAAAAAAAAGCAAATGCTGGTATAGATATAGACCAATATAGATTGGTACTGAAAAGGGCTTTTTGCCCTAAACTGATCTTACGTATGATTATATCTAGGCCAAATTGGTGATGTAAGAACTTTTCATGGTTATAAGATATGGGAAGAAAATAAATAAAACACACATCAATATTTTATACAGTAAATTAAATGTTTAGTCAATAAAAATATTAAAATAAATGTTTTTTTAAAAATATTTTTTTGATAAACAATATAACCAATACTATAAATTGTTTGTCTGTTTTATTTTAATAAAAGCAAACTAAACCAAACTACAATTTTACAATCTGCAAGCAAAATTGTGCATGAAAGTGTAATAATATAATATAATATAATATAATATAATATAATATAATATAATATAATATAATATAATATAATATAATATAATATAATATAATATAATATAATATAATATAATAAATATAATATAATATAATATAATATAATATAATATAATATACCCCATTGGCAATTTTTACTTTGTACAGTCCAGATATAGTCTATGTTGGTTTAAGTAAATCAAGTTATTTTAGTAAATGTACTGTACCTGGCTTTACTAGTGTTTTATTTAGGAAAACCAAAAATAGAAATCAGGAAAATGATTTATGGCACTGCAAAAATCTAAATCGACCAAAACTGACATGATGATAATATTTTACTAATTTCTAGAAAAAAATACCCTGCAATCTTTCTTAAAGGCGTTTTATACATACAAACTAGCATTTTTACGTTCTGTTTTACTGTGTCATAGTTCCGTGTTGCATGCAAATAATGTTAAAAGTAGATGTTTGTCCTTTAGTCTAATCGATTGGTCAGGTCACTTCTGCGAAGTCGGTTCAAAAGGTTAACTTTAAAAAGCACTCTGTTTGCCCAAGAGGATTCCAGATCATAACCATGCATGCAGTAATACACATTGATACCTGAAGTCAGTGTGCTTATACTATGTGATGTTAATGAATGACGACTTTATGATATGCATATATGTAACACATTCACAGTGTGGTATGAGTAAAATTCAACTAGTCTTCTATATAATTACTGACTGGCTGACCCAGTTAGTTACCCTCTGACATAAAGGGTCTTCGGTAATACCCTTTGCTAAGATTTCAAACTCTTTTGAATAAAATGTCCCTGTCTGTTTTTTCTGAAGATACCATCACCATCAACCACAAAGACTCGCGTTGGGTTGGTGCCTGGTGGATGGGCTTTTTGATAACTGGTGGAGTGATGTTACTGGCTGGAATTCCCTTTTGGTTTCTGCCCAAGTCTCTTCCTAAGCAGGGTGAGACTGAAACTGAGAAAAAATTAAATGTTCTCGAAGGCGAGCAGGACCGTTTCATTCCTGACAACAACAAACACAATACTCTTCCCAACAAACCTGCTCCAGTTTCCATGGCAGCTCTGGCTAAAGGTGTGCATTTCATTATATATCTTTATTACTTTAGGTACTAGTAATATATATATAGTGGTTGAGACATTGAGCATACATGACCCTTGTGTAAAGCTTCCTCTTGATATTTTTAGATTTCCTGCCATCACTGAAGAAACTCTTCAGCAACCAGATTTACCTGCTCCTCATGTTCACTGCTTTTGTGCAAGTCAATGGTTTCATAGGAATGATCACATTCAAACCAAAGTTCATGGAGCAAACGTATGGTCAATCAGCATCAAGAGCCATATTTTTGATAGGTGAGTTTACATTTATTGTACATTAACTAACTTTGTTTTGGCCTGTTTAACATAATTTTCCGTATAAAAACACAATGAGGCCAATTCTGTCCCTTATTTATATGTATAAAAAAATAACTCAAAACTAGCTTATGCCGACACATCAACAAAAATCCACAAACTTTTGTGTGTGTTGTTTTTGTGTATTTATTATTTGCATGTCCCTAGTCTTGAGTTTCTAAATGTCCCCTGCTATATAAGCAAACCATTTTTTTGTGTTCAGTTTGAATATGTTATCCTTACTGCTAGTGTAATCCAAAACAATGACAAAATTCGCATTTAGAAGATATTAACATTCAAAACGTACAGTCTCATGACAGAGACACAATAGAACAGAGCTGATCATATGCGCGAGTCGGCACAAGGCTATCAGAAAACATATCAGACCCCTTTGAATTTTGCATTCTGCAATATGAGATTAGGAGGAAACTTTATATATATATACATATATATATATATATATGTGTGTGTGTGTGTGTGTGTGACCCTGGACCATAAAACTAGTCATAAGTCGCACAGGTATATTTGTGGCAAAAGCCAACAATACATTGTATGGGTCAAAATGATAGATTTTTGAATTTTATGCCAAAAATCATTAGGATATTAAGTAAAGAACATGTTCCATGAAGATATTTAGAACATTTCCGTAAATATCAAAAATGTATTATTAGTAGTAATATGCTTTGCTAAGGACTTCATGTAGACAACTTTAAAGGCAATTTTCTCAATAGTTCGATTTTTGGCACCCTCAGGTTCCAGATTTTCAAATATCAAATATTTTCCTATCCTAACAAACCATACATAAATGGAAAGCTTATTTATTCAACTTTCAGATTATGTATACATCTCAATTTAAAAAAAAATGACCCTTATGACTGGTTTTGTGGTCCAGGGTCACATATATATATATCACTAAACTGTGTTATGGCTTTGAAGACTTAATTGAAATGCATGTATAACATGTACAACAATCGTTTGTCTTTCCAGGCATTATGAATCTACCAGCTGTGGCCTTAGGAATTGTCACTGGAGGGTTTATAATGAAGAAGTTTAAACTGAATGTTCTCGGGGCTGCCAAGATCTGCATAGGTTCCTCTATTCTGGCTTTCTCTTCGCTGCTCATTCAGTATTTCCTGCAGTGCGACAACTCACAAGTGGCTGGACTTACAGTGTCATACCAAGGGTAAACACTACAGAAATAGTAGGTTACAATGGGGCTAAAGGCTCCATGGGGTAAAAAGCTCCTTTGACTTTATTTTCCTCTAAACCACTTGGCACAAAAACTTGCCTCAGCACTTTCCAAAACATCCACTTTTCAAGATGCCCATGGAAATTTGTCTGATTTTTGATGCGATTGCGGGCAGCAACGCAAAGTTGATTCTGCACTGATTATTTTATGTTTTTATGTGTAATGTGTAGATTTAAGTAGCAAATGAGAATCGCTAAAACTATTTAATATATTTTGAGACATAGGTTCTCTTAAGGATTTTCCGTTTTTTCAAGGTAATAGCGCATCGCTGTATCAAGTCGAAAAAGCCTAATAACACATGAGGACAAGGGAATCACATGACAATGAAACACATGGCAGGATCACATGACAAACAGGAACACAGGACAAAACCAGGAACAGGACAAGGAGCATAATTACAAACATTAAACAAGAACATGAAACAGAACCAACACACTACATTACAGTATCAATACTGTGTGCCTTTTACCCCATGCTGGTGAGCCTTTTACCCCGTGTGTGGGGTAAAAGGCCCCACTCGCCACCCCATACATTTTAAAAAAAATAAAAAAATAAACCACTTTTATGGTTTATGTTCACAAAAAATCTGTTGCTCCATAAATGTTCAATACAAACATATAAACATATTTCTGTCATGACACTCTAGATGCTGCAGGCTGATGGCTCTAACACAAGCTGATGATAATTACAGTGTTAACAACTTTGCACAAGCTGATTGGTCCATGTTGCACCTGCAGCCAATGAGCTTGTTGCTCAACACATTTAAATGTCACATGCACTGTAGCAGTTTGCAGCACACTTCAGAGTTCCTCTAAAACCCTCCAGCTCCACCTGTATAGAGCTGCTATGGGTTATCGATATATGCTCTTTGTCCAGTTGCACTATGTCTTACTTGCATCAGCGTATAGGCAAATGTATTGGCAGTAGCAAGTTTATGTACTTGTTCTGACCAAAATACCAAATACATTAACATTGACATATCCATTAACATGCTAACAATCTTCAGAGAGTTGTCATGATAGAAATATTTTTTTCTGCAATCGTATACAATGGGAATAAAGAAAAGCACATGTTCTTAAGGTGTGCCTTTAGCCCCATTGTACCCTACTACAGTTCATTGGGTTGGTTATCATCTTTTACAGTGGCAGCTTTGAGTGATCAATGGAATTAATGAATGGCATCTTTTAACCTTTATATCCTATTTAGGTCTCAGATACCCTAATTTGTTATGCGTAAAAAAAACCTGTATAAATTTTGACATAGACTTTGCTGACATTTCTGTTATATTTGTCTCTGACCAGATCTAAAGTTTAAATAAGATTAAGAAAATAAGTGTTTTTTTTAGACATTTAAATGGGCTTTGTTGATTTTGAACAATGATTCTTTTTTTTTGTAATCCGTGAAACATGCCTTCATTTTTAAATTGAATTTGAAGTTGTTTAATTATTCTGTGTATTTTTAACAGGGCTCCAGAGGTTTCCTACCAGAAGAATATGCTCATCTCTCAGTGTAATGTTGGCTGCTCCTGCTCCCTCAAGCACTGGGATCCGATATGCGCCAGCAATGGAGTGACCTATGCCTCCCCCTGCCTCGCTGGCTGCCAAACATCCACTGGGGTTCGCAAGGAGATGGTAAGCTATTTCCACTTTTCCAGATATCTATTTTTATACCATTTTGTGTGTTCATGTTTTTCTATCCCGGTGGGGACTTCAACCTGAATGCACACTGACTCATGGTTACTTGTGTCACCGCAGGGACCTAAATTGAGGTCCCCATGAGGAAACAAGCTTATAAATCATACAGAATGAGTTTTCTGTGATGGGTAGGTTTAGTGTAAGGGGATAGAATATACAGTTTGTTCTGAATAAAAAAGTAAAAGGACAAAGCACAAAGATAGTGAACTAGCCATGTGTGTGTGTGTGTGTGTGTGTGGGGGTAATTGTGATAGTATACATCATCTGTAATATGACATATTTGAGTAGACAAACCATAAGATGACATGAAACTGCTTTTTCTTTTTAGACTAAAAAGTTCAAAAGTATAAAACCACTTGTAAAACTGCCTCTATTTTGCAAATGTAATCAAAATTGTAATGTTTTAGTATTAACCCGCTGGTGTTGTTCGGTCATTGTAGAACTTTTTTTTTTTTTTGAATTTGTAAAATTCGCTACTTCATGTGTATATATATATATATATATATATATATATATATATATATATATATATATATATATATATATATATATATATATATATATATATATATATATATATATATATATATATACTGTATATACACCGATCAGGCATAACATTATGACATTATTCACAGGTGAAGTTAATAACATTGATTATCTCTTCACCACGGCACCTGTTAGTGGATGGGATATATTAGGCAGCAAGTGACCATTTTGTCCTCAACATTGATGTGTTAGAAGCAGGACAAATGGGCAAACATAAGGATTTACGCAAGTTTAACAAGTGCCAAATTGTGATGGCTAGACGACTGGGTCAGAGCATCACCAAAACTGCAGCTCTTGTGGGGTGTTCCCGCTCTGCAGTGGTCAGTATCTATCAAAAGTGGTTCAAGGAAAGAACAGTGGTGAACTGGTGACAGGTTCATGGGCGGCCAAGGCTCATTGATGCATGTGTGGAGCGAAGGCTGGCCTGTGTGGTCCGATCTAAACACACAAGCTACTGTAGCTCAAATTGTTCAAGAAGATAATGCTGGTTCTGATAGAAAGGTGTCAGTTTGTTGCATATGGGTCTGCATAGCCGCAGACCAGTCAGGGTGCCCATGCTGAGCCCTGTCCACCACCGAAAGAGCCAACAGTGGGCAAGTGAGCAATGGAAGAAGGTGGCATGGTCTGATGAATCATGTTCAAGTGAGCCGAAGATGCGCCGGGCAGTTTAGGGCTTGCATACCGCTGAGGTCCGAATCCACGCCCAGACAGACAGGAGGCCCTGTCCCGTTTCGAGGATCGGAGACAGGGCCAGAAGTCCAGTGACCGCCTCTCGTGTGCCTCCTCCTCCCAGGAGTAAGTCGCAGAAAAGGTGGAACTCCAGGGCCCGTATTCATAAAGAATCTTAATGCAAAGAGTAGCTCCCAGTGACAAAATTCTAAGAAAATTCTTAGAAATGTGGGCGTTTACTCTTAAAATTAACTAAAATATCCTAGTAAAGGAAAAAGTAATTCAGAAAGCATCTTAACCCTTAAAAGAGGTCTTAAGGTCAAATTTGTTAGGAGCACGGACAAGGACTTTTAAGAGTCTTAAGAGTTTCTTTAGCAGCGGAGAAAATGGCAGAAAGACGAAGAGGGAGAAGAAATGTGTTGCAGACAATGGATGACAGTGACTTAATAAGAAGCTATAGATTGTGCAGCAGTGTTGGGAATAACGGCGTTATGGATAAACGGCGTTACTAACGGAATTACTTTTTTCAGTAACGAGTAATCAAACGAATTACTGTTTCTTCCGTTACAACGCCGTTAGCGTTACTGAGAAAAAAAATGCGGCGTTACTATAATTGAGCTCACTGAAGCAGATTTCATCCGAATAGGCTCTCTGTCAGTCGGACCTGCAACGTGCGTGTTTGTGTGCGTGTGCGCGTGCGCCAGCCATGCGTGTTGGGGGGTGGGTTGTGTTGTTACACATAACTGATGATGATTGGTGGGTGGGAGACAAGGTTGAGGTTGATAGGTTGAGTTCACACACACACACACACACACACCTATGACGCACACGCATATGCACAGTCAGCAATGGCAGTCCAACGACTTCAAAGGTAGTTTTCGCAAACTGGAAGTATAAGCGCTACTTTTCCCTCGTTGAGGTGAAAGGTAAGAATGTTTATGTAATGTGCAGCTTATGCCCAGGAAGAAAGAGTCTCTCCCCGTCGGTGGCAAGTAATTCTAATCTAATGAAGCCTCACATCATCACAGCCACAACATTAGTGGCTAAAAACCCAGGTGATAACGTGAGCTCCACTACCAGAGGAGTAGTAAAAAAGTACTGATACTATTTACAGATTATATTTACACTATAGTAGTGATACTACTGATAATATTTACAATAATATATTGAATTTGATAGGTGTCTCTCACATTGTCCCACAGCAACATTACAATAGTGTACATTTAATGTACAATGTTTTATAATAGCAATGTATTCTATTTAGTGTCCTATTCATTCATTTAACATATTTCAAATTGGGGGCATCCAAGTTATTTGACATATTTGAACATTTGAAAAAAAAAAAAAAAGTAACACAGTAGTTACTTTCTCTGGTAATTAGTTACTTTTATAATGACGTAACTCAGTTACTAACTAAGTTACTATTTGTAAGAAGTAACTAGTAACTATAACTAATAAAATAACTAAAATGTGGAACCCGTTTGATGGCCTGCCTTTGGGCTTGGTAGTGAGTGCACCCTTTCAGGCGAGCCGCAGGGATGGGCTTGGTAGGTCCTAATTTTAGAGTAGACCTCAGTTGCCTGTAGGAAAGCTGTGGGGGGATGTTAGGTAGGGTAAGGATTTAACAATAGGGCCCTGAAGTTCCCATTGTGTGTTGGCTTGAACTATATTGTTGGTCCCCCTTAGTGTGTTGGCTTCGCTTTTTCTAAATTCACTGGTGGGGTCATTGCTCATTTGAGCTTCAAACTGTTTAGTTCTGTGTTGAGTGAGTTGGCTTCCTCCCAGTCTGGGAGTCAGTGTATTGAGTTCGCCGCTCTGTCAAGCTCTAGTTACAAGTGGTGGCCTTTGGTGGGGCACGTTTTTAGCCACCTCATGGTAGAGTAGCAGGTCTCCTCCCGTTTAGAGAGTCAGTGTATTGAGACTAGCACTTGTGAACTTCAGATAGATCAGATGTTGGTGTTGGCCCTCCGGGGTGAGGTTTCCATTCCCCAAGGGCTTAACAGAAGACTGTCAATTCTGTCTAAATTGAGAGCCCCAACTGGTAGGCCTACACCCAGTAGCATGTCTCAGGGTCATGCTGACAGTACTCATAAAATCAGGGTCACTGTTAGAGTACTCAGCTATAGCTCTGTAGTAACGAGGTATGTAGGTTCAGGGAAGAAGGAGGCGGGAACCGGCGAACTCTCAACATACTTTTAATAAAATAAATGAACACAAAATGAAAGTAAAAGCGGCAGCCCCTCACGGACGACTGCCGCGCACATACATAAACAAAACGTAAACAAAATACAAATCATAGTCCAAGCCTTGTCCTCTCTCGTCCTTCACTGGAGTCGCTCGTCCTTTTATGTCTCCATGCTCCCTCATGAGAGGACTTGAGACCAGTGTGCCTCGCAGGTGACGTTCATTCTCAATCACGCACACCGATCTCGCTCGCTCCTCCCATGTCTCTCGCTCGTCCACCTTGCCACAAGCTCTAAGTTAATCTACCCTGCACTATTGTGGCTCAGGTTGAGTGGAACAATTAAAACAGTTCTTGAGTATGCTCCCTTAGAGCCCAAGCATCTTCTGGAGTAGCAAGCCCTGGTTGGGCCTCCTCAAGAGCCCAGTGGCGTAAGACTGTACTTCTCTTGCTTAAAGGGTAAAGCCTTGTACTCCCCTCATCTCAGAGGGTTGTCTCCAGAGTGCTTAGCTCCCTAAGTCTAGTCGAGACGGTTGAAAGACTCTCACAAGGCTTCCCTGTCAGATCAGCCCTTAGGCTGGAAGTACTTCCCTCAAGAGGGGTCCATATTAGAGTGCCCAGCTTCCATGGCAAAAACAAGTGCCATCGAAGCAGAGAAACTCCTCTCAATTGCAAGGGTTGGAAAGCGCTATCCTGAGTCCTGGCCTCCAGGATGCCCATCTCTACGGTCCTGTGTGAGTGGTTACCGCCAGTTTGCAGTCCCTTTCATAGGATGCCTCTACTAGAGGTGAATGTTTAGAGGCTCTTTTTTAAAGAACAGACAGGCAGGCCAGACCAGGTCGCAGGAGCAGACCAGGTCGGCCTCCCTGGTGGTATTCCCGGTTGACTATGTTCCCCTGAGAAGTGACTGGCTTGGGCTACTGTCGGTTCCCTGGCCATATTCCCTTAACCCCCTGCGATCGACTCGGTTTTTTTCTTATCAGTGCCAAAGAGACTCAAATAACTCTGTAATTTTTTTATCATTCAGGCAAGTGTTATACATCATTATAATCTGTTAAGTTTCTATTTTTGTGTGTACAGTCACAATAAAAACAAATTGTTGTGCTTTTTATAAAATAAAGACAACAAACATGATGTGCGATCTGCAGCCTCTCTGTAAATGAGGTCAAATCTGATTGTCTTCAGAAAATTACCTGTAGCTTAGTGAAAACTTATCACACAAACATGAGACATATATCTAAAGAAACATTAAAATGTCAGGTTTTAAATAATGCAAATCAAATCGAACACAAATATTCTGTGCTTATGTAATCTGTTTGAAAACAGAGAGTTGTCAGTCGTTTGTGAGCCACTTCATTATCCGGTAATGTGCCACACCCACGGAGCGCGTGTTCTTTGAGATTCATATACCATGCATAAATGACCACACATCAACCCAAACAAACACTTCAAGTGAAACGCCACACTTCAGCTACATCGTTTTGAGACACGTTGATTCTCCTCATTTAAAGCTGTTCATGTTCTGTTCAGAGCAATGGATTCAGCAGCTGATTGTGGTAGGCTAAGTTTATTCTGTTAAGCATCTGTGAATATTAAACGCAAAAACCTGCGCCGAGGACGCACTGAAGCTTTCTTTGTTTAAATTAGCTCAAAATTACTGTCAGATGTAAGTAATTACCTTGACAAACTATACATTATTAAAGCGATCTAAGACTCAAGCTTCCATTTTTTTACCTCTGTTTTATGCTCAAAGTCTTATAGTGACCGTAATTTGTTAATATGTGTCAGGAGTTATGAATATGAAAATCGGCATGAGCGTCAGCTGCTCTCATTCATAAAAAACTCCTCTATGCTTGTCATGAAGACTCACAACAAAACAACATCCCTCTGGGCTTTTAGTTAAAAAGTGTGCAGATGAGGAGAAATATTGATGGATTATCATATGTCTGTGTCAAATTTCTATACAGAGAAGTATTATTTATTCAATCTTTCCTCAAAACGTGCAGATGTAATCATTATGAGCGCTGGATTCTCTGATGTGTTGTGTTTTCAGTTCATACTGGCAGCCAGAGGGACATGTAGTCCATATATGGCATAGACGAAGAAGATATATACCATGTGACATTCTCCCTGACATAAACAAAGCTTCCTGAGATCGCTATAACATGCAGATAGACACGTTTGAAGACACTAAACACACAATCGCGACAATATATGGTTTATCTGTGTTCTTTATACCATGTTGGGTGCATTCATAATATAGTATATTTATAATGCAATGCTATTCGACATAGCTATTATCATTATGCAGAATATTGTAAAATGCTATATTTTCTGTCAAATTTTTTGATCCGAAGCCAAATAAGGTTATTTAAAACATTTGACTTGTGATATAAAGTAAGTTTGGAGTAAAAACATGGTTTTAATCTAATAAATTGTTGTGTTTTAATAAATTGTTTTAATAAATCATAAATTATGGTTTAAAGGTGAACTATGTAGGATTTTTGCAGTAAAACATCCAGAAATCACTAGGCCAGTGTTATATATTTTGTTCAGTTGAGTACTTAGAATATCCCAAATGTTTTCAACTATTTGTAAATCGTGAGAAAATTGCTATTTTAACCAAGGGGCCGGGACGTGTGAGCTATGCGTTTGAGGGAGTCGCCTGTCGATTGCGTCATATCTGCGTCACCCTCGGTCTCCGGTTTTATTCAGTGAAACACTTTACTCTCACTGCATTGTGAACAAGTGTCATAGCAGCCGCCGAGCGAACGTCATAACTTCCTTTTCAACACACTCAGATATATCTAATACGATAAACAGAGCTGCGTTACCTCACACTCAGCACTGGAGAAGAGGAAGTGCCGCCGGCAACTGTGTCATTATAAAAGTCCCGCTGGTGACTATGCCATAATAACAGTCCCGCTCTTCAATCGCTCCTGCGGCCTTGCTCAGCTCCACAACACTCGGTCCTGCTCTGCTTCACTACAGTAATGTTAATAATCGCATCCATGAACATGATTTCTGCCCGAGTCCTATCCTGACTGTTTTACACCGGCTGTGAGGTGAAGACCACATGTCCCGAGATTCTGCGCTCAAACGTGGCGTCATCAAACTACGCCTTTGTTTTGAACAGGCGACCTCTAGTGGACGGAAAAGTTACATAGTGTAGCTTTAATAAATCATAAATTGTTGTGGCAGATAATTAAGCTTGTTTTAAGCAAAAACTAATTTCATTTAAATTTTTTCCTCCAGAAAATGTTACTTATCTAGCAAATGAATCTTGATTTAAGAATTTTAAATATTTGGACTGGAAACAAGAAAAAATACTAAATGAGAAAAGCATTTTTTTGCAGTGTAGTCAAATCTTTTGATCATTTAAAATATAATAGGCCTTTGTTGACTGCATTCTAAATTAACTACAAAAATATATATTTCCTTTGTTTTGTTGCACTCTCAGTCACATACCTGAAGCTCATTCATTATGCAGCTCACTATGCAGGTCATGATGCGTTCTTTTGTTATCTCAGGTGTGATATCCAGCATTATTCATTAATTCAAAATTAAAAATAGGGCACAATGTACTGTATAAATATGAAGGAATTTTCCGTATTGTTTTGTTCCGTATTGTTTTACCTGTATTTTGAATTACACATTGCATTAGTTTGTGTTTTAAGGGTTAATGGAAACTTCCGTAAAATTACTGGATAATGTACTGGCAGAAAATTACCAGTACATTTTCCATTTTAATTTTTTACAGTGTGTATATCGTTCCCAGTAGCGTCATTGTGTGTCTCTGGGAACAGAGGTTACATACCTGATATTCTCTGAAAATACACATAAAAAAAATTTGAACAAAATTTTACAAAAATATATTACATTGATTTTACTGAAAATAAAACAAAAACAGGTTTTCTGTCACTTTTGACTGCGAGCAACAAATATGTCCCCCATTTGGCAGTTAAATTCAATATGGCATGGACTAGTCTATGTTAACCTGATGATTCATGTTATGCCAGCATGATATGAGAATGTTCCAAAGAGCATGTTGCGTGTTTCAGTTGAAGAATCTGACCTTTTGTACAAAACATGGTTTGCTTACAAATGATTAGTGTCCCAGAATTGTGTTAAATATTTGTTTAAACTAAATGTCTTAATTGTTGTTTATTGCTTTGAAAAAATTCCCAGATGCAGTGGCTAACATAATTTCATTATTTTCAAAGGTATTCCACAACTGCACCTGTATTGGAGAGTCGTCTCTTCCCTATGCAAATATGTCAGCAGTGCTGGGCCAGTGCCCTCGAAAGAATGATTGTAACTACATGTTTAAGTTCTACATGGGGGTGTCAGTCATCGGTGCCTTTCTCTCGGCTTGTGGGGCCACACCAGGCTATGTTATTCTGCTCAGGTAATTAATGTTTTCAAAAGTGTAACAACACGCACATTTGAGAGACTTGAATGTGTTTGAGGAAAACTGTACAATGCAATATGTGGGTCCTTCTTGGTATCTTTTCATCCTCATTAAAGGGCACAAAGACACAAAAATAAGTTTATCTATCTATCCATCCATCCATCCATTCAATCTAGAGAATCTTCGTTTAAGAATTTTTAGGACCTTTCTGAATGAGAAAAAAAAAGTTTTGGTTTAAAAATTAATAAATGTCATGATTGATCTTTTCTTAGATCCATAAGACCAGACCTGAAGTCTTTGGCTCTTGGTATGCATACTTTGGTTGTTCGGACATTGGGTAAGAGGATTTCTTTTGTAATTCTTTAAGCAAGATTATAAAACAGCAGAAAAAATGTATCTTCAGCTGATCTGAGAAACTTTTGTAGGTGGCATTCCCCCTCCAATTTATTTTGGAGCCTTGATTGACAGGACTTGTCTGAAATGGGGCACAAAACAATGTGGTGGAAGAGGAGCGTGTCGTATCTACGAAACAGGCGCTTTCAGGTTAGTACTGTAAACTTACACTGGCACTTTCATAAATTGAACAGATCAAAATTAAACCAAATCTTCCTTTAAGGTGAATGTAAAAATGTTTGCACCACTATCATCTTGCAACAAAACTGTAAATATAATTATTCTTGCTATTACACTTCTAAAAATACTTCCATTATCATTGGTCAGACAAAAAGATAACTTCACCCAAAACTCACAGCTATTGGCAAAAACTATTTCAGACTAGCACTGCAAATAATGACATGATCAATAAGTTATGACATTGTATTTTTTAATTGCTTTAACTGATCAAATTATGTAAAAAAAAAAAAAAAAAAAAAAGATACATTATACAAGATTCAACTCATTTTTTTAAATCAGTTTAATGTAATTTAAGTTGAAAAGACTTAAACGTCCAAGGTGATTGAACTTAAAAATGAAAGGCATTTTTTACTTTATTTTTTTTTACAGTGTAGATTGTTCAGAAAGCCTAAAACTATACGGTGAAAGCAGTATAACATTGGAAAAAATTAATTACATTACATTTCATTTGACAAAAATCTTTCATGTCAAGTATGAAATACTTGCAGCACAGTAAGAACAGTGGAGCAGTACAACTTCTTATCACTTTGAAAAAGACCTATGATCCTTCTGAAAACATGACAACTTTCCATGAATGTGAGCCATCAATTACAGTACAATTAATGACAAGCTTTATCATTTTTATTGGTGTTTGAAGGTAAATGACAAAGGTTATCTGAAGTCTGTTTCAGGTTTATGATAGTGTTTTCAGTACCACCATCTTGACAGTTTGCAGTAATACAATATTAATGTGATAGTGATATATATAATCTATATATAAAGTCTATATATAAAGTTTTGAATAATTACAGACTACTGAATATACACATGGTATATATCTTCTTCGTCTATGCCATATATGGACTACATGTCCCTCTGGCTGCCAGTATTTGTTCACACTTTCCCATGTGCCAATGATATGATTAGTGAAATGATGTTAGCTTGTCATTTTGTGCCAGGGGTTTTGTGATAAAGTTTGTGTTTTTGGCCTTTGAAGCTTTTTGCAATTATTTAAAATGCATTTGATCAATCTGCACAATAATCTAGAAACAATGTATATCAACACCTTGAATTAGCAAACAAAAGTTTATGTCACTTCCAATACTTTTGGCCACGGTTATATGCAGCCTTGGTTAGCATCAGACTTCAAAAACATAAAAAATGAAATAAAATAAAAAACATACTTATTCAAAACTTTTAAACAGTAGAGTACACAAATGCTATTTTCTAACTACAGATTCTGGTTTCTCTTTTTTTTGTCCTACAGAAATTCTTTCTTGGGTCTTATTTATGGCCTGTATGCCTCATCCTACTTGTTGTGGGGGATCCTGTACAATAGACTGTCTCGTCGCGAAAAGAAGCTTGCACTTAAGGATCAGTTAAAAGCTCCAGAACAGGATGGCAGTGGGGTTTCAAATGGAAATGTGAATGTGCCTTCAGCTATTGTAAAATACAATGAAAATCCAGACCAGGAGACTACTATCTGAAGAGACTACTATCTGAAGTTCCAGAACTTCTGCAAAGTCAAATGTGTGTATTGCACCAAAGTAACAGAGTGTTAGTGAAGTTATAACTCCCACTTGTACATTTATTGATAATAGTAGTATATACTGTTTGTGAACTCACCTACAGACTTTCTACATTAGGTTAAACTTTCAGTCATTTCCTGGATATAATACATTTATTTGTATTATTACAGAACAACATTCAAGCAGTATCCAATCCAACAAATATAAGCTAGAAAATAATATATTATACTCAAAGAAAACATGCCTATGTATGAATAATGTGGTTCCTCAGATCAGAACATTGTTACATAGAATCACTGTCAGGTCATTGTGAGCTTACTGTTTCTTAGGAGCTTCTTGTCATGTCATTATGATATACATTTGGGTCACATATATCATCATACTTTGTCATTTTATATATATATTGCACTGTTTTGTAAAATTTCTGGATGGAATTAAATTTTACGTATGCAGCTGTAAATAATGGAATAATGTATGTCATGTACTGTACATGGAACATTTTATCCATTTGCAACATTGCTTATGAAATTAAAATTCTTTCTTTATAAGTGTCACAATGGGGTTGTTAAACACATATGATGATGAGAATGAAGATTAAATGGCAGTCTTCAATAATCAGAACAGGGTAAATCCAAACACGAGCGAGCGGGTAACTCAACCTTAGCACATACGAGACCCAACAGTGAAACTCAAAACAGGACTTAAGTAGTGCTGATAATGAGAAGACTGATTAGTGCACAGTGAATCAATGAGGGTGAGATGTAGTGACTGAGGGTGGAGGCGGATCCTGAGGGAGGGCAGAGCTGGCTGAATACAAAGGGGTGGAGGGCCGGAGAGCAGTGGCATGGCGATGTCTGACCCAGGTGGAGCCGATGGTCTGAGGAAGCACGGTGATGCTGAATGGCAGATAGTCAACACTGGAGTCCATGTAGGAAGGAGCGCAGGAGCCAGGGCGACGGGTTGAGGTGGGACAGAGCGCTCTGGGGCTGGAGGCGGAGCCACAGGCTCATCACGTGCAGGTGGATTGGCTACCAGCAGGTTCACAGTGTAACCATGTCACTGAGAGGAGGCTGAGGTGGTAATGAGGGGCTGATGGGAGACAATGGCAACTGGGTGGCAGGATTGGCGGAGGACTGAAGAGACTGCAGGGACAAACAGATACTCAAGAAAAGTCATTAGAAGTGGTTTGGAGAGGTGGTGGGAGAGGGAGGTTGGACAGGGCCCTTACAGACGGAATTGAACTGACAGATTCAGGTAGAAGCACTGGGGCTAGGGTTTTTGTAGGTTTTGCTTAGAAGCCTATCACCTTTGCCGCCCCATCGTGTGGGTATATAAGTCAGTGTATATAAGTCAGTGACGGATGAATGGGGTCCAATCTAATCATGCCACCTCGGCTGTCTTCCAGTGCCCTGCACAAGTCTGAGCTCCCTGTCGTGAGACTAGCATGGATGAAGCACTCGACTTAACACAGGAAATACAAGGTACACAGGGAAGCATATCCCACAAGGAAATATGCAACCTAATGACTGCCTGCAGGGAGGACTTAAGAATACACATATGACCCGCGAGCGGGATGCATATGGAACACACTGGGGTATCAGGCCCGAAGGGTGGAGTGTTTCAACCCCAGCGGTGGCAAGGGGCTTGCCAAGGGAACGACACATGCTCAGAGAGGCTTACAGTGGAAATACACATGTGGGGGTTGCCCAAGGGGGAACCATGCACATGGAGGACCCTATAGCCTAAAACGAGGGCTGACTGAGCGGACATGCACTCTGGTGTCGGCATCAACAGTGCTGGAGGAACTCAGGGCGAACTGAAACGCATAGCTGAGCCTGATGCTTCTTGCGAGCCAGCTGGAAAGGTTGGGAATCTCTAGCCAGGCTCCCAAGAACTGAACCAGCAGGGTCATGCCAACCACAGATGTAACCTGGGTGGGGCAGTGAAGCGGAGTGACCGGCCCAGAGGTGGGAGCATCCCATCCTGACTGAGGAGAACAGGGAAGGACGTCCACTAGGGTCTGCTCTGACAGGGGTCTGACACCAGAGAGGGACGAGAGTGGCAAGGCCCTTGAGCGTTGCGCACTGCCATCCGCGGCCTCTGGGGGCTCAGAGATGGGGACATGAGTTATTTCTTTAACCACATTAGGAACAAAATATTCCCCCACCGGGGGAAGGAGTGGCCCTGCTGCCATCTCCTGGAAAGAACTGGAAACCATCTCTGAGTTGTCTGCGTCAGAAGTGCCACTTGGCAGGCTGTGGGGCTGGAGCGGACTGGGGCGCCTTCCTGCAGCGTCCTCCATGGCACAGCCTGGCTGAAGGCTGCTGCTGGGGCCGGGCGGGAGGGCACCCTCGCTGAGGCAACTAAACTGGTGGCTGGGTAGAGGCAGCAGCTTGCTGCCGGGGGCAGTATGTGCTTAAAAAATCAACCGCACCCAGAAGTGCACGGGCGAGACATCTTAAAAAAGACGTGCCACGGTAAGCTCTTTTGTGAGAGGAAAGCTCTGCAGAGTGTTGAAGCGCCCAGTGAAACACACACACACACACGCACACACACATGTTTGTTTTTGTGAAATGTGAGGACATTCCATAGGCGTAATGGTTTTTATACCGTACAAACCGTATTTTCTATCCCCTTACACTGCCCCTGCCCCTAAACCTAGCCCTCACAGGAGGCTGTGCAGTTCACTTTCTGTGAAAAAAAACTTGTTCTGTGTGATTTATAAGCATTTTGAAAAGTGAGGACATGGGGAATGTCCTCATATTTCACCCTCTTTTTGTAATACCTATGTCATACCCATGTCATTATACACATTTGTGTCCTGATATTTCACGAAAACATGCCCACACACACACACACACACACACACACACACACACACACACACACACACACACACACACACACACACACACACACACACACACACACACACACACACACACACACACACACACACACACACACACACACACACACACACACACAAAGCTGTTGAAGATCACTGCACAGATCAGCAGGCAGGCAATGTGAGATCGCTGGAACACACCATTACACCAACACACTGGAGAACCGCTCTTTTCGAAGAACTGAAGAGAACTCAGGTTTTCAGGCTTGCAGGAGTGAAGAATGCTCTTGGCTGCGAAGCAGAAACATAACGCAAGATTGCCAGCGTCCTTCCTAATATACCCACGCGGTGGGGCAGTGCTATTCTATGCAAATTCTGCAGACCCATGGCAATTCCTTGCCATTGGCTCGTTTTGTAAGAACGCGAAGGTGATAGGCTTCTAAGCGAAACCCCCATTCGTCAGTCACTGACATAACTTAGAGTGACTGAACGAAAGGGAACTAAATGAAAATGGTACTTATTGAAAACAAAAGTGCATGTGGTGTGAGAGTGTGACAATAAGTCCTTAATATCTACAATAAAAAAGTTTGTCTGTATCCCTGCTCTCAACTCTGTTATACTGTGACTCTGAAACCTTTTTTCCAGAAATAATCCTTCCACAATCTCTAATTAATAAATAATCATTACAAAATTGAAAAAAAAAAAAAATCTTTGGAAACAAATGATAAAGCTTATAAAATGAACAAACAAACAAAAAACATTCCTATTTATGTGATTCATGTTCAGGAATGTGTCCATTGTTAAATCATAATCCTTAAATAATAATCCTAAATCCATAATAAGTTATGAGAGAAAAGCTGCTTGGATGACTGGGCCGTCTGAAGGCACATGGGGCTCAGGGTTATTATAGTTCTACCCGAAAGACTCAGTAGGTGAGAAAAACATTTTACATTGAACGCCGGCGTCAGTGTCTGAGAACATAGTAATGGGTGGGAACAGACTTTTAAACTACAGAAGTCGAAAATGATTGGCTAGATAGATCATTAGTGAATGACATGACATTGGAGTCTTCCACGTAGAACTACGCTAGAGCACCCATTTCTACCCGAAAGACTCAGAAGGCGAGATAAACATTTGAATAAGATTTATTTACAGTTTGTATACATCGAATAGATTAAATGGTAAAGTTCATTGGTATAGGCCCCGTCCTTAGTTTGAATCCAGAGGGTTGCAGATGCTTGCAGTTCCTGCCTGAAGATGAAGGCAGGGGCGGAGCCTACCCCCGAAAGAACTGATAAATCAAAAGAGACCCACCCATTGGAGGATTCTTTGGATGAAGTACCTCAAATATTTACAAAGAAAATAGATTATATTATTAGAATATGGACATTGAAAATCCAATAAATATGGATATTGACACAGATGTGAAATCAATAAACAGAAGGAATTGTTAGGCTACTGCCTAAAGTATGTGAAGGAAGCGGTGAAGGCTGTGAAGAACTGCCATGATAGGCCGGGGTACGAGAAAGTCGCGTGGCTGTAAAGATTGCCATATTAGACCGTGTATACTTCCTCGAAAGGCCGGGGTACGAAAAGCTGCGTAGGCTGTATGGACTACCACGTTAGGCCGTGTATACTACCTCTTGGTGAACGTGCGAGGGGAAAGAGCCAGGCCAAACGGAAGAACCCTATATTGGTACGCTTCGCCCCTGAAAGCGAACCCCAGGAACTTCCTTTGACACTGAAGGATGGATACATGGAAGTATGCGTTCTTTAGATCTATCGTGACAAACCAGTCTTCGGACCTGATCTGACTCACGATGGTAGGAATTGTGAGCATCTTCAATCTGTATCTCCTCAGAGAACGATTCAAGTGTCACAGATCTCAAGGCTGGCCTCGGGTGTTTTCTGAACCTCCTTCCTGACCCCCTGAAGCAGCTGACTGGCAGGGAGCAGTCGAGGATGATTTTCGGTGAGCGGACGCGTTCGCTGCCCAGCAGAAATCCGCAATCCAGCCGCCATTTAAAACCTGCCCACTCATGGCAGGGCTTGGTGGGCAGCACCGGGGCTTTAACCCTCTGAACCCGAACGCGCAGGCGAGTTTTGCTTGATTTTTCCTCATGACAGTGTAAAACAACTTAAAATTCTCCATCATTTTTGGCCTCACAGACATGAAAGGTATGTCTTTACAAAGCATAAAGTGTCTACTTTTATTTGTGTACACTCAAAATAAAACTAAATGTTGTGCTTTTTGCTAAATAAAGAAAACAAACAGGATGCGCGTTCTCCCGTCTGTCTCTCCGTAAAGTCCACCCTGATATGCATCTGAAAATGAACTGTAACTCAGTGAATACTTGCAATCACCTCAAAACAAAGAATCATCTTCATCATTCTTCTGCTTTTCATCAAGTTTGGAAGACACTCTGTGAATTTTACCTTGGATTTACCTCAGAATAAGAAGAACGCAATTTTAAGATGATAATTTTTAAGGTAAAACATTTCTTCTCACTTATATTAGCGTTATTGTTGCATAAACTTCACATTGTAGGCTACTAGTTGAACTATTGCTAGACTAAAGTGTGTGAAATCAATGGAACAATGTTGAAAATTAAATATAGACAGGTAGGCAACCTTTCAATGCCAAATAAAGATACACGTACGACATGAGGGTATTTTTATGCTCTATAATATATATAAAATAATATATAAAATAAAAGTAGGGTTGCCAACATCCCATATATTGGGCCTAACTGTCCCGTACGTGACCTTCCTTGTCCCGTTTATTGACTGTTATGCTGATCTAACCACTGACTAAGGGGTCATTCACATATGTTGCGTCTTTAGCGCACTCAAATTTTAAATGTAGACGTGTGACAAGTGTGCACAAAATAGAGAGCAACAGTGTCATGATTCACATGCGGTGTGGCATGCTCGTTTTTCCCAGGCGTGTCTATGCTTTAGCGAGATGAAAAAGCTTATCAATGGCAGACATCACAGGAGTTTTTAGTTTGTTCTGCAAACTAGGTGTGTTCGAGTAAAATGCCTTTAAACATGGCAGGAACATCTGTTTGTCTATGCATTTGTAGATTATATTGCAAACAAGTCATGACATTCAACTGTGATACTGTAATGGGATATCCAGGTGTGTTATTTTTTTTCAGGATTCTTTGATGAATAGAAAGTAAAAAAAAAACAGCATTAATCTGAAATAGAAAGCTTTTGTAACATTAAATTGTATTTACTGTCTCTCTTGACACGTTTAATGCATTCTTGCTGAACAAAATGATTAATAATGAATAATTATTTAATAATTAATTATTAATTATTAATAAAACTGTTAATTTAAAACAAATTCTTACTGACCCCAAACTTTTGAATGGTAGTGTATAATGCTACAAAAACTTTAGATGGTTTGTGTGTAACAATTGACATTTTTTTCTACGACGTATGATTAAATTGTGCATTAATAGGTTAAGCAAGTCAGATGTGTTTATATCTGAGAACCTTTTATACACACACTTAACTACAGAAACTGAAATAACATACACTTTGAGTGTCCCTCATAAAGAACCACAATTGTCCCACTTTTTGTCCCAAAAAGTTGTGTATGTTTGGTCAACAGATCAATGCACTGATGTCGGTGCATATTTAATTCAAATTTAGCGATCTCAACACTGAACCAATTCGCGATTCCAGCTTAACTTCAGTTAATTGTGAAGCCCTGATTAATGATGTAGTGAGCTTTGAGCAAACAAAATACGATCATTAACAGTAACCTGTGTCAAGCGAATCATTTAGGAGGCATTATGGTTAGGTTGCAACACGAACAAGCAATGACAAACGAGTGATCACGTCACACAATCAAGTGCTGTGTCTCATAAAAATGCGTGTGACAGCTCTGTACAGACCTGCTTGCGACAGAATTGACTTTGTTCTATGCGAAAAGAGCAGAGGAGTAAAATGCTATACCTAATCAACATCAGAAGTGCATAAACATATACGTATCACTGAGATGAATGCAGATGTAGTATGTTGTTGATAAGGATTGCAGCCGTGTCTTTGATAACAGGCCCAGAGAGTCCTATTGAAAGTGATTGCTGAAACAAAATCGCAGTGAGAAGAAATCCACGAGGAGAGGACTGCATGCTTCTGAAATCTGAAACGTGAGATTTTGCTCTCATTAGTGACAAAGGGAGTAGAAACTGGCGTCTGTTGCCACAATGCTGAACATTTGGAATGATAGGCTGACATGGACTTAAAACACCACTGTAGTATTTTACATTTACATTTAGTCATTTAGCAGACGCTTTTATCCAAAGCGACTTACAAATGAGAGCAAAAGAAGCAACTAGAACAGTCAAGGGCAACAGTATGTAAGTGCTGTAGCAAGTCTCAGTTAATCTAGCTCAGAACACACAGGACAGATTTTTTTTTTTTTTTTTTTTTTTTTAAATAAATTAGACAGACAGAAAATGAATAGAATGAATAGAATAGAATTTTACATTATTAACGTTTTAACTTTATGTAGGACCATCAATTGGCAGCTAAGGAACGTCAGGATCGTCAACTGAGAATGCCAGAGTCACTATCTTTGAACATAGTAATGGGTGGGAACAGAACTTATATACTACAGAAGACAAATAATGATTGGTTAGATAGATAATTAGTGAACGATGTGACATTGGAGTCTTCCAGTTAGAACTATGCTAGAGCATCATCTAAAACTAAAACCATAAAAAACACATCCCAGGTGTTCCCCAAAGCATCATCATTGGATTTAGTTGCTTGAAATGAAATAAACCTTAACTGAAATATATACACTGATCAGGCATATCATTATGACCACTGACAGGTGAAGTGAATAACACGGATTCTCTTCATCACAGCATCTGTTAGTGGGTGGGATATATTAGGCAGCAAGTGAACATTTTGTCCTCAAATGGTGGTCAGTATCTATTAAAAGTTGTACAAGGAAGAACAGTGGTGAACTAGTGACAGGGTCATGGGCGGCCAAGGCTCATATTCACGTGGGGAGTGAAGGCTGGCCTTTGTGGTCCGATCAAACAGATGAGCTACTGTAGCTCAAATTGCTCAATAAGTTAATGGCGGTTCTGATAGAAAGGTGTCATTATACACAGTGCATCACAGTTTGTACGCGCATGGGACCCATGCTGACCCCTGTCCGAAAGTGCCAACTGTGGGCATGTAAGCATCAGAACTGGACCACAGAGCAATGGAAGAAGGTGGCCTGGTCTGATGAATCACATTTCTTTTACATCATGTGGTTGGCCGTGTGCGTGTGCATCACTTACCTTGAGAACACAGGGCACCAGGCTGCACTATGGGAAAAAGGCAAGCTGGTGGAGGCAGTGTGATGTTCTGCTGGGAAACCTTGGGTCCTGCCATCCATGTGGATGTTACTTTGACTGGTACCACCTACCTAAGTGTGACCGGGACCCGATCAACTTACACTAATAAAACCCATATTAGTGAACTCCCCAATTTCTAGCCTCCCCAAAAACAAGCTTTCAACTAAATGAAAAGGGACAAGCAGAGACGTAAATACCACAAACCACAAATTTGTTTTTGTCCAATAATTACTAAAACATTGAGCTCAACATCAAAAATGGTAAAACACTTCACGTATAAAAATTACCCAGTAGGCATGAGCCCAAGCCAACGGTCTTTGGCATTTATGGCCAAAACACGTATGTGGATAATGCAGGTCCTTAACTCACAGTACGTACATCAGTCCAATGGACTTCGTTTAGTAGGACCACCTGGATCGGTCACCCATATGCCGGCCAAACAAAATGGTAACAATGAAGATGAAAACAAAATAACAATCAATGAAAACAACAAAACAATCACAAAACCAGGGAATACAAAATAAAGGTGGTTCCTTTCCTTGATGTTATGTCTGTTGTACAACACAGACCACTCAAATTATGAACCAAAATATGTAGAAAAGAATCAAACCAACCAAACAAACAATAATTATTTAAACCACTCCACACAATACACCAATCAAAAGGAAAAGAAAAAAACAAAACAAAACACCCAAATAAACCACAAATTCTCTGCTCCTTAATTGAGTATCAATGTAAAACCAGACAAGGAAATTGTATACAACCAACCCAAATAACAAAATAGAAACAAAACATGAAACAATAACTTAACAAAACCTAATCAGGATATTACAATAAACAAAGAAAATAAAACTTAAATCGAACTCAAATGCACACACACACACGCACACACTTAAACAACGTACACCAACAATTGAACGACTGCAAATTCACAATGAAATTGCACTAATAAGCACTAGGTGGCGCCAGAACCAAAGGTCTTGCTTTCACATCGCATCCGAGGTAACGATGCCCAGGCACTAACGCACTGAAGATATTCAATGGTATCGCGTGCAAGGCAAAACATCCAGCGTCCCAGCAATGGAACCGCTATTTAAGGCACAGCAAAGCAGCAGCTGGTAACTTCTTTTGTGTACCCAACACTTACATACTCACTAACAATGCCTGGACATACCCGACTAATCTTTCCAGAGGAGTGAAGGAGATACAAGACCTACACAAACAGGTCACATCAGTGAACTGCCATGAGAAGACTAATCACACCTGTGTCTATATAGGTGCGTGATTGCCTGACGTAACAACCCGCTGCGCAATCCACACACCGTTCTTAAAGGGGCCATCCTATTACTAGCGCAAACCCCACTCTTAAAAGGGCAATCCCACTACAATCTACCCCTGGATTTTCAATCATTGTCCCAATGATTCAAATTTCTACAGCCAAGGGCGAAAATGACCATTCACCCCATGTTCCGAGAGGGAGTTCTCGGCCTGAATAGATATACTAGCGGATACATTACCAATAAGGGTCCTGGGCAAATGATAACGATTTGAATGTTTCCCTGCAGTTGTCCTAGTTGATCTGCGCAAGTCCTCTGCCCCTACAACAGAGGGCTCTCTAGCCTCCAAATCTGAAAGCGAGGCCAAGGGAAGAGTACAACTAGAGGTCACATTCGGGACAATTTCCACAACAGCATCATCCATAAGGGTAGGCGGTAAAGGCTCAGTAACCACCATCACAGGGTCCCCATCGCACAAATGTTCCCCAAAATATTGTCCCTGTAGCCCCAGATCCATATTATAAGCCTGTTGTACTGGTTCAGGAGCCAGCTTCAACAGAGACCGATGTACCTGTTTAACCCGAGATGGCTCATCCAATGGTGATATACTATACACCTGCCCACCTTCCCGGGAAGCTTGCACTATTTTATACAGGACAGTAGACCAATGATTCTGAATCTTATTCCGGCCTCGAACTCCATAATCACGCAAATGTACTAACTGGCCCTCAATTAAGGCTTGACCCCTTACCGTCTGATCATACAAGGTCTTCCTATGTTCTGCAGCTGCTTCAAGACGGGCTTTTACCCTTCCATAGGTTACTCTTAGCCCATTTTGATGCCTAGCCACCCAATCTTCCACACTACCCCTAACCGGATCTTCCACCCCTGCCAGAAGAAAATCTACAGGCAACCGGGGAGTCTGTCCAAACATTTGAAAATCGGGAGACTCACCCGTAGTATGGTGGCAAGTGGTGTTATATGAAAAAACCACGTGTGCCAAGTGTAGAGTCCAGGAACGTTTCTGTTCAGGAGGAAGGGAAAGGAGAAGATCGTGCAGCGTACGATTGAAGCGTTCACACTGTCCGTTGCCCTGAGGGTGGTATGGGGTCGTGTGGGTCTTCTGAATCCCATAAAGTTGACACAATTGGGCAATCACTGCACTCTCAAAGTTCCGACCCTGATCGGAATGAAGCCTGGCCGGCACACCCAACTTATAGAACCATTCCTGGACCAGAACATTGGCTACGGTGGTTGCCCTCTGGTCCCTAGTTGGAACTACCAAAGTGTATTTGGAAAATACATCTGTCATAATTAGGACGTGTTCCCGTCCATCACTAGATGGTTCTAAGGAGGTGAAATCAACGGCCAATATTTGGTTAGGCTTAGATGCCATCAGGTGGCCCATGGGAGCACGCGCCACTGGATAACTGGACTTTGAGATAGTACACTGCCTGTAGTTCTGACAATGCTCTTGAACGTAGGCACTCATACTTGGCCAATAGCATCTTCTACGAATTAACTCATAGGTTCGTTCTCGGCCTTGATGGCCTTGCCCATCGTGTAACTGCCTAAAAACCTCATTCCACAAAACCTCTGGTAATACCAGTTGATCTACATCCTCCCCACCATCAGGAAATTGGAGGTGGCGGTACAGCAATCCCTCCTTAACGAACAATCTGCCCCATTGTCGCAAGAGCTCCAGCACCGACTTAGATATTGACTGTCGCTCCACCTTAGATGGGTACCTATTTCTGGAAAAAAATGCAAGAAATACCCCCAAGGTAGGATCCTCCAATTGCATCTGCTTGAGCTCTTCCTTAGAACGGGATGGAAAGGCGCTAATAGCATGCTGCTCTGCCCCTACCAACTCACTTTCCACCCCCTGGCGGATATCAACTGTGCGGAGTGTCTTAGGCAATGGTGTACCAGAGGACTGTGTCGAATTACCAGAGGAATACTGCCTTGACAATGAGTCAGCATTACCATTGACACGACCAGGGCGATACTTGATTTCAAAATAAAAAATTGCCAACTGAGACACCCAGCGCTGCTCAGTTGCACCCAGCTTAGCTGAATTCAGGTAGCTCAATGGGTTGTTATCTGTATAGACGGTGCAGTGATGGCCCAGAAGATAATCCTTAAACTTTTCTGTCATCGCCCATTTAAGAGCGAGAAGTTCCAGTTTCATGGAGCTATAATTCTCCATATTCTTTTCTGTAGGCCTAAGCCCTCGACTGGCATAAGCCACTGGCCGTAACCTCCCACCCTGATCCTGGCTAAGCACCGCCCCTAGTCCCAAATGGCTAGCATCAATGTCCAGGACAAAGGCCTTAGCAAAATCAGCATATGTCAACACAGGAGCTGCTACCAATTTCTCCTTGAGACACTGGAACCCTTGTTCACACTCCGGGGTCCAGCAGCTCTCTATGGGTCTGCCTGAACCCCTCTTTTTCTTTGTGCCAATCAACTCTGCTACCAGGCGATGTAGAGGGGCAGCCAGCTTGGCAAACCCCTCTACGAAGCGCCGATAATAACTCACAAAGCCTAAAAAGGATCTTAACTCTGCAGCATTGCTAGGCCGCCTCCACTCTGCTACTGTACTAATTTTGTCTGGATCGGTAGAAACCCCTTCTTTTGAGACCACATGCCCCAAGTAGTGGACCTCTTGACGGAAAAAGCAGCATTTCTCTAGTTTGGCCTTTAAACCCTCCTGCTGCAAACGGCTGAACACCAACTCCAATCGCTCAAGATGTTGGGCTACTGATGTCGAAAAGACAATAATATCGTCCAAATACAGCAGCAATGTTTGGAATCGTTGATCCCCGAACATGCGTTCCATCAACCGCTGGAAGGTACTTGGGGCATTGCACAACCCAAAGGGCATCCGATTAAACTCGAATAGCCCAAAGGGTGTGCAGAAAGCGATCTTACTCTTGTCTTGCTCCGCCACAGGGACCTGGTTATATCCACTCACTAAGTCTATGGTTGAGAACCACTGAGCCCCAGAAAGGGCATCCAAGGTCTCTTCGATGCGGGGTAACGGGAAGGCATCCTTCCTGGTCCTCTGATTTAACTGCCTGTAATCAACACACAGCCGTATACTGCCATTTTTTTTCTTATCAACGACTATGGGGGAAGCAAAAGGACTGCTACTTTCCCTAATCACCTGACTTGCGAGCAATTGCTGCACATGTTCTTTGACCGCAGCATAATCAGTAGGAGGGATGCGACGATATCTCTGTCGTATAGGGGCAGAATCCATTAATGGGATCTCGTGTGTAATCAAGTTGGTACACCCCAAATCAGAATCGTTTGCCGAAAACACAGATCTATATTTACCCAACAGACCCTTCACTTGACTCTGCTCCCCTATAGAGAGGTACGACAGATCCATATTCTGGATCAACTCCTCTACCCCATTGACGCATCCCACATGGGAAGATACTATGGCCTGCTGGTCATCAGCCGCACCAGGACGAGTAGCAATGACCTCTCCTGGCCAACTAATCGGCTGGACCTGGCACAATGTTCCCACCACTAGCCGTGGTTGCAGAAAGATATCAAATTCACTTATGTTAACCATAGGGACTTTAGCGATACCACCTCTCACAGGAACCAGGGATATGGATGCCAATAAGCCAGATCGAAGTGGATTCCCTTCATCCAAAGGCTCATAAAGAGCCCTAGACTGGGACCCACACTGTGCAGCACAAGTCACTGAGACAAATTGCAAAGAATTGGCCGGAATGCGGACTACTTGTCTACCCCTAACACGAACAGGTCCCTCAGTAAATTCCTGTTGCCGGGAGCAATCAATCTGACAGTACTGCATTGCCAACGTCCACGCTGGAACTTCTTTAACTATAGGGAGATCAAACAACTCTGGGCCATGTTGATTAAACAGCTCCTGAAAACACTCACCGATCACGTTCATCCCCAATAGACCTGGCAACCCTGACGTTGAAAGGACCTGAGGAGGGTCCTTTACAATAAGGACACCCTTATTGTGAATGTGTCTACCCAATATGACAAAATCCAACTCCCAAGTATCCCAGACCGGAATTGACAGACCGTTAGCAGCCCGAAGCTGCAACCATCCACAGTCATTCAACCTTTCCTTACCCCAGGGTTCAAAATGTGCCAGAAAGAAGCTCTCTGTGACAGTGGTTACCATAGAACCTGTGTCCAATAAGCATGGAACATTAACCCCACCAATATTAACTACAACGGAGGGGCATTTACCCAACAAAGTGGAAAGTCTAGTATTAAGGGGGGCATAAGCCCCTGAGCCAGGCCCTATCCCTTCCAAACTGTGGCTCATCAGTTCAGAGGGTTGCAGTTTTCCGTCTGCCCACTAGGAGGTAATACCCTACCATGTGACAAACGAGCTTGCTGATCTCTAACCTGAGTATGTCCTACTGTACAATTCCGTGCAATATGCCCAGGTTGATTGCATCGCCTACAAATGATAGGGCCTAGCCGCCTAGGGTGGCTTTCTACATTCTGAGGCTGCAGTTGCCGTAAACCTTGAGTGAGTTCATTAAGTTGTTCCTGCTGGGCCCTCATCATTCTCTTCAGTTCAGTCAGCTCTGAGACAGTAACGTCCGATGGGCCAGAGGAATCTATTTGACCCTGTACTCTATACTGGAGAGCAGAGGAAGCTGGAACCGAATGACTCCTCTCCCTCATCTCATAATGGAACCCCTCATCCACCCATCTAATGGCTTCTTTACGAACATCCAAGAGAGTGGATCCAGGGTTCAATCTAACAAAACGTTTGAGCTCCCGTCGCAAGCCACCATCAAGCACATGCTCGATAAACTGGTCCCTAAGTAACACCACTGAATTAGTCATACCCCCTGGCGTCTGCTGTATCACTTTATCCATTAATGCAAAAAGGGCATGGGAATACTCTTGCAAAGACTCTCCCTCCAGCTGCTTACGGGAAAATAAGTTTTGCTGCAGGGCAATATAAGATTGTGGACACCCATAAAGTTCCTTCAAAATTGAAAAGACCTGGTCTGGTGTTTCCCTATCCTCCCTTGCCCTATACTTAATCTCATTCTTGGCAGGGCCCTCTAGATGGTCAAAAACAAATAAGGTCTGTTCGACCAGAGGCAGATGTCTAACCCGCAAGCAAGCCTGTATCTCCTCCACCCACTCAAACACATTATCTTCCCCTCTCCCACTAAACATGCGACCGCTCCGCTCTCTAGGGACGTAGACCACCCGTTCAACTATAAGGCTAGGGGCTGGTGGGACATTCACAGTTGAAGGGACAGCAGCTCCCACAGCCTGGCCTGCCTGCTCCTGGTGCAACCGCTCATTTTCTCCCCTCAGTAACTGCACCTGTTTTCGCAACTCCTCCAACTCAGCCTCCATGTCTACGAGTCCCCAAGGGACAGAGGGAAGGGGGGGATAAAAGGAGAAGACCTTACCACTTAACGTAACTTGACCACTTGACGTAAGTCTCATCCACTAACACACTCCAATCTGCATCTTACCAGCTACTGCTTTGCTGTAAAGAACTCCACAAACAAAAAACATTAGAACACACAATTTGTTCATTTATTTTTTATTTTTTTTGTGGAAGTCTCTGCTTGTCACCTACACACCCTGCCGACTACGCCAATTGTGACCGGGACCCGATCAACTTACACTAATAAAACCCATATTAGTGAACTCCCCAATTTCGAGCCTCCCCAAAAACAAGCTTTCAACTAAATGAAAAGGGACAAGCAGAGACGTAAATACCACAAACCACAAGTTTATTTTTGTCCAATAATTACTAAAACATTGAGCTCAACATCAAAAATGGTAAAACACTTCACGTATAAAAATTACCCAGTAGGCATGAGCCCAAGCCAACGGTCTTTGGCATTTATGGCCAAAACACGTATGTGGATAATGCAGGTCCTTAACTCACAGTACGTACATCAGTCCAATGGACTTCGTTTAGTAGGACCACCTGGATCAGTCACCCATATGCCGGCCAAACAAAATGGTAACAATGAAGATGAAAACAAAATAACAATCAATGAAAACAACAAAACAATCACAAAACCAGGGAATACAAAATAAAGGTGGTTCCTTTCCTTGATGTTATGTCTGTTGTACAACACAGACCACTCAAATTATGAACCAAAATATGTAGAAAAGAATCAAACCAACCAAACAAACAAACAATAATTATTTAAACCACTCCACACAATACACCAATCAAAAGGAAAAGAAAAAAACAAAACACCCAAATAAACCACAAATTCTCTGCTCCTTAATTGAGTATCAATGTAAAACCAGACAAGGAAATTGTATACAACCAACCCAAATAACAAAATAGAAACAAAACATGAAACAATAACTTAACAAAACCTAATCAGGATATTACAATAAACAAAGAAAATAAAACTTAAATCGAACTCAAATGCACACACACACATGCACACACTTAAACAACGTACACCAACAATTGAACGACTGCAAATTCACAATGAAATTGCACTAATAAGCACTAGGTGGCGCCAGAACCAAAGGCCTTGCTTTCACAGCGCATCCGAGGTAACGATGCCCAGGCACTAACGCACTGAAGATATTCAATGGTATCGCGTGCAAGGCAAAACATCCAGCGTCCCAGCAATGGAAACGCTATTTAAGGCACAGCAAAGCAGCAGCTGGTAACTTCTTTTGTGTACCCAACACTTACATACTCACTAACAATGCCTGGACGTACCCGACTAATCTTTCCAGAGGAGTGAAGGAGATACAAGACCTACACAAACAGGTCACATCAGTGAACTGCCATGAGAAGACTAATCACACCTGTGTCTATATAGGTGCGTGATTGCCTGACGTAACAACCCGCTGCGCAATCCACACACCGTTCTTAAAGGGGCCATCCTATTACTAGCGCAAACCCCACTCTTAAAAGGGCAATCCCACTACATAAGCATTGTTGCAGACCATGTACACCCTTTCAGAAATGGTTTGAGGAGCACAACAATGAGTTTGAGTGTTTGGTGTTGACTTGGCCTCCAAATTCCCCAGATCTCAATCCAATTGAGCATCTGTGGGATATGCTGAACAAACAAGTCCGATCCATGGAGGCCCCACTTCGCAACTTACAGGATTTAAAGGATCTGCTGCAAGATTTTGTTACGCCTGATCGGTGTATATTAACCTCTTAACAAGCGCCCCATTTTTGTGGAATTTTTTGAAAACGATATACCCAAATGAAAATGTCTGCAGCTCTTAAACCCTATGGTCTATATTCATAAACCTGGTCTTATTTTAAACTAGACACTTGAAATATTGCTACCCAAGAGTCATAATAACTCAAAGTAATATGGGAACAGAGTAATATACATGTAAATATACATGTAAGTGACTCACGTTTTTTGTTTTTTGTTTTCAATTAGGGAAAAAAATATTATAATTTAATGTTAAGAGCCTGAAAATAACTTAAATATAAAACTGAATGTCTAATCATGTCATGATTCAAATATGAGGATGATTCTCTCAGTAATGTAGCTTCTGTGAGCTTTTATGTCAAGAAAAGTCTAGGCGTCATTTCAAAAAGGCCATTTATTTCAGAACATTTGCTATTGTAAAGAGTAGTTTTTCATTCAAATAAATCTGCAATAAACTGCAATATACTACTAATTATAATGGATAAATAGTTACTGAAAAACTAAAGCAACTATTTACAGAGATTACAAAGTGTAAAAAACTCATTTAGCTGATGGGAAGCGTCAGTAAGAGACAGCGCGCTCCACTGCAGTTGCGCCATGGAGAACGTGCAGCCAGCGCGCAAACAGTATTCACCAAAGCCTACTTACGCAAACTGCGCAAGATAATGCCTTTTGATTGGTTACTAAGTCCATCAATCAAACCTTTGTTGAAAAGGCATTGGCTGGGCACCGAGTGCCTTTATCCAACGAAAACCATGGGCGCAATGATTGACAGCTCACCAAGCCTGTAAGGCACTTCCTCTATATGATGCATCCCAGAAGAGTCTCTGATTGAAGGAGAGAGACGGGGGAGGGTTTAAAATACGTGGGAGAAGCCATTCTAGCAGGGGGAGTTTGCCAGACACGGAATAGAATCGATATTTCATTGAAAATGGACATGATTGATCACGCTAACTCAAAACTCTCTTGCAAACAACGGAGGATTTTTAGTTTTTTCCCTATTTTTTCGTTGTTTTGGATTAAAAAGTGGGATGCATTTTGAAGAATGGACTCTTACACAGAGATGTATGCGGGTGTTTATTGGATTCGTCCGATCTGATCTGAACGACAGGAGATGAAAGATGAGTAACGCTGATATTTTTCTAATGTTTACATGGCCGGTCCTTTAGTGTTTCATTTAACCCTTTCCTCTCTGGTGTATTTATTGCAAAAACAAGTTCAGAACATGAATCTTGAGTGTTTTAGCTTTCAAATGATGCATAGTTTGTGATAGTTGATTGAATATTTTGTATAAAACAAAAGTAGATAAAAGTACACACCCCCCCACTTCCGTCAACCCCCCCGTCCACGAACCGGTGCGGGTTAAGAAGTTAAGGCTGTCAACATTAACATGTTAATGCATGTGATTAATTCAAAATCCTTATCGTGTTAAAATAATTTAACACAAAGAGTTGTGTGCGGCAAAAATTACGCCACTGTGGTGTGGGCAGTCATGTGCGTTGAGTGCGCGAGATCCCATTCGTGTGGTGGTGTGCATGACATTTTTTTGTAATTTTACTCGCGGCTTCCCTTCTGAAGATACACGACTTTGAGGCACTTCTGTTGTTCAGTGAATGTTCACAAAATAAAATGAAAATGTTTAATGAAATTAGTAAATATTTAAGACATTTTTATAATAATAATATGTTTATTTTTTATAGCACCTTTCAAGAACCCAAGGTCGCTTCTCAATGGAGTACAAGAGTACAATCAATTACAATTAGATAGTCAGCCTGTTCATTATAGCAAATAAACAAGCAGGTGTACAACAAATAACTCCAACAACAACAAAGAAGTTATAGAATCAAAAGAACAATTAACAGTAGCTAGTCATGTAGCATAACATGGTGTGGAGGTGTGAGATCACTTGAAGGCAGAGGCGGTGAGAGAAAAATAATTATTTACTGCACGAAGAAAAAAGATGAGTTTTAAGTTGGGATTTAAAAATCTGGAGAGTAGGTGCGTTACGGATAGTCGAGGGCAGCTTTTTCCATAATTTAGGGCCAATAACACTAAAAGCCCTTCCTCCCACAGTCGAGCGTTTAAACTTGACGACGACAAGCAGGTTTTCATTGCTGGATCTGAGGGTCCGGGCAGGAACATATGCTTGAAATAAATCAGCAAGATATTGTGGTGCAGGGCCGTGACTGGCTTTATAGACTAAAACTAACAGTTTAAACTCGATGCGACTGGCCACAGGAAGCCAGTGAAGTTGGTTGAGGATGGGAGTGATGTGTACAGATATTTTATTAAATGTTAGGGCTTGAGCAGCAGAGTTTTACACCATTTGGAGGCGATGTATAGCCTTAGTTGGTAAGCCGCTGTATAATGCATTACAGTAGTCTAATCTGGAGTTTATAAAAGCGTGAATAACAGTTTCAGCATCGTTAAAGTTGAGGGATCGACGGATACAAACAATATTTCGCAGGTGGAAAAAGCATGACTTAACTGTCTGACCAATATGTGAGTCGAAAGATAATGTGGAGTCAAGCAATACTCCCAGATTTCGCACAGTTTTTGAAGGTGTAATCTGGACACCATCAATGTCAATAAAACGTCATTACGTGGCAAATTTTGTGATTTAGGGCCAATCAACAGGATTTCAGTTTTATCAGTATTAAGCTGTAAGAAGTTATCAGTCATCCAGGTTTTAAGTTCCTGACGGCAGGAGTTAACAGAAGCGAGAGGATAAGCTGAGTTGGGTTTAACTGTGAAATAAATCTGAATATCATCAGCGTAACTATGAAAGGCTAGACCATGTCGTCTGATTATCTGACCTAGTGGCAGCACATAAATGAGAAATAAAAGAGGACCAAGTACAGAACCTTGAGGTACACCATGAGTGGTAACGGTACTGGATCGATCTTTACCTATCCTTACAAACTGCTGTCTATCAGATAGATACAAGGTCAACCACTGAAGAGCAGCACCAGTGATGCCTATTGCAGATAGTCGTGAAAGGAGCGAGGAATGACACACAGGGTCAAAGGCTGCACTGAGATCGAGCAGAACTAGGATACTGTGTGCACCAGAATCAGAAACCAGAAGGAGATCGTTTAGCACTTTTAAAAGTGCTCTTTCTGTGCTGTGATAGGGACAAAAACCAGATTGAAGTGGTTCAAAAAGATTATTTTGCTCTAGATGAGATTGCAGTTGTGCTATGACTACCTTCTCAAGCAATTTGGCAATGAACAGGAGGTTTGATATTGGTCTGTAATTGTTCTGAATGGTGTTATCAAGGCCGGACTTCTTTAGTATTGGAGTGACAGCTGCTAATTTTAGATCATGCGGAACATAACCAGTTGCAAGAGATCTATTTATAATATGAGTAATGGGTTGAATAAGTGAAGGCAGAAGGGTTTTTAGAAGGTATGTTGGGATAGGATCAAGTGTGCAGGTGGTAGAATTAGATTTGATAATCAGTTGTTCAACCACAGATGTATGAGTAAAAAAGTGTCCAGGGGATGACCTATCAGACATGAAGTTAAACAGGAAGAGGAAGTTGGAGAAAACGATTTATAAATGTTATACATTTTTTGTTGAAAAAATGACTGAAAACTTTCGACAGAGCCAGTTAAAGCTACGGGTGAGGGTTTAACCAGTTTGTTTATTTCAGAAAAGAGAGCTTTTGGTTTGCATTTAGCTTTGATGATGACAGTAGACTGAAGGGTCAAGGGTCAAGCCAAACATCACTTGTCTCTTCATCAGACACATATCCTTCAAGAATGATTTTATGTTCAACATTAAAATAAGAATTAATGATAATCAAGTTATAACCATTTCCTACATTTGATAAATCAGCTCTCTATATTCAAGGAGTGATTTTGGATATTGTAGTGATTTAGTTGCTGTGTGCTTTTGAATCCACATTTTTTTAGGTGCTGCTCTGAGTCTGTGTCAAGACGTGCTGACAGGCAAATGTCCTTGGTGTTGTAATAACACTCCAGGGAGTGAAGAGTGCTCAGCATGTGTTAACTGTATGTCTTACTAAAGTGACCCCTGGGGTCATCTATGTCACAGCTATGGGACTCTTTTGGGGACTTAGAGAAATGTACCTCTCTGATATACTTTTCTTTCTTTATAGAATAGAATAAAGTCACTTCTGTGCTAACTGTAGTATCAGCATGTTTTGGAGAAGTGCTTTGTTGATAGTTAGTTAAAGCTATGGTCTACGATTTCAAAGATTGTTCATTATTAATAACCTCGTTTAGATGCTGGTTATGGTTCTACAGTACAATCCTAACAATATGAAGAGAAAAAAGAATGAAAAAAATCCATTCACTCTATTGGGTGTACACCCGCAGAGAAATTGACCAATATAAGCTGTCCGGCCGGACAGCTTACATTGGTTAACTGCTCTCATCCAATCCCCTGCTCCACTCACGTCTCCACCCACCGCACCCCACCCCGCCCCCTCCTGCGACATGAAATTTCGTGGGCAAGTAGGCAGCATCAACTCAGCAATGGAGAAAAACCAACAAACAGACAGCAAGCGGCCCCTGCTCGCCCCAACAGTCAAGGTTGGAAGAAAGAGAAAGTCAATTGAGGAAAGAGCAGAGATTAAAAAAAATTTGAAGAACGCCGGACTCAAAGCCGAATCAATATAGGGTCCACCATTGCCCGTTGGAGGAAGCTTCAGAGAAACCTTTGGACTTAAAACCGACGCTGACTTTTTGTTGAGCAGGTAAGCATTTATTTATACTTTTATGGTGTGGTGTATTACATAAATAGCTTTTTATCAGTCTGACAACATGATCATGCTGCCGGTCGGCATTGGAATGTTAGCCGTTTAGCATCGCCTATCACGGGTCAAAGTAATTATATTTCTTGAAGTGCTTGACTATTTCAATAGGCCTAACGTTAGCGGTTTTCTGTTCGAGCCGATAGAACATTGCATGTGTTGCTAATCTTGCGTGGGCGTGAACTCAAACGTGTGCCTTTGAGCTATCAACATCTCTGTTCCGATGTTTACTCCTGCTTGACTGAGTGACGTTGTTCAGGTCGTTTCCCGGTGGGAGGGATCAGGTAGCACTGAGGGGAGGGGTGTGCGTGTGGAGGGGCGGGATGAGTTTTTTAAAAATTCAGGCTTTCTCGACTGATTTTCAACATCGTAGACTACAGCTTTAAGATGTTCCGACCTTGATGGAAACTGTTATTCTGTGGAGCTTTGTGTGTGCGTCTCATGATTCTGTGCAGATCCAGTATTGGAGATGGTCCTTTTGGCAGACGATTCTAGACTTGGAGGCGTCTTTTCTATGACCTCCGAGGTCACTAGGGACTAATCTGGGCCTGGGCGACATCAAGTCTATGCATTTTTAGTGATATATGCTCCTATCTGTCTATGTGTGGAAAGTTGCTTACATTGCATGTTGTTAGAACCAATCAGAATCATTCCACATGGCAGTAATGACGTGTCTAGACCTTGAAAACAGTATAACTGTTCAGAAAATTGTATGTACGTTAGACGGAGGCGGGGAGACTGTTAGAGGGAGTGCGGCCTACGCACTCCTCTTGAGCTGGCTTCTGCTGATGAAACTGCAAACTATTCTTCAGTAAATTTTTCTTTAATTAATTTTGACTCCTGACTCCTGGTCTTCATTTTTCATCTGGTCCTGGGTCCTAAGCTGTTACCCCAACAAGACAGATAGTCAGAATGTGCAATGTTAAGTGCTTCTTTATATTCCACTACTGAGTCCGAAAAAGCTATGGAATGCACAAGAAGGGGTTTTCTTTTGTAAAGTCTTTCGAGACGCCTACATTTTGTTTTCAAAACTCTTAGTTCTGGAGTGAACCAGGCAGAGGAGTGAGTAGACGGAACAGTTCTAGTTTTTAATGGAGAAAGATCATCCAAAATATCACAAATAGATTGATTATAGGTTGAGACTATCTCATCAGGATTTTGGAGGTTGAGTGATGATGGAAGAACAGAAACAGCAATAGCAGCAGAGAAATCGTCAACGGTTATAGATCTCAGGTTACGGTAAGATATTGTAGTTTTGGAGTTTAGTTTTACAAAAGGGAGTGAGAAATCGAAGACAATTAATTTATGATCAGAAATGCCCAAATCATGACCCTGAGCATGCACATTTTCAATACCAAGAGTACAAAGCAAATCAAGAGTATGAGAGATGGAATGTGTGGGAAAATCAATATGCTGAGACACTTCAAAGCAATCCAAAACAGACATAAAGTCTTTTGCAGAGGTACAATCAGAATCAACATGTAAGTTAAAGTCACCTAGCATCATGATTCTATCATGCTGGGCACAGGCAAGAGTGAGAAGTTGAGTCAATTCAGATAGAAAGTTTGTGTTATATCTCGGGGGTTTATAAATCAATAATCAGGAGTGGAGCAGGACCAGCAAGTTTAAGTGATAGACATTCAAAACTGGAAACATCAAGAACATCAATTTTAGTCACTTTATAATTGTTCTTAAAGCAGAACTAGGTAGGTTTTGCTCTCGGAGTTCCCCTACAGTTGGGAAACAGTATTGTCCTCTACTCCTGTCGTAAACTCTGTCATCCTTCATCAGGGGATGCATCGCACGTGCATTTGTTGACATGACAACCATGACGCCGCATTCACACGGGGCGTCGGCGTCAATGCTTCTCGGCCCGTGTGAATGCGGCGTGATAGCCCTGAACACTGCAGGAGGAGTTCACATGCAGGTGTTCTGCTTGCGTCGCGTGTGAAATGTCTTCATCCCAGATACAGTGGCACATGTTTCAGCATGTCATATGAATATAATTTCATGGGTTTTATTTTTTTTCAAACGCCAAATGATTGCGATGCTCACGTTTACAAGCCAGCGTCATTATAGTAGCCTAGTCTATTGGTTACCGTTTTACAGAATATATATGATACTTCAATTCAATGTTTGAGTGGTAGGTAATAACCATATATCGTCAATATTATAATATCAAGCTACCATAGATTAATCTGCACATTTGAAAAATCTATTTGCATTATAGCTTGAGGCAAGACAAATAAACAAATATCACAGACATGTTAGGTATCCTAAAATATGATTTTGTACGTCTTATGTATTTACTTGCAAGAATGTAGCCCCTCCTCCTTCAGCTCACGCCAACAAGCAAACGCTGGCCCAATGTTGATCCTCGTCCTGCCTTTAATCCGATCACTTTCTCATTTCCTCTTTTTGCTTTCCTCCAACAAGACCTTTGCTTTCTTATTTTTCTGTGCTGCTTCGGCCATGACTATAACATTCGGCAAACAAATGATAGTTGGGCTCGCACGTCCGAATTTAAGGAAGTGGGGATGGTGGTGGAAGTGACGTATATGCCGTAAAACAGTCGAATTTTGTAGTTCTTTTTGTTCCGGGTTACTACCCGAAACCCGAAGTTTAAAAGTACGATTAAAAACGATACAGACCCCGTCAGGCTATGGCAGACGTGTAATTCAACCTATTGTAAGTCGATGTATCATCACAAGAGTCTTGAAAATATAATATAAAGGTTGAAAAGTTACCTAGTGCTACTTTAAAGATCACAGCCAGACCACCCCCTCTACCACTAAGTCTAGGTTTTGTCAGGTAACTATATCCAGGAGGGTTTAAAAGGTTCAGTTCAATGAAGTTATCAGGTGCTTGCCATGTTTCAGTCAAGAATAGTAAATCCAGGTTTCTCTCAGTTGTAATGTCGTTCAGCAGTGCACCTTTGCCAGACAGGGAACGAGTGTTCAAAAGAGCGCAGTTGTGTCGATGGGGAGCACGCGACGAGTAGACGGCATCTCTGGGTAAAGGTATGAGAGTCTCAACGCTATGAGGAGTCACGTTGCTATGGTAACGCTTCGATCTCCGCGACCAGATCACAGGAATTGACAAAGAGGACTTGCAATCATAGAACCATCGTTGTTTTGCAGACCGATGGATATAGCGAGCACGATGAGCAATGCCGAGGGTAGTGCACCAATCGAAAGTAGAGGTTTCCAGGCGAGAGTGTTTATTTAGGTTATGCAGCTGTTGTGAGGTATAATGAAAATCCATACTGTCATTGAGAACCAGAGCAAGTCCAAAAACGACTACGGCCAGCAATCTCAGTGCCACCGAGTTATGAAAAGCAAAATACATCTCCTCGCAAAGTTAAAGACAGCACTCACAGAAAGCATTGTGACCACCCTAAACAACACCACATTAGCCAAACCCAGCTGATGCTAAAAGTGATCCACAACCAAACAGAGCAACTCCCCAAACAAGTGGAAACTTGCTAACCAGTTACGTCAAAGTTATGGGATACACAATATACAGCGCAGCGGTAGAGGGCTCGCGGGAAAGAGTAAAGTGAAGCCACAGCACTCCACGTTAGCCAAGCCCAGAATAGGAAAACCACAAAGAGACACAACTCAGTTAACAAGAGGTAGCTTACTTACCGAGAGTGAGTGCAGAGTGGTAAAGCCTAGGTAACGTTAATGGGCAGAGGGCTCGCAGGGTTTTCGCAGTGAGGCGCTCTACAGCAGTTTGTAAAAAGTGGTCCAAAAAATGTCAAAGGGATTTCAAAGTTGAGCTTTTCATGTCCCAGAACTGACAAAATCACACAGCAGCTCAAGACGCTTAACTCAAAGCATCTTACACTGTTCCACCAGATCCAGACTTGAAGTCCCAAGCAAGTAACGTACAGTATATCCAACTTTAAGTCCCCAACAACAACATCCACGCATAGTAGTCCCATTGATGATAGATGATTTACAGACGTGCATCGGTGTTTAGCAGATGATTAACAAAACAAGAGACAAAACAAAACAGAACAGAACAAAACAAAACAAAACATAGAAACGGTGAATAGCGGTGAGAAGCGGCAGCCATTGCGCGCACAGGGTACTCTCAACCGCAACCGGATTTTTTTGTTTAATTTATCAATTTATTGTTTAATTTATTCAATGGATTTGGTTTCTAATGTATCAAGTAATAATCTCAAGGTTTACTGGGTTTTACATGAGCTGACCCCACTCAGTGGGATTTAGCCTACCTGCTGGTTTAAACCATTCCTAGAGCTTTTTAATGAAGTCATACAATGAATTATCTTAACTTATGTAAAATCCTGAGTTGATCCAGATGTAAATCTAAAGCAGCTAAAAACTAAAATAAATCTTCCACTGGTGCCCCCTATTTAAAAAAAACTAAAAAATTTATAAAGTACACACTCTAAAAACATTTACTATGATTTACTCAATTTTTTTGGTGAAACATTTTTACACTAAAAAAATTTAGTAAATTTTAAAGCAGTGAAATCAATTACATACACCGTATGAGTAAAAAAAATAAGTAGATCTGTGTAACTACATTTGGTACATTTACAAATAAAATTGAGTAGAGAAAATTGGGGGAAAAACATTTAAAAACCAATATTTATGAGTAAAATTAACTGTTTTTATTTATGAGTAATATTAAGTCTTTTAAGTATTAAAGCTACACTGTGTGATATTTTCCCCCATCTAGTGGTGAACTGGTATATGACCATCCAGTGAATTTTAGTTTCTGTTCTGTTCAATTCCGATTTCGTTTTAACTCCTACGGTGGCCGATTTAGTCCAAGATTAATATGGCTTCCAGTTCGACCTCGTCCACATTCGACACGGTGCCTGTGGGATATTCTGTGCGCAGTGGGATGGTTGGAACTCAACTGGCCTAATTATTCGGCTAGAAAGAACTGCAGCTAATCCAGAGTGAACTTTGATGATAGTAATGTTTATTCAGTCATCCAATTGCAAGGCATAAACAGGTTTGCATGGATATGTACATAAATGTGGTTTCTGTGAGAGAACAAATTAGGATGGTAAATATACATGATAATGACATGACAGAATATACACAGTTAAGAACTGTATAACTATACGTATAAGTTACATTTGTATAATGTAACCGTAAACCAGAGCTTATTGTACCATATATAGGCGCTAAATGCAGCTGCATTAAAAGGAGCGGAGCTGCCGCTGCTGCTGCTAACAAGCGGTGTCGGATTACAAAAGTGTGTGCGCAGGTTTAGCTCTGTATAACAAGTGTTAATATGCCGATCAGACCTGATACATATTTCCATCAACATACATTATAAGCAAATATTTTCTATAAACGAATAAACATTGTTAATAACTGAATGATTATTCAAATAGGTGAGCATTACGCTATTGTATGTTGACACAAAAATACTTCTGAGGTGACATCAACTGAATTACGCGATGACACACTCTGAAACACATCCACAATGACAATAGCTATTATTACTTACGGAGTTATTAACGCACAGAAATACCACACAAGGAAAAACAGACTTTTGAGGAATAAACAAGCCAGGAAAACGCCGTATAACTCTGTTACTGGAGCTGCTGAGATGAAAACTCTGCACATGCACCAGACAAGTCTGAACAAGTTGACGCGCACAGTGTTAAAACCGGTTAAAACGCGAAAGGCGAAGCTTGAATTTACGGGTATGTCCCTCTTTGGCTAATGTACTTTCAAGATGGAGGGGCAACATGGCGACCACCGTTAGATCCCATTACCTTATGTATTTTCAATGGCATATTATAAACTTACGAGAATACTTTATTACTTGAAAGAAGTAAATATACATTAATGAGCACATATATTTTTGAAAGTACTAAGTGTTTTTAGCTAAGAATAGACTAAAAAAGTTACACAGTGTAGCTTTAAGTATAACTTTAATATTAACTTTAATTTTCTCTAAACCTTTGTAAAATACACACCACACTTATACATGACATTGGCCTTTATTGTCGATGAGTAAAGCAATACAGCATATATTACAGTTTTGACATGTATACAATATTTTACAACATATTTACAACATTTAAACTCATGTAACAAACATTTTAGAAGTAAAAATTAAACATTTAAAAGTAATTCAAGTATAATCAACCTGTCTGTTATCCAATTTCTACTGTATCAGCGCCGTTTCTCGAGCCTGAGATGGACTCGCGCTCTGCAGTCGGACTTTGAACTTCAGACCGCCGTCCTGCGTTTCACTCGTAGCCAAAAGAGGCTGCAACGCGCCTGACTCCATAACCTGCCAATAAACAAACAGTGCACAGTTTTAAGAACATTTTATCATCCAATTAACGTTAATTATATTCATTATCTTAAGGAATAAAGTTGTGTGTTTTGAGCAAGGCAGTAGCACCAGGGACTTCAAAGACAGATGCCACACTCGTTTACACACATTGCGTCCCTGTATGTTGTTTTGCATTAAATAAAAAGATTTTAAGCTCAGTAATGATTTTATAGATAAAATAAAACACACAAACCTGAATTTCACGGAGGAAATGTTCCAGTTCAGCGACGCTGAGAAGAAGGAGCTGCTCTGGAGACTGAAGAGAATTCAAACAGCCCACGTCGAGCTGTCGTCATGTCAAGGGGCGGGGGAGGGGTGCAGTGTTATAATCAAGTAAACTTACTAAATTTCTTCAGTGTTTGTTAAATATTAATAATCCTGATTTGAATTAAGTAATATTTGTGGTTCTTGAAACAGATCGATTTAATTCTCCTTTCTCAAATATTTTGATAGAAATTTCTCAAATATATTAAGTATATTTGAAATAAATAATTGGTTATTCGAACACTAAATTCTTTTAGTGAAAAAAACTTAAATATAACTGTAAATTTGAGACAAAATTAACTGTTGGATTTTTAGTGAATGATTTTGGTATGTTCAATTCAAAACATCTACTAACATTTATTAAGTTAATAAAGTTAATTATTACTGTGATATTTACTAAGACACTGAATTATTTTTTAGAGTGCTTGCAATAAGACTGAAGGCTGTAAAATATCAGGCTTTTTCCTGCAGCAAAACCACTCTCTTTTAGCAGCATGTGTTGAGCTGTTGGTGTCTCTTGAGCTGGCACGTTGTTGGAATAGAAATGTGCAGAGCTTTTGTGTGGATGAGCTTTGAGAATAAACCACAGGCTTATGCAGAGACCCAGAAGCACGTGTTATTTCCAAGAGGGATACTCCCTGTGCCCATGTCAGGTACAACACACTTTGGCACATGATTTATTTCTCTTGGTCCCTTTGTTTTTTCAGAACCCCCTAACTTTAATTTTCTCTGCCTTAGATGAATGGCTGGTTGAAGGGCTTCTGACTGGGAGGGGAGAATTAAACCAAACAAATTCTGAGAGGATTATCTGAGTAAGTCATGCAAACACAGTAAAACGGCTTTCTCTGTTCCATGAGGTTGGCTTTCCCTTGTTTCTTTTTTGTAATTCTTTTACATTTACTATTATTATTATTATTATTATTAGTAGTAGTAGTAGTGGTAGTATTTTTATCAAGATTTTTGCCTTTGTTTTCCCCTTCAACTATTTTGGAGATGGGGCAATAGAACAGAAGCTAGCCTTTGCCTGCTGCAAAGATTGGAACATTTCAGTCTTTCTGAAAATTGAAATATAAGGTGAGTTATGTTTTTTAAGATTCCTTTTAAATTTCAATTAAGTGTCAACTGTTTTGAAATTTGAGACACTGGCCATTAAACTTGGATTTGAGGAATAAGCTTATTGAGGAATTCATTGTTATGTACATGGTGGTATTTATTAATTTGAATCTTATTTGATGTTCCAATTAATGTGCAAATAATTTAGGAAGTTAGGTAAAGGCTAGTAAATAATTCCTCCTAATCTGAACTCCCTATTTCTTTCTTAAAATAAGCCTCTCATTGCTCACTGACTGCTAGCAATGCAATGCAATATATCAGCCAATCATCAGTATAGGCCGAAAATTAGGCATTGGTCGATTATTTTAAAGAGCAGGGCCAATTATGCCCAACAGGGAGCAGAAAAAAATGCATCAATAATAACAAACTCATGCTAAATAAAATGTCTCTGGAAAAATGTCACCATTAAAATGAAATGTTTGTTTTTTTACACATTTATGCTAAATACATTTATAAAATGTAGTTTGCACTATTTCCCATCACTTATTTGATTTATTATCACGTTCAGCTGAGTCACCTGCAATCACAACGTTTGTTTAATCCCTGTGTCTTTAACTCACCTTTGTCCGGTCTCATCTATACAAGTGAATATACATCAACATGCGGTTGTGTACCTGCTTGTAATCTTGTTGATTTGACCTGTGAATATTATTATATACCATTGTGCCTGAAGACTGGACCCAAACGTGTTATCTAGAGAGTAAAATAGAGGTTGCAATTTTGTTTTGTTTTAGTTTTTTGTCAGTGTTTTCGTGTTTATTTTTCCCGTCACCACAGACTCTCCCCCGTTCCTGTTGTTGTGCCTTAAGCAGGGAAATCACTCCTCAGGGGCACATGTGACATAATTCCTTGACCTAGCACATCAGTCGAGCTTCCCGGACAACTGCCTTTGTTCATTCTTCTTCATAGGACTGGACGCATTGACAAAGGCACAGTTGTCCAGGGAGGGACCTACATTATGTGGATCGCCTTTCACCATCGAACCCTAACCCCACCTCCTCTCCAGACTTTTGCCCAGATTTTTTTTAATTTTTGCTAGTCTCTCTGTTCCTCCTCAGTCCCTTCTCCAGCCCTCAGCCACGCCTGCTAACCAGCCCTCGCTGGCTCCCATCAGCCCCTCAGTTCCTCATCAACCTCCTCTCTGTTGCGTGACCATACCTGGGGCCAGCGGTGAGCCAGCTTCTCCTATGCATGGAGATCCCATTGCTCCACCCCCTGTCTCAGATCCTGTCATGCCACCTCAGCCCATTGCCCTGACTTCTCTGCATTAGGTCCTTCCTCTCTCATCTCCAACATCGACCATCAATTTGCCACGGACTTGCGGGCCATTCGCTATTCTCCGGCCTTCCACCCCTAAGGCTCTGCCCTCCCTCAAGCTATGCCCTCAGTCTTTCCAGCTCCACCACAGCCCTCTGGTATCCTGTTTCTATCTCTGAGTGTTGTCGCTGCGGCTCCGTCGCAGACTCTGGGATCTTCAGTGTCACTCCTTCAGCTCTCTGTCTGGCCTCCTCCATTGGCTTTGTCACCTCCGCTTGTCCCCAGGTTGGCATGGAGACCCTCACCACCATGACTCCTCCCTCTAGCAACGCCGCCGTGGGACATCTTCCTGGCTGTGGCCTGAAGCGCCATCATGCCATTCCTACCTCCTTCATCCATCTGCCAAAGCAAGGCTGCGCCTTTCCGGGAGGGGGCCTAATGTCACAATATCACACTGTTCACTCAGTTTGCACCATTTCCCGTCACTAGATGTCACCATAGTTACTATTTAACTCATTTCACATTCAGATTTCACATGTAATCACCTCGTTTGTCTGTGTATTTAATTCCAGTTCACCTTTGTCCGGTCTCAGCAGAACGTCAACTTGCGGTTATGTATACCTGCTTGTAATCTTGTGGATTTACCCTGTAAATATGAAATACCATTTGAACCTTTCATCTTCATCTTCATGCCTTTGTATGCACTAAAGCTGTGACAGAAGACCAAGCCCAAAGGTGTTAATTTAGAGATTGTCGCGTCTTGAAGGTTACAGAGCACTGTTAGATATGTAGGTAGTAAGCACGACACCATATGTATCTTCAGAGATTTTGTATTTATATGCCCATTCTTCTTCTTTTGTCTTAAGCCCTATTCGCACGGTAATTGTTTCTCACAAGGACCGCCATAAAAATACATTTGCATGCCACCTCAGTGATAAAACTCATGTATTCGGATGGTGATTTATTCACGGTGGAGGAGCAAGTTTTGTGATCTTGCGCACCTGGGACCGCCCTGCTCACGTGGTCAATAACATGATTGTATGCTGTACATAAAATGTCATGTGCTTGGTATAAGAAAAATATATGCATATTAATTTTAATAATAGGAAAATAATATCCTAATTATTATTTAATTATTTAAATCTGTTTTAAAATAGGAAGATATATCCACCTTTTTCCTGGTGAGCGAATTTACCCATGATTCATAGCGGGTTTGAACCAGAAGTCGGTTGTCCTTTTCCGGTTTGAAGCTTGTGTACGTTTGATATCTTGTAGCTTGCTATCTTGTTTGCTGTAAAAGCCGGTGTTTCTCCATGGATGAAGCACAAATGGACAAAAAACGGAGGTGGATACTCACCATGGATGTTTTAACAAGTCGTGACGACAGTACTGTAACAGTCCCTCATCCATCCCGTCTGATAGAGTGGCTAGATGACATGAAGCAATGGCCATTTATAAACACTTAAATCGGAATAAAAATGCCCAAACCGAATGAAATTGTAATCGGTTTCAGAGGGGTGGGATAACCCTTTTCATGAACCGATCAAATAAAAAATGTCACCATGTAACGACCTGATCCGATTACTTTGTGTACTTCTGTGACGTGATATACAGCGAGCGCCTCCACAACTGAAGAGTGCACGACACGCTCATATCAGGGCAGGCTTATGTTGACAAGAGAGGAAAGTTTATTTTTCTGATGTATTAAACTTTTTATTTCTTAACAAGTTTTGAACATATTGTTGGAATAATGAAACAAACATAGCCTGGCTACACCATCTCATCTTGACAGCGTTTGTCCTAGGCTTCACTGCGCCTGACAGAAGAATACATTTTTCTGAGGTGATTTTTACACTTTACAACAAATAATAAATAGCTTTTATATAACTGTATAAGTCCTGGTGGCCGTTGAGAGTTGCCATGGCAAAGGGGAACATTCAAGCTGCTGGAGAGGATGTGTCAACATTTCTCTCTGTTTCTCGTAAGTTATATAAAATAGTAACTTACTGCATGTCCGCCCACAGAAAAATAAATACATATAAAAAAATACCAACACAGAACTATTTAACTTATTCTAATCAAAGTAATGTTGCCTTCTCTGCCGATATCATGGTACGCTAGTAGAGGTTAGCCGCTGAACAGGAAACACAATACCGGAAAGCGGAAGTAGGTCAGCACCCATTGGTTGCTGGAGAAACAGGCGGACAGACGCACATTATAGTTAAAATAGTTTTTTGTCTTGTATTTTATCTCAAACTAAAGGATGTCATTTCATTCCACATGGAAATGAGCAGAAATAATAAAGCCTCTTATTTACATGAGGTAAACATAATGATGCTAGGTTATTATAACATATATAATTACTGCCATAATTTCAAATGTTTACGTGCTTTTCTTGTTTTTATTTTTTGAGCGGTGATGAAATACATTGCTCTTGTAAATAGTTTCCACCATTTCAGTAATACAAGTCTAGATCTTTAAAATCTTTAAAACAGACCGGCACGAGGACGATCCGTTTAGATCCAAGTTTAGAAAGTGTTGATGAGAATATTCCGTTTTGACAATTAATATTTGACAAAAATTGATAAAGAGACCCCTGTGATGTTAAATTATAACAGCTAGGGGCTCGTCCAGGAAGATTTGTCTGTAAGGGTAATGTTTAAATGCACAGTTACCTGCCAAATATTTTTTTGAATACTCCCTCCAGTGCGAGGAAGAAACATTTAGATCTGCTCTGACGGGTAAAACATCTTGAGATAGCCCTCCAGTTAGGCCAAGAAGATTTGTCTGCAAGGGTCCTGTTTAAAAGCACAGTTACCTGACAAATATTTTTAAAGTAAACCTGACTCTCCATTTTCTTCAACTCCAGATAGGGGTTATACTATATTTTTTATTTTATTTCATTCACTTACGAATATTTTAATTCTATTTCTGTGTAAAGCACTTTGAATTGCCACTGTTTATGAAATGTGCTATACAAATAAACTTACCTTGCCTTGCCTAAAACGCATCCAAATTACAGCGAAGAGCAAACGTACGGTGCTCTGCAGTGGTCAAAAAGGATATAAACAGTGAATTTTGAAGTGATATATTCTATACAAATATGTGCTATACAAATAGACTTGCCTTGCCTTGCCTAAAACGCATCCAAATTACAGCGAAAAGCAAACGTACGGTGCTCTGCAGTGGTCAAAAAGGATATAAACAGTGAATTTTGAAGTGATATATTCTTGAAAACTCAGAGATGTGGATTCGGACAGCAATTAAATTACCACATGACCTTGGTGTTTGTCAAAAAACAGTAGGTATTTCGGCCGGGGATTTTTATCCAGGTGGTGAGAGAAAAACACAGACATTTTGGATTCGGATGGCAATAAAATCACAGACTAGCCCCTGTCAATTATGAAAATACCTTACGACCCCACCAGAAACAATTACCGTCCGAATAGGGCTTTACACTAGCTTTTCCTCCCACCTACTACCCAGCATCTCTAGAGGCAGCATAATGAATTACATTTTAAGACACAACATTTTCCCTCTTTGTAAAAACATTCCTCTTAACTCAACCATGAGGAAACATGTACTCTGAATAAAGTAGTTATGACAACCTAGGCAACTATTCAGTAACAGTCCATACTGTATATTTGGTGTATATCAACAGTGACATATATGTTGCCTTATAACTCATGACATGAATACATGAACTGTCAGCATTCAATTGACATTTGAACATTTTCACATTTATTTTCTGTTACACTTTTGTAAACCAATAAGTTCTGAACTTATTCAGAAAAGTTTTTTTTTCCTTTGAGAGCTACACTTTATGCAACTTAGATGTAAGACAGTCCTGTTTAGTTTACCACATAGTCTTTGTGCCAAACAGGCTTACGCTTCATATGTGAGACTTTCACAGCACTGTGTGTAGTGTTGTGTGTTTGCTGTAATGTGCTACTAGCACAGTCAATCAATCCAGGTGAGTATGCCAAGTGAACAGCATTTCACTTTTTCCATCACTGAGCAGGAAAGTGTTGAATCCCACTCTCTTCTCTACTTATACAGGACCTTTTCCGGTTGCACGAGGAAGCCTTATCTTCACTCTCCCTCCAGCACCAAAGAGAGGATTTTAAGCACTGCGTTTGTGATCAGTGTATAATTTCTTTTTCACGTTCTCACAGACAGCAGCAAGATCATCAAGCAAAGCCTGGATGTGGAGCTTGGTTTGCATCTTTCTCCCAAATAACAATTCATTTGGTGACAGCCTGTAGTAGCGTGAGGGGTAGCCCGGTACACCTGAACCCACTCTGTGACAGCTCTGTTCCATGGTTGTGAGTGCTGAATTGCTGTCTGGATACAACCTTTCAGTGCACAGTGAAATCTTTCAACAGCGCCGTTAGATGCAGGATAGTACACAGATGTATGGATGTGTTTTATATCTCGTTCCTTCAAAAACGTAACAAAGACGGCTGAAGGGAACTGGGTGGCATTGTTCTTAACAGTGCACTCTGGGTTGCTATAATGACTAAAGACAGTACTCAGAAATTTGATAACATCCTCAGTAGTAGCACTGCTAGCAAATGCAATCCCAGGCCACTTAGAATGATAGTCTGTGAGTGTTATTGCATATCTGCAAGCAGGGGTGGCTGTTTCAAATGGTCCAACTAGACTTTTTTTTAAAAAAAAAAGGTTCTATATGGCACCAAAAATAGTTCTTGGCTCGTAATCATAGGGGAACCTTTTTTAGTGCTATATTCAAGATTCAAGATTCAAGATTCAAGAGATTCAAGATTCAAGAGTTTTATTTGTCACATACACAGTTATATACACAATATACAACTGGCAGTGAAATGTAAACAGGTCCGCTCCATGGACAGTGCAAATAACAGTTACAAGAAATTAAATAGAAATAGAATAAAGTTAGAATAAAAAGTATTAACATAAGTAGAATTATAAATAAATCAAGTAAAAGATAAAAATAGGAAATAAGATAAAAATAAAAATATAAAAAATATGTGGATGATAAGTGAGATAAACTGTAGACTTAAAAATAAGTGGTTAACATAAAATATATAATATGTATATATAAAGAAGTATAATGTGCAAGGTTTATTACAGGTTGTTACGCAGTAACAATAGGGACGTAAAGTAAAGTGCAGTGCAATTGCAGTATGTGGATGTTAATGTTGAAAGACCGTATGTTTATGCGTGTGCGGGGGTGAAGTGAGTCACGTGACTGAGTTCAGGAGTCTGATGGCCTGGGGGAAGAAACTCCTCCTGAGTCTTTCAGTCTTTGCCATCAGGCTACGGAAGCGCTTACCAGATGGCAGCAGGGTGAAGTGAGAGTTTGCAGGGTGATTAATGTCTCTGATGATTTTAGTAGCTCTACCTCTGCAGCGTTTGGTGAAGATGTCCTGCAGAGACGGGAGAGCTGAGCCTGAGATGCGCTCGGATAAGCGCACCACTCTTTGCAGGGCTTTGCAGTCGTGACTGGTGCTGTTCCCGTACCACGCTGTGATGCACTGAGTCAGGACACTTTCTATCGCCCCTCGATAGAAAGTTTTCAGGATGGCTGGTGAAACCCTGAATTTCCTCAGCTGGCGCAGGTGGTACAGTCTTTGCCTGGCTTTTTTCACCTGTGTCTGGATGTGTGTAGTCCAGGTCAGATCCTCGGAGATGTTCACACCCAGGTATTTGAAGCTGCTCACTCTCTCTACCGGTGTCCCGCTGATCATGAGAGGGGAGTATGACCGATGCTGTCTCTTCCTGAAGTCCACAATCAGTTCTTTGGTCTTGTTAACATTCAGAGAGAGACAGTTGTCCTGGCACCATGATGTCAGTTGCTCCACTTCGTCCAAGTATGCCGTCTCATTGTTGTTGGAGATGAGACCCAGGACAACAGTATCATCAGCAAACTTGATGATCGAGGTGGAGCTGTGTGTGGACAAACAGTCATGGGTGTAGAGAGAGTAGAGCAGGGGACTCAGCACACAGCCCTGTGGAGCTCCAACACTCAGGGTGATGGAGGTGGAGGTGAACTGGCCTACTCTCACCGCCTGGGGTCTGCCAGTGAGGAAATCTTCAATCCAGAGGCAGAGAGAAGAATTCAGGCCTAGATCCAGGAGTTTGTGTGTTAGCTTAATGGGAACTATGGTGTTAAAGGCTGAGCTATAGTCAATAAATAGCAGCCTGACATAGTTCCCACTTTTGCTGTCGATGTGAGTGAGGCAGGAGTGAAGGACGTGAGAAATGGCATCTTCAGTCGATCTATTGGGACGATAGGCAAACTGAAGAGGGTCCAAAGTGTCAGGAATGGAGGAGCAAATGTTGTTTTTAATGAGTCTCTCAAAGACCTTCATGACTAAAGATGTGAGAGCCACTGGACGATAGTCATTTAGGCAAGAGGGTTTACTGATCTTAGGTACAGGGATGATGGAGGATCGTTTGAAGGAGGTGGGGACAACAGATGTAGCAAGGGACTCGTTGAATATGGATGTAAAGAGCCCTGCGAGCTGATCAGCACAGGACCGCAGAACACGACCTGAAATACCATCCGGCCCAGCAGCTTTCCTGACATCCACACGTTTGAGTGCCCTCCGAACCTCGTCCTCCGAGACAGAGATCACGTGACCGTTGCTGCTCTGAGGGACTCTCTCTGACGCGTCACTCGACGGAGTCGCGCTGCCGCGATTACCATCAAAGCGAGCGTAGAAAGAGTTTAACTCGTTCACCAGTAACGGATCAGCTCTCACCTCTGCAGAGGATTTAGTTCCAAAAGCACAGATGGTTCTCAGTCCCTGCCACATCCGCCGGGAGTCGTTGAGTTGGAAATGAGATTCCACTCGGTCTTTATAGCGGAGTTTTGCGGCTTTAACGGCGCGCCGGAGAGCGTAACATGAAGCTTTGTACTCCCTCATATCCCCCGTTAGGAGACCGGCATTGTAAGCGGTGGTGCGCGAGTTTACTGCAGTGCGAATTGAACTGTCCACCCACGGTTTCTGATTAGGGAAGGACGTTATAGTTAATGTTTGTGTGGCTTGCTCTGTCAGTGTGTTAATAAAGCAGAGCGCCACTTCTGTGAACTCGCTGACGTCTTCAGAACTCACGCGGAACATGTCCCAGTCGACGTCATCAAGAGCTGCCTGTAGCGTGATCTCTGAATGGGATGACCAGCGTTTGACTTCCCTCCTCACCGGGGGCTCTTGAACGAGCCTTTGTTTATATTCCGGTGTGAGGAAAATGGCGGCATGGTCCGATTTGCCAAAAGCTGGCTGTGAACGAGCTTTGTAGGCGTTCTTAAACGGAGAGTAGCAATGATCCAGTGTGTTTGCTCCTCGTGTGGGACAGGAGACATGCTGGTGAAAGTTTGGCAATACTTTCTTTAGGTTTGCTTTGTTAAAATCACCCGCGACGATGAAAGCAGCGTCGGGGTGTTTGTTTATGAAGCCGCTGGTCACATCATGGAGGGCAGATAAAGCCAGCCCCGTGTCTGCTTGTGGTGGAATATAAACGGCAGTGGTGATGACCGAGGAAAACTCCCTCGGCAGGTAGAAAGGCCGGCACATGAGAGTTAAATGTTCCAAGTGAGGCGAGCAGGATCGCGAAAGAATGGAGATGTTCCTAGGATCGCACCATTTCTTGTTTATCATGAAACACACTCCACCGCCTTTAGATTTCCCGGCCTCGGCTGTTCTGTCCATCCGAAAAACAGAGAAGTTCTCGGACGGCGTCACGGCTGTATCCGGGACCGCTGGCGTGAGCCATGTTTCGGACAGACAATAGATGTTGCAGTCTCTCATGTCCCGTTGAAAACTTATCCTGGCTCTAAGATCGTCCATCTTATTCTCCAAGGATTGGACATTTGCGAGCAAAATGCTCGGGAGAGGAGGACTGAATGCTCTTTTTCTCAGTCTGTTGCGGATCCCAGCGCGTTTCCCGCGGTGTTTTTTGAATCTTCGCCGTCGACTCGAGTGGCCATTGTTCAACTCGGCGTCCCGGCGAATCTCAGATGGAAGATTGGAGAAAGTGTCCTGAAACAGGTCAGTGTAGCGGTAACCAATTTCCAGAAGTGTTTTGCTGTCGTAACAGATCAAAGCAGATGATCCGTTGGAAAAAATAGAGAGTAAAAGAGAGTAGAATAATAAATAAAAGCAAAGTCTTAGCGGAGCGACCTGAACGGCGACCGAGCACGGCGGCGCCATCTTTGTAGTTTATATAGCACCATTTTTGGTGCTTCAGTGGTTCTTCAGCGGTTCTTCAGAGGTTCTTCAGCGGTTCTTCAGAGGTTCTTCACCGGTTCTTTGACTAAGGTGCTATATAGCACCTCTAAAGAACCACTGAAGCACCAAAATTGGTGCTATATAGCACTAAAAAAGGTTCCCCTATGATTACGAGACTTTTTTTTTAGAGTGTATGTCCAGAACTGATCTGGCTGCAGAGGTGCTGGATGAGTCACAGCAGAATTGTCATTGGACCGGCAGGGAATGAATGTAGAGATAGTTGACTGGACCTGAGAGTCCATCTGCGACTGTCAGTAAAGGTCCCGCAACCTCTGTTTTGTACAGACTACTCCCTGGTGAGACTCATGTGCTAAGGAAATCAAGGTGTGTCGTAGGGCTACAAGCTACGTAGCTACGTAGGACTAACAACCTCATTCCTCTGAAAATGAAAGCATCTTTCACAGTGAGTTCATCTCTCACTCTGAAGCATGGGATCAAGTCCTGACTCACCACTTTTTTTGGAGGGTGGCCAGCCATGTGTACTTTGTTTTCACAGTTTTTCCAGTTCTACCCGAAAGACTCAGGAGGCGAGAAAAACATTTTAATAAGATTTCGTCGCTGCCCGATGAAACTCATGTATGTCCAAAACGCTTACTTTTCAGGAAGTGAAAAAAACACCGTATTTCAAAAGCAGTTGAATGTAGCATTGTCATACTTGGTACGGCATCTTTACATGTAACCATATTCTTGTCAGTGTAATGATATAATCCACATTTGACCAAAATTGAGTTTAAATGGACATACGTGCATATTTTACAGTAACGGTGGTCGATACGCGTTCTTCCGATCATTAATTAGAATGGCCAAGGTCGTTTCATATTGACAGAGGAATACGTGCTGGACATTCTAAGCCTCTGGCATGCGGTGATAGCAGTATGAGTGAGGCATGTTCTAGTGACAATCATGACAGTAGCATTACAGGCTATAGTTTGATCAGTTTGATCAGACTGAAACCGCTATTTTTTTAAACCGGGTCCTAAAGTGGATAAATCTGAAAACGACACTCAGCCATATTTTGTGAAACGGTGATGTCATCACACCACGTCCTGCGCGGGGAAGACTTAAAGGGGATACAACTACGGGCACTGGGCATGAATTACAGTGCCACATACTGGCCTGGCATGTATACTACATCGTTTTGAGCCGTTTTCATGCTCTCGTGTGTACGCGGATATTTCTTGAAACGAGGGGAAAAAAAAGATCGGATAGGGAAAGTTCTGGCTTCGTGTGGACATGGCCTTATCAATGAGACCGAGTTTATTTACATACTAGCAAGCAAACTAATCTGTGAAGAACTAGATTAGAACTAAACTGTGGAGAGCTTCAATGTCGTACTTTCGGCTATCCAGTGCTGAGCTTCGATGAAACTTCACGAGACCGGCGAGATGCTTCAACAGGGCGGGAGATACGCGGCGTGATTGACATCTTTGACACCAAATGGATATACGTGAAAATCAGATGACATGATTTCACAACTTTTCATTGGCCATTTAGATATGTGAAGCATACTGTATACGGAAATGAACCTGGACATTCAATCTGTTGAAAAATCTCAAAATCGGCAAAATGGACATACGTGTTTTTCATCGGACAGCGACGATTTATTTACAGTTTGTATACAATGAGTATCGAATAGATGTAATGATAAAGTTCTTTGGCGTAGGCCCCGTCCATAGTACGAATCCAGAGGATAGCGGATGCTTGCAGTTCCTGCCTGAAGATGAAGGCAGGGGCGGAGCCTACCCCCTGATGTATGGACAGGGACCAACCTGGTGGTGGTGGGCAGGATGGGGGTGAACGCCAGCGTCAGTATCTGCGAATGTTGTAATGGGTGGGAACAGAACTTATATACTACAGAAGACGAATAATGATCGGCTAGATAGATAATTAGTGAATGATGTCACATTGGCGTCTTCCAGGTAGAACTACGCTAGAGCTCCCATTTCCGGACATGTAGCACAAGCAGTTTCAAAGTCAGTCACTGAAAGAGAGCATAATGTTGAGGAAATGAATGCAACAATTTCTGGCTCTAAATCAGCAAAGGAGTCGACAGGTGCTGGAATGGGAAGACAAGACAAGCAGTCTGCTGTGTGATTCTGGAAACCAGGCCGATAGACAAAGATATAATCAAAACAAAGCAGACATGCTGCCCAACGAGCAATCTGCATTCCGGCTCTTCCCATTTTTTTTGTGGTTATGTAAGGTGGTGAGTGCCTGGGGATCTGTGCGAAGTGTAAAGCGATGGCCCCACACGTATGTTCGCCATTTCTCAGTAGCCCACACACATGCCTGAGCCTCTTTCTCCACTATGAAATATTTTTTTCTCAGCATCAGTGAGTTTGTGGAAAGCGGAAGCCATTGGTTTTTCCATTCTGTCTGATTGTATTTGGGTGAACACTGCACCCAACCCATAGTGACTTGCATCTGTTGAAATGACTGAATTAAGTGTGGGGTCATAAATGGCAAGCTCTGCACTAGACACGAGCATCTGTTTAATGTTCTCAAAACTGCTTTAGGCAGCAGGAGTCCAAGAAAACTGTGTTTTTTCTTCAGCACATTCACACATTGGGGCAAACCCAGGAAGAAATTTGGAGTACCAGGGCACTAATGCTAGGAAGGATTGAAGAGATGCTGCATCAGATGGAGGCGGAGCTTTACGAACAGCATCCAGATGCTCCCGGTCAGGTAAGATTCCATTGCCGTTTATTACTTGGCCCAGGAACCGCAGTGAAGTCTGTCTGAAATTGCATTTATCATCATTTAACACAAGCCCAGCCTCTTTCAGTTTAAGTAACACAGTACTGAGGTTCAATCATGCTCCCCAGCCGTTTTGCCGTACACGATAAGATCATCCAGGTAATTTTTGACACCTGGTATCCCCTCCAGGATGGTGGCCATCATCTTTTGGAAAGCACAGGCTTCCGACTAGCCTGACAAGCCAGACCCACATCAAGATATTGAGTCTGGACACTCACCATTGACAGGGCTCAATCCGAGGGGCAGGATGAACGGTTGTCTTTCAAATTCCCTCTGCACGCAATTGGATAGCGCCACGAGCACCAAAACCAACCAGAGCAAAGAAGAAGGTGAAGCGGAGCTAACATTAGTTGATAGACTTTCGCCGTATCCGGTCGGCAAAACTCCGAACACATCTTCCTTTCTTAAGAATTACTTCAGTGCCGTTCTTTGTTCTTTTCTCAATGAAAAGCTGAACTCCAAGTCTTCCAGAGTCACGACCAAAGCCAGCTTCTTTGTTTACGAGCAGCACACGGAACCACCGCAACTCTGCCGTGACGTGCTGTCATTATGTTAAGCCCGCCCACCAACTCTATACATGATGTGATTGGCCTGACCAGAGCTTGGGTTTTCCAGCTCGCAGGTCTACCGAGAGTTGCTAGACTACACTCGCGGCAAATTAGATTTGCTGCCGCTAGGGTGCGTCTTGATTTCTAGGCTAGGTGCCGACGCCAGGCCAAAGGGAACCCTTAAATATATGAACAGGCCTTCATGAGTGATAAAAGCTGTAACTTCTCTACTATCCTCATGCAGGGGAAGCTGATAGTATGAATTAGCTAGATCAATAGTAGAAATAGTAGAACTAATAATACAATAATAGAAAATACTGGAGCTATGGCCTTGGAAGCATTTCATCGATGTGTGGTAACGGATAACAGTCAGTAATGATGGCTTTGTTAACTTCTCTTAGATCAGCACACATTCGTATCCCACCGGTTTTCTTACTAGTAACCATGATACGGGACACCCAGGCAGAAGCATCCACGTTCACATCACCGTTAATTTGGAGTTGTAGGGCAGAAATCAAATCCATGCCTAGCAAAGTAGTCCCTTTATCCACAATGAAAAATGTGGCAGCAGCTGACGCATTTGATACACACATTTGTGTTTGCAGGCACCCGAGTACAGGTATGTATTCCTGTGTATAAGTCACAAGACAGATGACAGTTGTAGATAATTGTGTGGCACTGAAGTGGCGTTTATAAATATGGAGGGGCAACATAGACACAGACAAACCTGTGTCCACCACGAATTGTACTGTGGTACCAGGTGAAGCAGGAGTACTGACAGTCACTTTGGTTCTTGGACAGAGTTTTCTAGATACAGCACTGTGACGTCATGCACATCACTCGCTGGGGCTGAATTTACAATGTGCTTTTGCAGCAGGGCACTGTGCTGAGTTAGCTAGGTGTTTGTCTGAGCCGCATCTGAAGCATGACTTACGGGACGAAGCGGAGGCAGCAGCTTGATGTGAACGATATTTCCCTCTCGCATGGTGCGGCTTGACTTGTACGGCGCACACTAGTGCATCTCTGACGGCCGTCATTCACTTTGCATGCTCAGTCGTGGCTTCTAATTGTGTCACAACAAGCACTGAATCACATTTCGTGCAAAAGACACAGATATAAGGAATTATAAAGCAACCAATAAACTCAGAAAGATAAGAATAAGTTACAAGCAAAAGTTTAATCTCAATTCATAAATTAACTGAAATGCAGAAAATTCAGAATACAATCTAATGAAGTAAAGTTTGACTGAAGATGCAAAAATATAATTGTTTGATAATATCATGACAGCAAAATGTCTGAGCCTACTGCAGAGGATAATGGAAAGCCGACCAGCCAACAAGACCTCTGCAATCCAGAGAAAGAGGCCCCAAAGGACTCCTGCTGCTCAAGTCTAAAGGTATCTGTACTTTACTAAGTGCGAGTGTACTTTTTTTTATTTTTTACCACATATATATGTGGTAATTGTAATCAGTCTAAATGTGAATAAAGATCATTTAATTACAGTCTACAGTATTTCTTACTAGTCTGGATAATCAGTTCTCTTTCCATTGTAACTTTTCTTCAAGATGTTCATTGTGGCCCTCTCCTTCGCCTACTTCTCCAAAACTCTGTGTGGAACCTACATGAAAAGCACCATCACTCAGATTGAGAGGAGATTTGACCTTTCCAGCTCTGTCGTGGGCCTAATTGACGGAAGTTTTGAAATGGGTTCGTAGAAGGATCCCATAATGGCTCAACAAAAATGGCCCAGTATTTGCACACATTGTTATCAGTGTAAAAAAAACGTCTCGGGTTATGACTATAACCCTTGTTCCCAGAGAAGGGAACGAGACACTGCGTCGTCGAGTGACGACACTCTGGGGAACGCCCACAGCGTTACACATCTGAAGTATGAATGAAATCAAGCCAATCTGATTGGTGGTGCGTCGTGACGTAGTAGATGACGGCATACCCGGAAGATACAAAAAGGAAGTTGATGCAAACACACACTAGCTCTTTTGCGATGAAGCAAGCGCTCTAGCCGTGATAGGTGTGGCGACGAGACGCAGTGTCTCGTTCCCTTCTCGGGGAACAAGGGTTATAGTCATAACCCGAGACGTTCCCCTTCGAGGGAACTCGCACTGCGTCGTCGAGTGACGACACTCTGGGGAACGTTAATACCCACTAGGCCACACCAAATCACCCCCACGTCCCAGTGTGAAGCTGGAAAACCGGGCACACTCAGGACGCAAGAACTCGAGCACCAGGCGTCACCGGGAGGTGCAGACTGTAGAAACGTATGAAGGTGTGCGGGGTGGCCCACCCGGCCGCCTCGCATACCTCTTGAAGCGAGACGCCAGAAAGGAGGGCCACTGATGAAGCCATGCTCCTGGTGGAATGGGCCCTCACGGCCATGGGTGAAGGCAAATTGCACACCCTATAAGCCGTGGCTATAGCCTGGACGATCCAGTTACTGATCGTCTGAGTTGACGCAGGCAGCCCCTTCTTGGGTGAGCCAAAGCACACCAACAACTGGTCTGACCTCCTCCAATGGGAAGACTTCTCTAGACAAATACTCAGAGCTCTGACCGGGCAGAGCAGATGAAGTCTCCCCTCTTCCGCCATCAGGTGGGGAGGGGGATGGAAAGCCTGAAGAACCAGAGACCGGGCTCCCTGAGATGGAACCTTGGGAATGTAACCCAGTCTAGGGTGAAGGATGGCCCTTACTCCGCTGGGGGCAAACTCCAGGCAGGTTGGCGTGACCGCCAAGGCCTGGAGATCTCCCACTCTCCTCAGAGAGGTAATGGCGAGGAGAAAGGCCACCTTCAGGGTCAGGTTCTTAGGCTCAGCCAGCTCCAGTGGCTCGAAGGGGGCCTCAGCCAGCCCTTCCAGAACCACCGCCAGGTCCCAGGTTGGGACTCTGGAGCGAGCTACCGGCCTCATCCTCCGAGCCCCACGGAGGAACTGTACAACCAGGTGGTGCTTCCCCAAAGGTCCATCACCTAGAGGTGCGTGGAAAGTCCCAAGGGCAGCCACATACACCTTCAGGGTGGACGGGGTAAGACCAGCGGAGAAGCGATCTTGGAGGAACTCCATCACTGAAGCCACTGGGCAGTTAACTGGATCCACCTCACGCTCTCTACACCAAGTGGAAAATACATTCCACTTGAGGCTGTACAGTCTCCTGGTAGAAGAAGCCCTGGAGCTGAGTAAGGTCTCGACTACCTCTGCTGACAGGCCCGCCTCTAGGTACCGAGCCCCCTCAGGGGCCAGACCCAGAGGCTCCACAACTCTGGCCGGGGGTGAAATATTGTGCCCCCTGCCTGAGAGAGCAGTCTAGCAGAGCTATGAGGTCCGAGAACCATACTCGAGTGGGCCACCGGGGTGCTACTAAGAGCAGGCTGATGCCCTCCCGGCGGACCCGCTCCGGAACAGGAAATGCATACAGACGCAGCCTCGGCCACGTCTGCATCATGGCGTCCAGTCCCAACGGGGCTGGATGCCTGAGAGAGAACCACAGTGGACAGTGGGACGTCTCTCGAGACGCGAACAAGTCCACTTCCACTGGGCCGAATCTCTCGCACATGGCCTCCACCACCTCTGGGTGGAGTCGCCACTCCCCGGGCCTCAGTCCCTGCCTCGACAGGATGTCTGCTCCCTGATTTTGGTCCCCGGGAACGTACATCGCCCTGAGGGACGATAACTTCCCCTGGGACCACAGGAGGATTTGATGCGCCAGTCTGCATAGAGGGCGCGACCTCAAACCCCCCTGGTGATTGAGATACGCGACAACCGAAGTGTTGTCTGAGCGTATCAGGACATGGTGGCCGCGGAGGTCCGGGTAAAAGCTCCTCAGAGCTTTGTAGACCGCCAGCATCTCCAGGCAGTTGATGTGCCATGAAGAATGTCGGGTCTCCCACAGACCTCTCGCAAAGCAGCCTTCCATGACCGCGCCCCTACCAGTGAGGGAGGCATCTGTTGAAACGGCTCTCCGGCAACATGATGCTCCCAGCACTGGCCCCTGGGACAGGAACCAAGGTTTCCGCCATATGACGAGGGAACGAAGGCATCTGCGCGTTACCCTGATCATACGAAACGGATTTCCCCTCGGGGAAAACCCCTTGGCCCTCAGCCACCACTGTAGGGGTCTCATATGCAGCAGGCCAAAAGGTATCACGTTGGACGCTGCTGCCATGAGCCCCAGCAGTCTCTGGAACTGCTTCACAGTGAGGCTGTGGCCTGGCTTCACTCTGGAGACCTTCGCCAGTATGGATTCCACGCGCGCGGGAGACATACGTGCCCGCATCGACGTGGAATCCCATACGACTCCCAGGAACGTGGTCCTCTGGGAGGGCGTCAACACGCTTTTCTTCATGTTGAGTCTCAGCCCCAAGCACCTTATGTGGGCCAGAACGACATCTCGATGCCGAACCGCCACCTCGCGCGATCTGGCCAGTATGAGCCAGTCGTCGATGTAATTTAGTAAACGGATGCCCTGGAGTCTCAGCGGAGCCAGTGCTGCATCCATACACTTGGTGAAGGTGCGAGGGGAGAGTGCCAGGTCGAAGGGAAGAACCCGATATTGGTACGCTTCACCCCCGAAAGCGAACCTCAGGAACTTCCTGTGGGTTGGAAGGATGGAAATATGGAAGTATGCGTCCTTTAGATCTATCGTGACGAACCAGTCCTCGGACTGGATCTGACTCACGATGACTGGAATTGTGAGCATCCTGAACCTGAATCTCCTCAGAGACAGATTCAGGAGCCTGAGATCTATTATCGGACGCAACCCACCATCCTTCTTGGGAACTATAAAGTACCGGCTGTAGAACCCGGAATCCCTGTTCGCCAATGGAACCCGCTCTATGGCTTCCTTGGCTAACAGGGCCTGTACTTCTTGTTCCATAACCCGAACCTGCTCTGGGCCGACCACAGTCCGGACCACCCCGTTGAACTTCGGGGGAGGAGAACCGAACTGTAGTCTGTAACCCAGCTCTACAGTCTGCAGGACCCATGTAGATACACTCGGAAGGCATGTCCATGCGCCAAGATAATCTACTAAGGGAACCAGCCTCTCGAGGCTGGCCTCGGGTGTCAACCGAGCCTCGATCCCCTGAAGCGGCTGACCGGCAGGGAGAAGTCGGGAACGATTTTCGGTGGGTGCACACGTTTGCTGTCCAGCCGCAAGTCCTGTTGGAGGCAGCGAAGACAGCACGCGTGTGCGGGAGATCAGTGAGGCCCGAAGCGTCTGTGACGGCGGCAACACAGCACTGATCTCCCGAGAGCTCCGGGGGGAAGACGACCTCGGTCGTTCCATCCCGGGGGGGGCAGCTCTCAGCGATCCAGCCGCAGCTAGGACCGCTTAGAGAGCGCCGCCTCTTTTGCCAAGCTCCCTCAGGAGGGGCGCGAGAAGCAATGCTCTCTTTCTGCACCTGCCGGTGCGAGGAGCTAGTAGACGGCCGAGGCTGTCCCTTTGAGACAGCCTTCCCCGAGGAGCTGGATCGACGAGGGAGATACTGTTGGAAGGCCGCCGCCTGCTTTCTCACCTCCTGGAACCTCTCGACGACGGTGTTAACCGCGCCGCCGAAAAGCCCAGAAGGCGAGACCGGGGAATCTAGGAGAAAGTGTTTCTCTCTCTCCTTCATCCCCGACAGGTTTAACCATAAATGTCTCTCCACACACACCATACCCGCCATGGAGCGGCCGATGGAACGGGCCGTCTCCTTGGCGATGCGGAGAGACAAATCGGTGGCCTTCCTTAGTTTGAGGACATCGTCCGGAGACGGGCCCCCGCCCTCATCGAGCTCCTTGAGGAGGTCGGCCTGGTAGGCCTGCAACACCGCCATAGTGTGCAGGCAACTACCAGCCCGCCCAGCCGCCATATATGCCCTCCCTACCAGCGCTGATGTATCGCGCGCTGGTTTGGAGGGCAATACCGGGGTCTTAAGGGACGAAGCGGCCTCGGGAGAGAGGTAGCTCGCGAGAGCTTCCTCTACCCTCGGCAGTGTCCCATAACCCTGTTCGGCCACCCCCAGTACATTACCAAAGTCGAGTACTGGAGGGCTGGTCAGTCTGGCCGAATAGGGTTTATCCCAGGACCTACACAACTCATTGTGTAGGCCCGGGAAAAAAGGCAGACCCCGGTGTGGAGGTTGAGGCCTGCGCCTGAAGAACCGTTCATCCAGCTTACTGGACGGCTGGATTTCCGGTTCTTCCTGTGGCCAATCGATGTTTAACTTGGCCACGGCGTGGGTCAAAACCTCCACTAGCTCCTCTGGAGCGGGTGCGTGAAGCGATGGCTCAGGCTCCACTGCACCCGCCTCGACGCTCAGCACATCCGACTCCTCGGAGCCAGATAGCTGAAACGTCGGGTTCTCCGCCCCGCGGGAAGAAGCCGCATCGCGGGCTTCCGCACGGGCCTGGAGAACATCGGAGTCCTCGGACGAGGATAGGGAAAGTGCCTCAGTAGTCCCGTATCCTGTCACAAGGTCCCGCTGCGAGCCCCTTGATCTACGGCGCCGCTGTGCCTCAGCAACTGCGGGCCCAGAACCCTGGGGCTCGCGGGCTTGGCCGGTCTCATTGAACACGGCCAGCCGTGAGCGCAATACCTTGAGCGGCAGCTTTTCACACTCGCTACAGGCAGCTCCCTCGAGAGCCGCCCTAGCGTGCTGCACGCCCAGGCATTGCACACACAAAAAGGTGTGTGTCCGTGCCCGAAATGAATCGCGGACACGGGTGCACACACCTCGTGAACTGTTGCTCACTAGCCATCTTGTGATACAATATTTGTGACAAAACAACACCAAACAGACAGACAATTTCACATATAGCGCTTCGCTGAAGAGCAAAAAAGCTAGTGTGTGTTTGCATCAGCTTCCTTTTTGTATCTTCCGGGTATGCCGTCATCTACTACGTCACGACGCACCACCAATCAGATTGGCTTGATTTCATTCATACTTCAGATGCGTAACGCTGTGGGCGTTCCCCAGAGTGTCGTCACTCGACGACGCAGTGCGAGTTCCCTCGAAGGGGAACTGACATTTGGAGGCTACTTAAATATTTAAGTATTTCAACATTTTATTTTGGAATGTTGTAAAACATTCCTGTAAGACACATTGCATTTGGGCAATATGATACAATTTTTGTCCAAACTACCAACATAGGAAAATCAGGATTCACTGCAATTTCCAGCTGAAATGAACACTATAGCAGCAGTAAAACACCAAAAAACGTTATTCCTTTTCACACAAATTATGATTTACGGGGCAGATTATTGATTAATAAAGACATAAAGATCGTTTTCATGTGGTTCCCAAATTACTATGTTATGACCTTAACCCTCTATGGCATAGTGTTGCCCTCAGGCAACAAACCACCTTTTTGGACCTCACACCGCCCCTTTAACTTTTTTTAATATTTTTTTTAAATACATAATATCACCTGACATGTCTGTTCAATGAAATGAGGGGCTGAAGTGGGTGTGACTTTTTGTTTGGGGGTGGAGCAGTCCTTTCATGAAGCAAAGCCACATGGGACACAGTGCCATCAATTGGTTGGATAAATATCACTTTTTAACATGTTTAAATTGAAATACATTTATTTTTTTTATTTTTATTTATATACTAAAACTGTGTTTTTTTGTTCGTTGCCTCAGGGCAACACTGTGCAGTTAGACCACTTTTGTTCAGGCCATATCATAGTGTTAGTACCATATGGTGCATTCAAGTCTTCCTGGGAAGTTTGTTTTTACACGTTCAGAAAATTCAAAGAATGTGCATTATGAGTATCATTTATGTTTTTTATTATTATTATAAACACAGATCATGCATAACATTATGACCACCTCCCTAATATTGTGTTGGTCCCCCTTTTGCTGCCAAAACAGCCCTGACCCGTCGAGGCATGGACTCCTCTAGACCCCTGAAGATGTGCTGTGGTATCTGGCACCAAGATGTTAGCAGCAGATTCTTTAAGTCCTGTAAGTTGTGAGGCCGGGCCTCCATGGATTAGACTTGTTTGTTCAGCTCATCCCACAGATGCTCGATTGGATTGAGATCTGGGGAATTTGGAGGCCAAGTCAACACCTCAAACTCGTTGTGCTCCTCAAACCATTCCTGAAGCATTTGTGCTTTGTGGAAGTGTGAAAGAGTTAAAGAGGCCACAGCCCCCAGGGAACACTGTTTCCATGAAAGGCTGTACATGGTCTGCAACAATACTTAGGTAGGTGGTGCATATCAAAGTTACATCCACATGGATGGAGGACCCAAGGTTCCCCAGCAGAACATTGCCCAAAGCATCACTGCCTCCGCCGCCACACCTTCTTCCCACAGTACATCCTGGTGCCATGTGTTCCCCAGGTTAGCCACACACATGCACCCGGCCATCCACGTGATGTAAAAGAACATGTGATTCATCAGACCAGGCCACCTTCTTCCATTGCTCAGTGGTCCAGTTCTGATGCTCACGTGCCACTGTTGGTGCTTTGGCCGGTGGACAGGGGTCAGCATGGGCACCCTGATGGGTCTCAATTAGCCTAGACAGCCATGACCCTGTCGCTGGTTCACCACTGTTCCTTCCTCTGAGCACTTTTGATAGAGACTGACCACTGCAGACTGGGAACACCCCACAAGAGCTGCAATTTTGGAGATGCTCTGACCCAGTCGTCTAGCCATCACATTTTGGCCCTTGTCAAACTCGCTCAAATTCTTACGCTTGCCCATTTTTCCTGCTTCTAACGCATCAACTTTGAGGACAAAATGTTCACGTGATGCCCAATATATCCCACCCACTAACAGGAGCCGTGATGAAGAGATCATCAGTGTTATTCACTTCACCTGTCAATGGTCATAATGTTATGCCTGATTGGTGTATGAATATAATACATGAGGTGTTAGTTGTAATTAGTAGTGTTTTTGTATTGTTTGATGTTTTTCAAAATATAATTTTATCTAATGCACATATTGCTTGTTTTCCCTATTGAAAATCTATGTAGAAAACCTTGGAGTTTTAGTACCCTTATGGCACAGTGTTGCCCTGAGGCAACAAACCAAAATCTGGTTCAGGGGTGGGGGGGCGACACTTTTTATGATGGATATATTATCAGGGACCCCCAAGCTCCCAAAAAATGGGGTGAAATATTTTTTTCCCCAAAAAATAAAAAGTCATGCCATAGAGGGTTAAAACACTTTTAAAGGTCCCATGGCATGGCATTTTTCTATTATTTTATAGTGTTTCCTGAGGTGTACTTATATTGTTAGTATGATTTTTACATCATAAAATGTCATAATTTAGAAATAAAAGGCATTTTTTCTATACTGCTGTTTGCCCTGTGGCTGACTGCCCTGTTTCAAGAGGCGTGTCTGCTGTGAGACTTCAGTAAAAACGCCCACTGTTGTGATTGGCTGACATCTTTGCATTTGAAATGAGCAGAGGGGGCGTGGTTTAACGAGGTCAACGACGCACGAGCTGCTGGCAGAGAGACGGATGGACCTGAGTTCACTTCTCATCAGTTCTCTCAACATGTCTCAGTTCAGGGTGAACTGTTGTAGTTACTAGAATATACTTCAGGTTATTAGTTTATTTCTAGTCGGAGGGGCTGTCACTCATGTCAGAAAGTTAGTAACTTTAGTAAATTATGGATCAGCGCTGACTCGAGACGCGAACCGTTTAGAGCGATTCAGTCCGATTTGGTGAACTGGTTCGGTTCACTAAAAAGAACCGATTCAAAAGAATGATTCGGTCGCGAACCGGACATCACGGAGACGGAGCGATTGCTAACAAAGTTATTTATAGTAACTACTGAGTTGTGAGAGCGCTGTCTGTCAGCGCAAGTTTATTGTGTTTGTATCTGAGAGTTCTGAATAAACACGAGTCCCAGTCACGCCGAGTCCGTCTTCATCATTATTCTACCAACTTTGTAACACATGCAATGTACCATTACAGCGAGATGAACGAGTTAGTAAGTTTCATTAAAGCATTATTTCTAGATATGTTCCAATCATATGAAAAGCGTCAGTGACGCGCATTGAGTAACTTACACAGCGCAAACAAAGACACAACAGCAGTAATCGAATGTAATCCAGTTTATTGTGGGGAAAGCTGGCTAGCCTAGCCGGATACCCTCACGCTTACCCCCCTTCTGCTTAATCTCACGCCGCGTTTGGTGCCTCCGCTGTGGGCCAGGTGCAGTACTGGGGGTCGGGGATGTTGAAGGCCGAGCTTCGGCGTGCGTGAGGTTTATCTCTAAAGATGTGGCTCTGCCGATGTTGAGCAGAAACTCCTGTATGCACATTTAAGAACAGATAGACGCAACGAGGACGTACAAAAACACTGACTCACAAGATAGAAAACACGAAAACACCGTTCTGTCGGGAGAGAGAGAAGCCGCAGTGTGTGCACGAATAATAAATAATTAGCTACACATAAGAAATCACTGATCATAGATCAGAAGGAACTGAAAAAAGACTTCTGTTTTCATTTGTACATCCAAACACTGAGAAACTGCCAGCGTTCACTCGTTCACAAGCAATGATCTCTCGAGCGTTTGCATGGGCGTGCCAGATTCTCTGGGCGGAGGAAAGGGAGGTAACCGTTCCTGCTTGGACGTCAAACCAGGAGACTTCAGGATTGGCTAGTCTGGCCTGTCATTTTCTCAAAGGCAGAGAAAGACAGCCAGAACTCGGTTTTACACTGATCAACATTTCTATCCACTTGGGGACAATATTCAGGCTAGGGGAACTCATATTAATGTTGAAATACCTCATAAAATGAAAATTTCATGCCATGGGACCTTTAAGTAATATGTTTACATTGATTACAATGCAAGATACAATTACAAGATACAATTACAATGCTTGATTACAAGATGGCGCCGCGGATGGCAGCCTCGGTATGGAGCTCTTCAGCTATTGTGTTGTTTTTGTTCATTTGTTCTGCGTTTAGTCATTCTTTTCTGATCAGTTTCACCAAAGACGAACTACTGGACATTAGGAAACACACACCAGACAACATTTCTGCAGTTTTTGATTACTCAGACGTTTTGTTTGATTTTCTCGTTGGAGCCGCAGCTGTGTGTTTAAAACGCGCGGCCAGACGCATGCGGGGAAAGCGAGCAGGCGCGCTGGTGAAACTCCGTGCGCGCGGCCTCCGAACTGAACTCCCTAGTATTCATCTTGCGAATCTCCGATCATTTCCTAACAAAACGGACAAACTTCTTCTCCTCACCCGCATTAACAAGGATTTTTCAAACTCTGCTGCACTGTGCTTCACTGAAACCTGGCTGAGTGAAGCCATCCCGGACAACGCACTATATCTGCCGGGCTTCCAGCTGTTCCGAGCGGATCGCATCGCGGAAATAACAGGGAAAACGAGAGGTTGTGGATTGTGTTTCTACATTAACGAAAGTTGGTGTTCAGATGTAACAACGCTGAAGAAGATGTGCTCTCCTAACCTAGAGGCGCACTTCATAAACTGTAAACCCTTCTACTTGCCGCGGGAGTTTTCCTCGTTCATTCTCGTGAATGTGTACATCGCTCCAGACGCGTGTGTGAGTGCGGCGCTACAACAGCTGGCTGAGCAAATAGCTGAGACTGAACAAAGGTATCCAGACTCTCTTTTAATCATTCTTGGAGATTTTAATAAAGCAAATCTCTCCCGTGAACTGCCAAAATACAGACAGCACATTACATGTCCCACCAGAGACAGTAATATACTGGACCACTGTTACACCACAATAAAGAATGCATATCACTCCGTCCCACGGGCAGCTTTGGGGCTCTCTGATCACTGTGTGGTTCATCTTATACCGACCTACAGGCAGAAATTTAAATCAGCTAAACCTGTAATAAAGACTGTAAAAAGATGGACTAATGAAGCAAAGCTGGACTTACAAGCCTGCTTCGATTGCATTGATTGGACTGTTTTTGAAGCTGCTACCATCGATCTGGACGAGCTCACAGAGTCTGTTACATCATACATCAGTTTCTGTGAGGATACATGCATTCCTACCAGGACATTCTTATCATTCACTAATGATAAACCATGGTTTACTGGGAAACTCAAATAGCTTCGTCATGCCAAAGAGGATGCTTACAGAAGTGGGAATAAAGTCTTGTATAACCAGGCTAGGGCTGGGCGATATATCGCATGACATTGTTAGGCGCATGTCGTCAGTAAAGCTGGTTCCTTGATTAGTAGTAAATCGCCTGCTTTCAGATAGAGCGGCATTGACTACACAGAGCCGTAGTTCACTGACAAGCTGAGCCATATCGCATTAATTATCACGGACGTATCGCCTGCGATAATTAATGCGATATGTCTCAGCTTGTCAGTGAACTGCGGCTCTGTGTAGTAAATGCTGCTCTATCTGAAAGCAGGTGATGGCGATTTACTACTATTCAAGGAACCGGCTTTACTGACGAGATGCGCCTAACAATGTCATGCGATATATCGCCCAGCCCTAAACCAGGCCAGAAACAGACTGACAAAGGAGATCAGAGTTGCTAAAAGAAGCTACTCTGAAAAGCTGAGAAACCAGTTTTCTTCCAACGACCCTGCCTCTGTCTGGACAGGCTTGAAGAATATCACCAATTACAAGTCACCATCCCCCCGATCTGCTGAGAATCAACAACTGGCCGATGAACTGAATGCTTTTTACTGCAGATTTGAAAAGCCCAGTCTCACACCACACACCCGCTCTGATCTGCAATTCACACGTCCCCCATCACCTCCTGCACCCCCTCTCCTCCCCCCTCCTGCCATCCAACCCGAGCTTAAGGTCTGTGTGGAGGATGTGAGCCGAGTCTTCAAAAAACAGAAGACTAGGAAAGCTTCAGGCCCAGACGGCATCTCATCTGCCTGTTTGAAAGCCTGCACTGACCAACTGGCCCCAGTCTTCATGCAGATCTTCAACAGATCATTGGAGCAGTGTGAAGTTCCCTGCTGCTTCAAACGCTCCACTATCATACCCGTCCCCAAAAAAAATAAAATCACTGGACTTAATGACTACAGACCTGTTGCTCTCACGTCTGTGGTCATGAAGTCGTTTGAAAGACTGGGTCTGACCCACCTGAAGGACATCACTGGACCCTTGCTGGATCCTCTTCAATTTGCCTACAGAGCAAACAGGTCTGTGGATGATGCAGTCAACATGGGACTGCATTATATCCTGCAACATCTCGACAGACCTGGGACTTATGCAAGGATCTTATTTGTGGACTTCAGTTCGGCCTTCAAAACCATCATGCCTGATCTTCTCTCAGCTAAACTAACCCAGCTCTCCCTGCAACCCTCAATTTGTCAGTGGATCTCCAGCTTCCTGACAGACCGACAACAGCGAGTGAGACTGGGGAAACTCACATCCAGGACTCTCACTACCAGCACTGGCGCCCCCCAGGGGTGTGTTCTCTCCCCACTGCTCTTCTCCCTGTACACCAATGACTGTACTTCTAAAGACCCCTCTGTGAAGCTCCTGAAATTTGCAGACGACACCACTGTCATTGGCCTCATCCAAAACAGTGACGAGTCTGCTTACAGACTGGAGGTTGAACATCTGGCTGTCTGGTGCAGTTATAACAACCTTGAGCTCAACACGCTCAAAACGGTGGAGATGATAGTGGACTTCAGGAGGAACAGCCCAGCTCTCCCCCCACTCACCATCATGAACAGCACTGTGGAAGCAGTGGAGTCATTCAGGTTCCTGGGCACTACCATCTCTCAGGACCTGAAGTGGGACAATCACATTGACTCCATTGTGAAAAAGGCCCAGCAGAGACTGTACTTCCTTCGTCAGCTGAGGAAGTTCAACCTCCCACAGGAACTGCTGATTCAGTTCTACTCGGCTGTCATTGAGTCTGTGTTATGTACTTCCATCACTGTCTGGTTTGGTTCAGCTACCAAATACGACATCAAGAGACTACAACGCACAATCCGGACTACGGAGAGGATTATTGGTGCTCCCCTGCCAACCCTCCAGGACCTGTACTCTTCCAGAGTGAGGAAGAGAGCAGGGAAAATCATCACAGACTCCGCTCACCCTGGACACCGCCTGTTTGAACTGTTACCATCAGGATGGAGACTCCGATCACTGGCCACCAGAACATCTAGGCACAGGAACAGTTTCTTCCCACAGGCCATTTCCCTCTTGAACAGTTAAATACCCATATACCCCCCCCCCCCTCTCTAAAGTGCAATACTCTGACTGTTTAGTGCACTCTTCTAAACTCAGGAGATTATATTTATATTTATATACTCAAATACTGTAAATATGTTCATAATCTATAAATGTTTAATCTGACTAAACGTAACTGTGACCTTATATTTTTTATACAATTTTTCATATTTTTATTCCTAGAATTTGTATTACTATGTTCTTGTTGTGTTTGTATTGTATATGTGCACTGGAAGCTTCAGCACCAAGAAAAAATCCTTATGTGTGCAAGCACACTTGGCAATAAAGCTCTTTCTGATTCTGATTCTGATTCTGATTCTGATTCTGATTAGGTATAGCTTTTCTGATGATTCTGAACTTGCTCCATATCTCACCCTGGTACTACATTGCTCTTCATGATAAAAGAGCTCAAAGACCCATAAAAGCAAGTTAAAATGGCATGTTTGTGTTTGTTATATTTAACACTATATGTTACATGTTTTAACACATATTGTTAATGCTATGTGTTGGGTCGGTTTAGGGCAGGGGTGTCCAATCCTTTTCTTGGAGGGCCACTGTCTAAACTCTGCAGGACAGTGGCCCTCCAGGACCAACTTTGGACACCCCTGGTTTAGGGTATGGGTTTAATGTAGGTCATGTTTTTTGTTAACCAGACATTTCATTTCCAAACTGCCATGATGCAAATAACAACCAATGTAATAAAATGTTGTCAGTTTCATGTTCATCTGTTTTGGATTAAGCTGGGCTAGCTGGGCAGTTCACTTTAAAATTGTCACAAAATGTACAAGAGGCAACATAGTATAATTTTTGCAGTAATGTTGCCACAGGCACTTTTTTTCAATGAGCCTGGGTTGAAGAATACAATGATCAGTGAACGGACCGTGGGTTGACCATTTCATGCTAAAATAAATATGCTTACATGTTTAGTATATTTTTATTGTCTTAATTGATTGGTTGTTCTCTGAATGCTTTTCTGCAGGTAACCTGGTCTTTCTGGCAGTGGTTAGTCATTTTGGGGCGAGACTGCACAGGCCACGGCTCATAGGAATGGGCTGTTTCCTCATGGCCATTGGCTCAGCTCTCACTGGACTTCCACACTTTTTCATGGGGCGGTATATTCATTAATACATGCATATTATTGTTATACACTGTCGGCTTAGTTGATAATTTCTCATAAAGTTACTCATGTTTCTTTTTTTCTTTCTCTTTGTCGTTTATACTCCTACAGGTACAAGTATGACTCTGTAATACAGGGCTCTTTAAACAAGACTGTCAGTATAGCTCCTTGTCAGTATCCCATGATTCTAAACGATTACTCAAATGCACACATCAAGCCTTTTAATAACACTGGAACAGGTAACTGGTTTACATTTTAAATACCCCATAGCCTGATAGACTTTATGTGCTGATATACTTCAAGTGAACTGGTGTGATGTCATTTCGACATAAAATGAAGCTTGTTTGGAGTTTGTTCCAGGAGTTTGGAACCGCTTTCCAAAACAAACTTTCCAGAAAAGACTGCTCCACTGTTGCCAACTAATTTTCAGAAATTGCTAGAGGCAAGGTCGTTGTCTTCAGGGACTATTTGTCTGAAACGATTATTGGTATAGAATCATGACTGCTGAAGTGTTTCAAGAATGGTGTGGATCCATGTCCAAGTTTTTTTTACAGGCGATGACACACACAACTTGTGCGTTCAATATTTGGGCAATGTCAGTCGTTGAGGGGGCTGTGTGTAAACAGTGAGTGTTTTCCACTGAGGAAGCTCCGCTCTATCTTGTCCCTTTTCTCAAAGGGAGAGGGACAGGCTTCTGGGCCCGGCAGCCCAGGCCCTGCTTGCGCCAAGGCAGAGAGGGGACTAAGATCAAGGGAATCCTAGAAGGAGCTCGAAGAGCAGGAGATGGCTGCAGAGTTTGAGGAAGATGAGCCATCTGAGCCCTCTCAGCCTCCCTGCCCCGCGGGTGTACAGAGCTTCTGGGGGTTATGGAACGCTCTTCGGCTAGACTCCAGCTGTCATGGGAGTGCATGAGGGAAGAAATTGCCTGCGGCCGACTTGACGAATGGTTTCTTTCCGGCCATAAACCCCCAGCTCCTGTGAGCCTTCTGTTCCTTCTGGGCATGGAAGAATCCGTATTTGGCCTGCATCCATCAGCATCAGCATGCTAACTTTGCAAATGTCAAGCAGATGTGTGAGTACAGATATATGTCAATGCCACCCATTGACGAGACATTTGTGAACCATCTCGTGGCGGGTGAGGCATCGACAGTTAGAATTAGGCTAAGATACTCCCCTTATCAGGGTTGTCTAGGTATAGAGCGCTTCGCTCCCAGAGATCCATGCTTCGGGTGTCAGATGCCAGGTATTCTCAGGTTGAGCTGATCATGCACTCCCTCCCCCAGAGCCTTGAGCATTAGCCCAGAGTTCATGCCGTGATAGTTCTTGAATAGTAGGCCTATCTGAGGCCTCCTTGATAGTCTGGTTGTGTAAGATATGTATAACTCCCATCGGTTAAAGAGTTTTTATGTTGATACATTGGCTCATGGGGTTATGTGAGATTATTCTAAGCCTATGGGTTGCATGTGGATGCTTAAAGCTAGATTCGCTATTGAGTTGTTTGCCCTTTCTGGACCTCCTCAACAGCAGTCCTTAGGTTGAGCTAGGTGGCTAGATTTTTAGTAACCTAGCTCCCTATAGCTTTGCAATCTAAAATCATGTTGTAGGCCCTTCAGGAGCCTCCTTGGGAACTAACACTTAGAGCTTGGTCCCCTCGTTTTAGAGGGTTGTTCTGCAGAGTTCTTGCTCCTTGGGGCTGGTCTAACCCTTTCTGCAAACCTCCCTGATAGATCAATACTTTTTTCACAATAGAGCTGGAGGTACTCCCCTTTCTAGGGTCCTATGTAGAGTACCCAGCCTCCACAGTGCTTTGGCACTCTGTAGATCCTGGGAAACCACTTCGGGATGAGCATTGTAACTGCAAGGGTCAGTATGTTGAGTTGTGCTCCCCAGGATGCCCATCTCCTTGCTGTGAGACCAAGTCCTTCTTTTTACTCTGCGAAGGTACTTTTTCATTGAGCCTTACAGCTCAAGCAGTGGCCGTAGGAAGTAATGTCACTTACAGTCTAGTGTGTGACCAGAAGAGGGAGTTGCTCTGGTACTTCAGTTGAAACTTCTAGTATTGATGCCTTCTCACAGCTATTTTTTACCATGCACTCCCCTCAGCATGGTGGCATGTGTATTTTGTTCCCCATAGAGCTTTGATGCAGTGCGAGTTCCCTTTCGAAAGGGAACAGCTCAGGTTACGCATGTAACCATGGTTCCCTGAGAACAGGGAATGAGACACTGTGTCTCGCTGGCATGCTTCTGGGCTGCCTGCTGAACATTCCCTTCAGACGAGAAGCGGACGACCTGTTCTCAAGGTGCTGCTTATATACTTCCTGTTCATGCTAGTAGTGACGTCATGGGCTATCGCCAGCCAATACAATTGCCATGATTTGACAGGTGCTTCAGACATCAGTCATGCTGAGGCATTCCCCATAGCGCTTTGACGCTGTGTCTCGTTCCCTGTTCTCAGGGAACCATGGTTCCCTGTTCTCAGGAAACCATGGTTACATTTATAACCTGAGACGTTTTCTCACCACTGTTATATTTTTTGTGTACTTTTTGTTATTGAGAGGATAGCACACAGCAAATAGTATTTACATATTGATCTAAATGCTACTCCCAGCAGCATGGATGGCATCGGGATGTTCGCTAACAGTATACCGCAGTTCATTTGCTGTTGTAGGCTGCAAGGACCTTTGAAAAAACTGAAAAAGTGGTATGGAACTGTTATGCAGTTTTGGTGTAATAAGACCTGCCTGGATCTTTTTTAGCTGTGCATTTCCTGAAAAATTACGGCACACCTTAGAACATTCATCAACCAATCAGAATCAAGCATTTAACAGCTCGTAGTAAAAGGAAAGAGGAACCTGTATGGTTTCAGTATTTGAACAGGTGTTAGATGTTGCTCACCACTCACATTTTCTTCAAAAAATGTAAACATATAGTTTTCTTTCAAAAATCTATTAAAACAGAGGTGACTAAAATTATCACAAAAACACACTGAAAGTGCTAAGTACTTCATGGACTTGATTTCTACCATTTTAACCTTAGATTGTGTGAAGGACCCTGGATCTAGTATGTGGATCTATGTGTTCTTGGGTAATGCGCTCAGAGGAATCGGAGAGACTCCAGTCACACCGCTCGGCATATCTTATATTGATGACTTTGCAAAAGCAGAAAACTCAGCATTTTACATTTGTAAGTAACATTTGGATTTTTTTTACTACAGGTCAGAAACTCTATTGTGTTACAACATAGAAGTATAATTTACATCAGCTCAACAAACAATTATATCTGGATTATGTTGTCCACATACATGTTGTAGCTCTGTCTGCATGTCAGCTGTTTTGTTTTTTGTGAAAATATGAGCCCTTGTGAAAAATAGTACCTAATTGTACTGAATGTGTACTTGTAGTGCACTTGAAATATTTAAGTATATTTAAAAAACTGTACTGAATAAAAAGTCCACCTGCTGTAAATGTACATAAAGAGAGTACATTTTCATTAAGTTGCAACTTGCAATTAACAGTGAAGTGTCCGGAAACATTAAATTCAGTTCACACTTACGTATATTCTACTAAAGTATATTATTTCTGTGTTAAGTACTCTTTTTAAAAGTATGCCAAAATGTAAATCCATTTCACAAGGGAAGAGCAATGTTTCATGGGGGAATGTTTAATTAAAAACTCTGTTCTGATGTTTAGCATGTCTTCAGACCATTATGCTGCTAGGTCCCATGTTTGGATTCATACTGGGCTCCATGTGTGCCAAACTGTATGTGGACATTGGATTCGTCAGTGTTGGTAAGCATCCAGTTTAATTAGTTTCACCAGTGCTGTGTGTATGCATTGCAGTTACAATGTAATTACGTGTTCTGCTTGTAATCACATATGTAATTACATTATTGTCCGTACACCATCACTAAACCAGCTCTTAAACCTACCTGCATCCCAACCTGGCGAGAGTTTTACAGAACAACATGTATGTCCTCAATAGGTTCATTGAATAGCATGTTTCATTTTAGAATATACACTGATCAAGCATGACATTATGACCTAATATTCTGTTGGTCCCCCTTTTGCTGCCAAAACAGCCCTGACCTGTCGAGGCATGGACTCCACTAGACCCCTGAAGGTGTGCTGTGTTTTCTGGCACCAAGATATTAGCAGCAGATCCTTTAAGTCATGTAAGTTGCGAGGTGGGGCCTCCATGGATCGGACATGTTTGTTCAGCACATCCCACAAATCCCACAACTGTTCAATTGGATTGGGGATTGGGCACCCTGACTGGTCTGCGGCTCTGTGGCTATTTGTCCTGCTTCTAATACATCAACTTTAAGAACAAAATGTTCACTTGCTGCCTAATATATATCACCCACTAGGGTGGGTGCCATGATGAATCGATAATCAGTGTTATTCATAATGTTATAATATAAGGTCATAATGTTATGCCTGATTGGTGTAAATGCATAGTAATTATGGTTAAAGACATCTAATATGAAGTGAGACCATGGAATTTGTATCCCTGTGACTGTGTTTGATTTTAAAATGTTTGTTTTTCTTCTGGCTATAAGCCAGTTTGTTTCAGAGCTGTTACATTTTGATTTCTTATAAAACAATCTGACAATTCTATTGGTCATTGGACTATTAGTTGAGTATTAGTAAACTGTTAGGGGTAGGGTTAGTAGAATGTGGGGTTCAGGTTAGTAGAATAAGTTGACATGTACTTGCAAAGTTACTTATAGTCAGTAGAATGTATTTTTGGGGACTATCACAATAAATTATTAGCAGATAGATGTTAAGCAGACAATTTGCTAATACTCTACTGAGAGTTAGTTGACATGTAGATGCAACTTTACTTTAGCGGACAGTAAAATTACAATAGATACTTTGTTCCCAATGATTATGGTGATATTCCCTGAGAATAACATTGTGTAGTCTGAATATCGTATACTTTTTTCCCCTCATTCTCCTGCAGACAGTGTAACCATCACGCCACAGGATGCACGCTGGGTGGGCGCTTGGTGGCTGGGCTTCTTCGTGTCATCTGCCATCTTAGTACTTGCTGGTGTTCCTTTTTGGTTCCTTCCCAGGTCTTTAACCAAACAAGGAGAGGAAGGGAAGGACAACTCTACCATGGATCAGGGAAACAAAGAGCAACCTGTCTTCCTAACTACACACTCAATGAACCTGTCCAACATTGCAAAAGGCAACTTCCTTCCACTATTTTAACAAATGCAGTATTGTTTGAACTATTTGTTTTTCTATTCATATGCCTTTTTCTCTTAAAATAACAAGTTCATGTTGATAATAGGATGCACCTCAATTTGTAAGACAGGTCTTAAAGATGATCACATCTTAAATTAAGTTTAACATCTATGCAAATCTTTAGGAAAAGCTCACTTCATTCTCTGTATTCTGTTATGTGAATGGTAAGGATTCTTGCCTTCCCTGAAAAGACTACTGTGCACTCCAGCATACTTCCTGTTGCTGTGTGGGACTGTTTTGAAGTTCAACTCTTTCATCGGATTGCTCACCTTCAAAGCCAAATACATGGAACAACAGTTTGGCCAGTCTGCATCAAGAGCAAACTTCCTTATTGGTAAGAAGTCTTTCATGTTAAGGTTTCTAACCCCTAGTAAATGTCCAGGTCGTTGATTGCTTTGTTCAGTGTATGTGCCTAATTGTGGTCATGAACAATCCCTACCATTTTGCAGTCTACATATAAATTTGAGATGTGTATGTCAATGTAGTAAATTTATATTTAAAATGTAGATTTACATTCAATAATACATAAATTACATGCAAACATAAAAATAAACTGTAATACAGATAATATATAATTCTATAATTAATTATTGTTGTCTTTGAAATATGGCTGAAGTGTACTGTCAAATTGACAAGCATTTATGTTAAAGTAAAATATACTTTATTGCCGTTTCTTATGAAAATTGTATGTCATGTGTTTAAATATATTTGTAATTACCCATTTGTAGTAAACTTGCAATTTAGTATATTTCAAATACATTAACTTTAAATGTACACTAATATTGAATAACACACTACAGTAAAAATCAAGTTTACTTGCACTTAAAGCACAGGGTTCTGTCACTAGCTTACTCTTGGTTTTGTGACAGAACCCTGACACTCCTGTATTGTTTGTCTTGTCTTGTGTGTTGTCTTCTGTCCTTGTGAGTTTTGTGTGCGGGGCGTGGTGTTCAGATCCCAGGACTCCGGCCTAGTTTGATTTCGGTTTTTTGTTGGGATTCATGCTCCGCGTGTTTGTCTTCTGTCGTGAGCGCACTGAATGAACATGTGAGCGTGCGCTCTTCTGTACACGTGTGTTGTGTTCTGTGTAGCACGCGGTTCGTGTTTACATCGGCTGCTGTTTTTCACTGGCTGCCTGCTTTCATGTTGTCATGTTTTGTGTGTGAACATGCAGCTTATGAGTTCTCATTAGCTGCACATGGCTTATTGTCATGTGTTTCTTTGTGCCATGTGCTCTCATGTCTATTGTCTAACCCCGCCCACCTTGTTTCCTGATTATTGGTTAATTTGCCCCACCTGTCTTCCCTCGTTACCCTCTTTTGTTTGCTCCCTATTTATTCTCCTTGTGTTTGTAGTTCTGTGCTGGATCGTTGTCGTACGTGCCTCATGGTTTCCTACTCCTTGTGCCAGGCCAAGCACGTCCAAGTCAAGTTTTGTTTCCCCCCCCCCTGGGGTAGTTTTTGTTTTTTGTTGTTTTATTTTATTATTAATAAAAAGCCCATTTCCTCTGCATCTCTGAGTCCTCACCTCATCCCTTACCTCAACCCTGACACTTTACATGTGTAGATGTGTGTTTACGCCGCATTCACATTCAGCGTCAACGCTTGACAGAGGGCGTGGCTGAAGCTTGGTGCTGACGCGACCGTCATAGTGACAACAGCCAATCACATTACTTGCCGCTTGGACCACAACACAACACAAAAAAGCGCCTTTTTGACTGCTAGTCTGTGAGACTATTTTGTGTATGAAAACTTATCACTTTAATATTTGATTCCTCATTTGGCTGGGGGATAGCGCCTATTTGAACCACACATGATATGATATGCTGCCTGTCATTCAATGATAAACAGAGTACAAGGACTGAATACAAGCATGATACATACCAGATTCTCCAACCGTCTCTGTCACCTCCTTCCAGGCCTGATCTCTCCGGTTTGTGTCCCGGTATGTAAATAATGATTGGTCGTAAAGGACCGGGTGATTACCCACTGCAATTATTAGCTTTTCATCCATTTTAGATCCTTCTTCACTCTTCATTCACCGGTGTTTTAAACGAACGCTATTGGCTAGCGTCTGCTCTAGGATATTTGCATAGAGTGATCAGTCGGATGACGCCTGCGTTGGCGCTTGAAAAGTTGAGAAATCTTCAACTTTTGCCGCTTGCAACGCGAGTGAAGCGACGCAATGGAACCCACAATTCAGTTCGCCAACGCATGATGTCACCCATTCAAAGTCAACAAGAAGCGTTGACGCTGACGCCCCGTGTGAATGCGGCATAAGTATGTTAGTCAACACATCATTATTAGTGTACTTCTTTAAAGCATGACAAAAGTTTATTAAAACATGATTTAACATGAATTTTGAAGTAAAACTTTTAATAAATTTATCAACTTCCCATAACTTTTGTTGTTGACATGATATGGCCATATGTCATATTCAATTACAGTATTTTGGTGCAAATTCATCTATCACACCAAACCCAAGAAACCCAAGCATACAACATATCCCACACAGAGAAGTGTATCAGGCTTGACATTAATTGAAACTAATGACCTGTTGTGTTCCCCAGGTGTCCTAATCCTGCCTGTTGTTGCCGTGGGAATATTCCTGGGTGGTTTGTTAATGAAAAGGTACAAGTTGAGCGTTGTGGCAGGGGCTCAGCTCTCCTTCATCACCTCCTTCTCTGCCTTCCTTCTCCTCTTCTTCCATTTCGGCACAAAGTGTGACAATTTGCCTGTGGCAGGCCTCACTGTGTCCTACAATGGGTAAGATGTTTGAATACCTCTGTAAATCAGTGGTTCTCAAAATGTGGGATCTATTGTAAAAAGGTGTGGAGGACTACACTAGTTTTCAAATTGTATTCACTTCCTCAAATTCAAATCTGCTGTTTGACAGGTGAAAACCAATTAGGTTCTTTGCATTGCACAAAGAAAGATATTGTTGGATGCAATGTTCTTCACACAAAGTTGTATGGACAACGTTTATGATATTTCTTTGGAGTTTAGTTACAATCACTATCCTCTCATTCTTATCCTATGGATTCCTCGAATGGGGAAAAACAGGGAAATAGCAATAAATATACAGATACAGTTGTGCTCAGAATTAGTCACCCCTGGTAAATCTATTAAAAGATGGCTGTAAACGTAAATCTGCATTCTTTATCCTTTAGATCTTTCATTAAAAAAATAAACAAAATCTAACCTTTCATTGAAGTAAAATAATTGTAAGTGATATAAATGTTCATAAAACATTATGAAATAAATGTTTTTCTCCAAAACATGTTGGCCACAATTATTGGCACCCCTAGATTTTTTTAATTTAAAATATCTCTGAAGTATATTCCCATTATTATTAAAGAACAGCAGGGTGACTAGGAACATGAAATTGTCTATGACTTCTTGTTTCACAGGAGTATAAATATATAAATAGTTAAATGGCCAAAGACTCTCCAAGGATCACAGATGGAGAATTGCAGAGATTAGTTGAGTCTTGAGGTCAGAAAGCTTAATAAATAAATAAATAAATAAATAAATAAATAAATAAATAAATAAATAAATAAATAAATAAGTACATACATACATACATACATACATACATACATACATACATACATACATACATACATACATACATACATACATACATACATACATACATACATACATACATACATAACCTACATCACCACATTGTGTTTGGGAGGGTTTCAAGACAAAAATCCTCCTAGCTCCTAGTCTCTGATCTCTTGTAAGGTGTTTTCCAAACTCATCAGGAAGAAAGAAAACTCAGAGCTGTTATCTGGGTAAAAGGAGGTTGCAAAAAGTATTTAATAAAAGGGTGCCAATAATTATGGCCAAGATGTTTTGGAGAAAAGCATGTATTTCATAATGTGATTTACCCCCCACTTTAAATTATTTTAATTTAGTAATCTAGTTTAGATTTTTGTAATATTTTGTTCTGAAAGATCAAAATGATAAACAATGCAGATTTATTTTTTACAGCCATCTTTGATCATATTTACCAGGGGTGCCAATAATTCTGAGTACTGTGAATTCTGACATACTTATTTTGTCACATACTTTCAACATACTATATAGGGAAGTATACAAATTCGATTGCAGCCAGTGGATTGAGAACACAATTGAGAACCACTGTTATAAGTGAATATTGGCTCTTATGTTTCAAATATGGCCATTGTGTTTCAAACTGGAAACAATCACCAATCTTAGAATTCCTCCTCAGGACTCCTGATACATCTTATGATGAGCGCTCACTCATGTCTCGGTGTAACCAGGACTGTTCCTGCTCTACGTCTGAATGGGATCCTGTGTGTTCTGACAGTGGCATTACATATGTGTCGCCCTGTTTGGCAGGATGCACCACCTCCACTGGACAAGGCAAACATACGGTATCTCTAGAATAATTGGATCTATCTAAAACTTTTTTTTCTAAAACTTTTTAATAAATTCAAGGCACCCAATGAGTATTGTAAGCCTTATTTTACATACTATAATATATTTTCTTCTCATTTACGTTTTATTATCACAGGTTTTCCACAATTGCAGCTGTGTCTTAACCCCCTCACCAGTAGAGGGCAGCAGATCTGTGTCTCTGGGCCAGTGTCCTCGTGGGCCAGTATGTACCCGGAGTTTCACCTCCTACATGGCTGTATCTGTCCTCAGCTCCTTCATTAGCTCTCTGGGCACTACTCCTGGATACATGATCACTATACGGTCAGTTACCACCAGAATATAATTTAGTTTGATCATTGGTAAGGCAAGAATGTGGCAGTGAGTTTTGCTCAGGCAAGCACTCACATATATTCTTCACATATTTTTTACAATCGCTAGAACACATTTCTCGTAACTTTTTCAAACCTCTTCACACAGTGAACACAACAGCAGTTTATGTGGGCTAAACTGTGGATCATTTATCATTGCTTTGGCACTCAATGAATAAATATTTCAATTTACATGAATTAATTTCTCACTTAGAAACAAACACCACCAAATCTCTATGTACCTACAGAAGAATTTGCACTTTTACATTTTCAAAACTGTTTAACTTACGTTCAAATCCTAACATAATGCAAAAAATTTGTAAGACTAATTTGCTACATTTCTACAGTAATACCATATGGAAATACTGAAAACTGAAATACTATCAAAAGAATTAGATGAAGCTGGACACTTACATGGGTGTTAGTCTTTTAAATTTCATTATCATCTATGCAAAAGTGGGTAACACTTATGGGGAACATATATTCACTATTAATTATGACTTTAGCCTCAATAAACTCCTAATTTACTGCTTAGTTAGTAAGTTAGTTAAGTTTAGATATTGGATAGGCTTAAAGGATGTAGAATAAGGTCATGCAGAATAAGGCATTAATATGTACGTAATAAGTACTAATTCATAGTTTTCAGTCATGTGACTGTCGCAGAGCCTTGGAGGGCAAAACCGCCATAGAACTACAGCACAAGCCTGTCAAATTTCCATCTTAAAACAAAATTATGTGAACAAGATGCACGTTTTGGGCACTTATGATCCATATACAGCACCTGCTGCAGTATTTCAATCACTGAAAACAGCGGGACGTTTTTAAAACACTTAACGTGAAAAACACTACAGGGTGAGTTGCACCAATAAGGATTAAATTAAGCAAGGTTTAAAGGATTTGTTGATATGGGTTTTATTTTAAATCGAGTTGTTGCATCACTTCATTTTAAACACAGATTAATTACGCAGTAAAACCGTTATAGAGCTGATCAAGCAGCAGACGGAGGGTGAACTGACGACAGGCTAAAGAATCCTTAGTGCAACCCACCCTTAAAGTGCCGTAATGTACTAAAACAGTGATATTAAAAGATCAAATTCAGTTTACACCTTTTTGATGATGCATACTATATACAGGCGAGTAGATGAGGCAAGAATATGAACACAACGCGTTTTCTTTATAATGGGTTTCGATGGGGAAAACACCTAACCAGAAACTTTGTGTTGCACTAATATTCTGTGTTCATCTGCTTTCCTTTACAAAGTATGCAACATCAAAAAGGTGTATATTGAATTTGGTATTTTAATATCACTGTCTTACCGCATTAATACTGACTACAAACCTGGTAAAAATGACTAGCAGGCAATGGAGGAGAGCCTTGTTTTGCCCTCCAGGTGGGCGTTCCTATAAGCGTGTGACGACACGTGAAAACTATGAATAAACAGCCAATATTCTAGCAATATGCATGCTAATAAGCAACTAGTTAATAGCGAGAATTGGACCCTAAACTAAAGTGTTACCACTATAAAAAATAGAGAATTGTCATTCTTGTTTTGTAAAGAACTTTACAAAAGAAAACATTGTATAATGCTGCCTGTTAGTAATGTTTTTTATAGGTTATTGTTTTATGAGTGCAAAAGTGTGTTTGTTGGATGTAAATCTTTGCTAGTGTTATAGAAGAACGAGTTGATTTGAGACATAAATAAAGTGTTTTGGTTGTTCTAGTGCATTTTGAATGTAAACTTAACTGCTGTGCAAAGCTGAAATTGGGTTCCCCTTCGAGGGAACTCGAACTGTGTCATCGTGACGACACTTTGGGGGAACGCCCCTCGCGTAAAGCGTCTGAAGAAACAATGGAATCAGCCCAATCCTGATTGGTGTTGCGTGATGACGTAGTATGTGATGGTATACCCGGAAGATACAAAGAGACATCTGAACACAACAGAGATAGCTTTTTTGCTCTTCAGCATTAGCGCTCTGTGTTGTCAGTCTAAGAGTATTTGGTGTTGTTGTCTACTAACGTTGTTTTCACAAGCATTCAGGGCTCGCAAACTCTGTGGCTGGTCCCGTGCTGTTGAGGCAGCACGGTTGATCAATCATGGACTCGCAGATGGGTCTGTCAAGGGAACCTGAGAGTGCTGAGGCATCTTCTCCTTCCTGGTGACAGCTCCATTGTTCTCCTTCCCCGTGTGGAAGCCCATGCTGCGGCTTCTTCCCCCGGGGTGGAGGACCCGATGCGTGAGCTATCTGATTCTGAGGAATTAGACGGGCTCCGTATCGAGGCTCGCCTTTTCCTAATGCAAGATTCAATCTCGCGTTGCCGAGGCGGCGCATAGGTTCGGGTCTGCCATTAAAGTGATACAACGTGACACGGTGAGAAGGCATGTGATACTGTTGGGTGCGAAGTAAGCAGTCAGCTCCTGAGGGTGCTGGCTGTTTTCATTGAGAAATATCTCGACGCGTACTGCCGTGCGCCTTTCGGGTGTTTCAGCCTTGCGCCTGTTTGGCTTTCTTCTCGAGGAATGAAAGCCAATTGTATTATAACGGCTTGAACCACGTTGCTGAGGCAACGTGTGGTTTACGAGTCCGTATAAATACAATAAAACAGTATCGTCTGATGATTATGGCTGCATTTAATTCTGAGGAATTAAATAAAATATTATCTGACTTTGAGGAATTAGATATTCAGCCTATCATTCAGACCATGTTTCACCGTATTGTGGCTGCATTTAATTCAGAGGAATTAAATTAAAATATTATCTGACTTTGAGGAGTTAGGTGTATTTTTTACGCAGCCTATCATTCAGACCAGGTTGCACGGGTTGGGTGATTATGATGACATTTAATTCTGAGGAATTGAGTGTCATGTTATCTGACTTTGATAAGTTAGATACTTTTAATCAGTCTGTCGCCCAAGTGTGTTTGACTTGTCTGGATATTCATCTGAGATGGGAGCAATCATGCATGGGCAGTTCCTGCGGGGGCTGCTTCCATGCATGTGAGGTTGCTCCTCTTTGGAGCCCTCCGGAAGTTGATGTCGTTCTCGCCACCTTATGGCCTGCGGAACACATCAGTTTCAGGCAATTGCTAATCGCAGTGTCCGCCCTAGTGCTGCGGCCCTGTCGAGCTGCTCCCTTAGATGAGGCCCCTGCTGGCCAGCCCCCTTTCCCGGGTAGGAGCAATCAAGGTCGCCTGTGGAGCTTTTGGGAATCGATGTTGTGCTACCGCCGTCTAGTACGCTTCGGGCCAAATCGTTTCTCAGCGCACACGCGCTGCACCAGCCGCCTCTAGCAAGACCTGCGGCAGTCCAGCAAATGTGTACGCACACCGAAAATCTTCCTCGATTTCACCCTGCCGGTTAGCCGTTTCAGGGGGTCGGGGAGGAGGCTCGCTTGACACCCGAGGCAGGCCTCGAGAGGCTGGTTCCCTTAGCAGATTATTTTGGCGCATGGTTATGCCTCCGAATATATCTGCATGGGCCCTGCGTACTGTAGAATGGGGTTACAGGCCGCGGTTCAGTTCCCCTCCCCCGAAGTTCAACGGGGTGGTCTGGACTGTGGTCGGCCCAGAGCAGGTGCGGGTTAGGGAACAGGAAGTACACTCCCTGTTGGTTAAGGAGACTTTTTAACGTATTCCTCCGCCAGTCAGGGAGTCCGGGTTCTGCAGCCGGTACTTCATAGTTCCTAAGTTGTGTCCAACTTTAGATCGGAGGAACTTGGATCGTTCTCTGAGGAGATTCAGATTCAAGATGCTTGAGCATTTCCTTGTCGTGATTCAGATCCAGTCTGAGGACTGGTCTGTCACGGTGGATCTAAAGAGGACGCACACTTCTATTTATCCATCCTTCTGTGTCACGGGGGATTCCTGAGGTTCGCTTTCGGGGGCGAAGTGTATCATTATCGGGTTCCTCCATTCGGCCTGGCTTTTTTCCCTCGCGAGTAGCAGCAGTTCGGCACTGAGATGTCGTCCTTGGCTGCTCCTTGGGTGCGTGAGGTTGAGACTCTACACACAGTACCGTGTTGACGCCTTCTCAGAGAACCGTGTTCCTGGGAGCCGTATGGGATCCTCTACGTTGTGGGCACGATTGTCCCCCACACGTATCGAGTTCATACGGGCGATGGTGTCTAAATGAAGCTAGGCCGCAGCATCACTGTGTGGCAGTTTAGGACTGCTGGGACTTATGCATCCCTCACTGGTTGGGACGTGGTCATCGACGGCCGCTTTGTGAGAGGTCTGTGGGAGATCCAGCATTTTTCCTGGCACATCAACTGCCTGGAAATGCTGGTGGTCTACAAGGCTCTGAGGAGCTTTCTCCCGGACCTCCGCGGCCACCATGTCCTGATACGATCCGACAACATGTCAGCTGTATCGTATCTAAACCACCAGGGGGGCCTGAGGTCGCGCCCTCTTTACAGACTGGCGCACCAGGTTCTCCTGTGGTCCCAGGGGAGGTTGTCATCCCTCAGGGCGATGTACATACCCGGGGACCGTAATCAGGGAGCAGACATACTGTCGAGGCAGGGGCTGAGGCCCGGGGAATGGCGCTTCCACCCTGAGGTGGTGGAAGCCAGGTGCGAGCGATTTGGCCCGGTGGAAGTGGATCTATTCGCATCTCGAGAGGCGTCCCACTGCCCACTGTGGTTTTCCCTCGCCCATCCGGCCCCGCTGGGGTATGTTTTAGTAATACATTTTTCCAGTAAAGCATAATGATTAAGGGGGGCCTTACACAAAGAGCAGCCTAGGGGCCCCTGACCACCTTAATCCGCCTCTGGGCACGAGTGTAGTACTGATTTAGGGCTAATGCAGGAGCTGAACACAGCGAGGGACCTCGCCCTATGTGCAACAAAAGTTACTGAGGTTACAGATGGCGGTGTGCAACACTATGTCTTGCCACCCTCGTCCCCGTCTTCTATTGCCAGTGGGCAACAGCGTGCGCTTCGAGGACTCGAGGCCTCCTCACGCACACCCTGTCCAACCGTGGAACCAGGTAAGTGTTGCACTGCACACTCAGACCCCACTTAGGGACGTTATGTCTTCTGAGTCTGGTCACTGCATTCTACCTCGCTGCCCCCACTGTGGATACATCTGTGGTCCCTCTGGTCCTGCTTGTATGGTCTACGGGGACCTGGCTAGTGCATTTGGACTATCAGACTCGGCTATGTGATTCAGTTCGCCCAACGTTCCCCCAAGTTCAGGGGCAATCAGTTCACCTCTGTGCTGAACGAGGTGCTCATGTCTTATGGGTGGAGATCACAGTCCTATTGGCAAAGGAAGTGATACAGCTAGTCCCTCCAGCCGATATGTAGACAGGGTTTTACAGCCCCAACTTCATTGTACCCAAGAAAGGCGGTGGGTTACGGCCAATCTTGGAGTTTTTTTTCACATGCTCATGTTCAAAATGCTAATGCCGAAATGCATTTCGGGATGCATCCATCCACGAGATTGGTTTACAGTGATCGACCTGAAGGACACATACTTTCATGTCTCAATTCTCCCTCGAAACAGACCATTCCTCCGCTTTGCATTCGAGGAATGAGCATATCATTACAAAGTCCTCCCCTTTGGGCTGTCCCTGTCCCCTTGCATCTTCATGAAAGTCGCATAGGCAGCCCTTGTTCCCCTGAGAGAACATGCCGTTTGCATCCTCAACTATTACAACTTAACGACTGGCTCATACTGGCCCAGTCGTGAGAGCAGTTGTGCAAAAACAGGGACATGGTGCTCAGTCACCTCAGCCAGCTGGGGCTTTGGGTCAACTAGGAAAATACTTTTTCAGAGGCTTCTAGGGCATATGGCATCCTCAGCAGCTGTAACGCCACTCGGATTGCTGCCGCTAATGACCGCTGTAATCTCTAATACTGGGGCCTCATTTATAAGCGTTGCGTATGCACAAAACAGGCCCTGACAGAGGCGTATGCCACTTCCAACGCATAGCCGTGGAGAGCTCACTCTACCAGAAGTCTTGCTTCTTCCTGGGTGTTGGTGCATGGTGTCTCGCTGGTAGATATATGTAGAGCTGCGGGCTGTGCGACACCTAACACGTTTGCTAGATTCTATAGCCTCCATGTAGAGCCGTATCCTCCTGTGTGCTCTCTTCAAGTAGCCAGTAACACCGGAGACCTGGTCAGTGTCTCGCTTGCTGCACTATTCCTCTCCTAAGGACCGGATATGTGTGCTATCCTGCTCTCAGGTGAGTTCCCCAGCTGGCAAACCCTGTTTGAGTTCATCCAGCACCCTCGGCAGTCAGACGTGGCAGAGATGTCTGGCGCCAAGCCTAACACTCGTAAGTACGCCCAGTGGTTGACCCCTGTGCTAGGCTAGGTGCCCATATGCTCAGTCCGCTCTGCTGTCCCTGTCGGTGTTGACTTCCCCCTAATTTGTCCATTAGTGTTAATTTTGTCACCTATTTTTAATTTAGTCTTAGTCTTGTGCCAAATGTCCTTGTTAGTTTTAGTCATATTTAGTCATTCACATATCTTTTTTTGTTAGTCAAATTTTAGTCGACTAAAAGTCTCGTCATTTTAGTCTAGTTTTAGTCAAAGGAAAACTCGAAATATATTGTGTGGCAAAATAAGTTACATAAAATATATATAACCTGCATAATGTATGTGCCACAACACCATAGCTAACTGGTTGATTTACAGCATAGATGCCTATAATCAGCATTAGCTTATGAGACGATGGGCACAAATATTGTTTCGATATTTCGATCTTGATTTAGTATGAATTCATGTGTATATAGCCTACTGTACATAAGGAAAAATAAGTTTGCCTTTTAACACTATTTCAAACTTTTTTGGGGGTTAAATTATATTTGCTTGCATTCCTTACTATTCACTATTATTAACATTTTAAAATTTCACAAATAAGTAAGCAGTTATGATCTGCAATACTTTATGAGCAACTAGACTACATGTATATTTATTAAAGAGCCATACAGGCACCAGTAATGGCATTACAAATGAACATGTTATTTTTCCAGCCACAAAATGACTCTAATTTGCCTCTTTGCAGTGGAATTCTCTATTTTAACCTTAATTACTACACTAATTGTAATATAAATAATACAAATATTAGAAGACAAATGTTTTAAGTGGTCATTAATGGACCATACTTATTGCACATAGTAAATAGTATTTAGTACCAAAAGATCTCCTCAAAATATTCAATAAATATTATTGAACTAAAATATAGGCTATTTATTTTAAAAATAGTTAAGGTGTATGGTCACATTTGACCACCAATGAGTATAAGTGTGACCAGTTAGTAATAATCAATGCACACTATGCTGTACTGTTTACCAAAAATTGCTGCAAACACCTGTATAGTGAAGCTGTTATGTATCTGCTTAAGCGATTCAAATGTATTGACTATTGACACAGCGTTGGAAGTATTGAGCACTCTGGGAACCACGTGACCGTGTGCGCCGCCGCAAGATGACAGGCTGGCAGCAACAGGAGTATGAGACCTGTACATTAGCAACAGGGCGAACTCTTTCTGAATATTTTTTTGAACAGCTGAAAATTCTATCTTATGATGAAAAAGTAGAGACGATTGTAGACGAAAATGAAGAGAGATTTTATCTTAGTTTTTATTTTATGCAAAACGTTTTAGTCTCGTCTTTTTTCGTCAACAATAATCCATGTTAATTTAGTCTTAGTCAGCATTTTTGGACATTGGCGCAGTCTCGTTGTTGTCTCGTCTTCGTCATGGAACAAAAGGTCGTTGACGAACATATTTAGTCTTGTCTTGTCTGACGAAATGCTACACTACAGTCCATATGGGTTACTTCCACATGACACCTCCCTATGGGCAGGATGTGGCCTCCGTATCGTCCTCCACTATGGGTCAAGCGGAACAGCAGTAAGCGACTTTCTCTGCGTAAGCCCTGTCCTATCTTCTGCCCCAGCAGGTGCTGGAAGGGGCAGCAATAGTGGAACTTTGGTAGGGATCCCATTACGTCAGTCATTGAACTAACGTCGAACGTGAGTAACTGAAAGGGAACGGAGACGTTACATCCTGTCAACACGATTGCTATACAACTGCTGAGCGGCCGAATCACCGGCTCGGCTCCTCAGCGAAAACTTGAATGTGCGTTGCATCTGCTTCCGTATTTATACCCGCGCTGCCAGGCGGAGCATGAGATGCAGATCTCGCACACCAATGTCCACTGGCTAGTTTAGTTTACACACATAGTTGATTGGGCTCTCAGTCAGTCATCGACACAATGTCTCCGTTCCCTCCTTTAGGGAACGAGGGTTACATACGTAATCGAGATGTTTCACAGACAAGGCTTAGATTATGCCAAGATTTGGCCTTAGTTTAATTAGGACATCTAAGTAGCTTACACAGATACACATGGGAGCGTTTGAAAGGACCAGTATGCTGATATCGATCCATTTTTCTATCCCAGTAAGGACTTCAACCTGAATGGATACTGACTCATGGGAATTTGTCAGTGTCCATACTTTTTTTTTTTTAATGTAAAAACGCAGTTTTGTGTGATGGGTAGGGTTAGTGTAAGGGGATAGAATATACAGTTTGTACAGTATAAAAATCATTACGTGTATGGAGAGTCCCCACAACGTAGCAAACCAGACGTGTGTTTGTTTGTTTGTTTGTGTGTGTGTCTGTTTTTTTGTTTGTTTGTTTATGTTTGTTTGTGTGTGTGTGTGTGTGGTTCAGGTACTCTACGATAGTAAGATAGTAATACCAGTAATTTTACCTTTTTTTGGACAATTTTGGAAATTTTGCTTCCCTTGAGAAAAAAACAGCTTGTAAATCATATGAAAGTATGTCTTTTGAAAATTAAAAAATTCTGAAATTCTTTAAAGTTTAAAGTTTAAAGGACATATTGCAGGTACATTTTTTTTCTTCAAAATGAATATATAACCTTGTATGAAAATACCATATGAAAAGGTAATGCAGGATTTAAAATGTTTTAAAAAGACATAAGAGCACAAATTTTGTAAATAAAGTGGCCGTTTCATTGGCTGTTTGTAAAAAACGCTGGAACAAGGAAACCCATCGTGTGTGTGTGAAAAAATATATAAAAAGTATATATACACACCGATCAGGCATAACACTATTACACAGCAAAATCCCCAGTGTTAAATTAACACTACTCAGTGTACATATGTGTCCACACTACAGGGTGTTAAAAGTAACACTTAAGAAGTGTTAAAGTTAATGAGACAATTAAGTGATTAATTAAGTTATGATTGACCATTAGTGATGAGAAACACAAGAAAAAAAAAATTATGTGCTAGACTAACTGAGACTTGTTACAGCACTTGCATATTGCTGATATTGTTGCCCTTCGACTGCTCTAGCTGCTTCTATTGCCCTCATTTGTAAGTCGCTTTGGATAAAAGCGTCTGATAAATGACTAAATGTAAATGTAAACTACAATTGACTTCAGCCACAGCTTTAGATGAAATCAACTGAAGATAAAAGAACACATTAAATCTGTGAAGATCTCAGCAGAGGAGGATTAAACAACTCCACAAACAGCATTACCAGCTTCACACATTACTAACCAGACTGACTTTATTTCTGTCAGACGTCTACAAAAGCTCTTATTGAGAATTACTTTTTTGTTTATTTTGTGTTGAAACTTTTGTAATGTCACCATCATTGTGATCAGTGTTTTCTTTAGTTGGGCAGTTTGATGACATTTTAATGTTAGTGTTTCTCTGGCTGCTGTAACTGAGTTTGCAATGGCAAGAAAAGCAAGAGTAAACACAATCAGATGCTGTTGACTGCTCAGTGATAAGAATATGATCATTACATAGTGGTTTAAATCACTGATTAATTTTGTTTTTACTGTGATTCCAGGAAAGATCCAGATCGGTTTTAATCAATAAAGCTGAATACGTTTTAAAGCAGATTGTACACTAATCACTTCTAACTCCTGCGAGATTAACTCACACACAGACATAAAGAATCAGCCTATGAATCTCAACAATGGTGACATGCTTCATGCCGCAATGCATTCTGGGAGCCATTGATGAGTTTTGCATGATGCACCCAGAATGCATTGTGGCATGAAGCATGTCACCATTGTTGAGATTCATAGGCAGATTCTTGATGTCTATGTGTGAGTAAATATTGCAGGTGTTAGAAGTGCTTATTGTGAGATGTGTTATTAAACCGGAAAACAAGACTTATGTACATGTTTTAAACATTGATCAGTTTATCTGATAAAAACTCTGCTGGATCTCCTGCTGTAGAGTCACAATGCTACAATAATCAATGACTCTCAGGAGATCAGCAAATAAGGCACCATATGATGATAACAACTGTATAATCAACAACAAGCCAACATCATCTGTCATCAGCTTATCATCATCAATTTTCTCTTGCTGTTCTCACTGTAACAAACAGCTACAGCAGCCAGAGAGAAAAAATGCTGACATGTCAAGGGTCAAGAGCCCAACTAAAGCAACACTGATCACCATAATGGTGGCGTCAAACAAAACTATTATTTTCAATAAATCATCAACATCTAAACCTCAGTAAGAGCTTCTGTAGACGTCTGACAGAAATAAAGTCAGTCTGGTTAGTAATGTGTAAAGCTGGTAATGCTGTTTGTGGAGTTGTTTAATCCTCCTCTGCTGAGATCTTCAGAGATTTAATGTCTTCTTTTATCTTCAGTGGATTGCATCTAAAGCTGTGGCTGAAGTCAGTTGTAGTTCTTGTGTTTCTCATCACTAATGGTCAATCATAACTTAATTAATCACTTAATTATCTCATTAACTTTAACACTTCTTAAGTGTTACTTTTAACACCCTGTAGTGTGGACACATATGTACACTGAGGAGTGTTAATTTAACACCGGGGATTTTGCTGTGTACCACCTTCCTAATATTGGGTTGGTCCCCCTTTTGCTGCTAAAACAGCCCTGGTCCGTCGAGGCATTGGCTAATTAAAAGGCTAAATTGTAATGGCTAGATGACTGGGTCAGAGCATCTCCAAAACTGCAGCTCTTGTGGGGTGTTCCCGGTCTGCAGTGGTCCTTATCTATCAAAAGTGGTCCAAGGAAGGAACAGTGGTGAACCGGCGACTGGGTCATGATGCACGTGGGGAGAGACGAGCGACATGTGGTCCGATCAAACAGACAAGCTACTGTAGCTCAAATTGCTCAAGAAGTTAATTCTGGTTCTAATAGAAAGGTGTCAGAATACACAGTGCATCACAGTTTGTTGCGTATGGGGCTGAATAGCCGCAGACCAGTCAGGGTGCCCATGCTGGCCCCTGTCCACCGCCGAAAGCTGCAACATTGGGCATGTGAGCATCAGTACTGGACCCGGGAGCAATGGAAGAAGGTGGCCTGGTCTGATGAATCACGTTTTCTTTTACATCACGTGGATTGCCAGGTGCATGTGCATCGCTTACCTGGGGAATGCATGGCACCAGGATACACTATGGGAAGAAGGCAAGCCGGCGGAGGCAGTGTGATGCTTTAGACAATATTCTGCTGGGAAACCTTGGGTCCTGCCATCCATGTGGATGTTACTTTGACACGTACCACCTACCTAAGCATTGTTGCAGACCATGTACACCCTTTCATGGAAACGATATTCTCTGGTAGCTGTGGCCTCCAAATTCCCCAGATCTCAATCCAATCGAGCATCAGTGGGATGTGCTGAACAAACATGTCCGATCCATGGAGGCCCCACCTCGCAGCTTACAGGACTTAAAGGACCTGCTGCTAACATCTTGGTGCCAGATACCACAGCCCACCTTCAGGGGTCTAGTGGAGTCCATGCCTCAACAGGTCAGGCCTGTTTTGGCAACAAAGGGGGGACCAACACAATAAAGTCATAATGTTATGCCTGATCGGTATACATGTTTTTATTTGAAGTATTAATGTATTAAAATTCCATCTCTGTATATTATGTGTTTAACTTATATAACATGTGTTTGTTTTTAGATGCATTACACCTGAGCTGAAGTCACTGGCATTGGGTATTCAAACTCTTGTGATGCGAACTCTAGGTACAATTAATGTTCAGATCATGGTTATTCAATGTTACTTTAGCTACTAAGGTGAGAAAGCATAAAACATTCATAAGCTAGGCAATATTGTACTCTATTTTATTTTATTTATTTTATTTTTCTGGAGGTGGTATTCCTGCTCCGGTATATTTTGGAGCTCTCATTGACTCAACATGTTTAAAATGGGGAATGACGAGGTGCGGGGGGCGAGGAGCCTGCCGTATGTATGACTCAAATATGTACAGGTGTGTATTTGTAATTATATGCCATTATAAAATATGGGAAAAATCATCTGATACTTATGTCTTTAAATGTCCATTTAGATATAGGCCCTATTGGATATTTACTACAGTCCTAAAGCTCACATTTGAAAAACCTTGGATGTCTTTACAAAAACCTTGGTGTCCTGTTTTCAGAGTGATCTTCTTGAGTCTGACCACATGTTTAAGTGGATGCTCCTATTTCTTCATCATGGCTGTCATCGTGCTGCTGCGGAAGCAGTTTAGTAAAGAAGAGGTCAAAGCACTCCAGCAAACAGCCAGCAAGCAACATGAAATTGAACTTCAGGCCCCAGAGAAGCACCACCCTTATGGATCTAAAACTGATACAGGAGAAAAAAACAGAAACAACCAATACTGAAGGCTAACGATGAACACCACAACATCGTTTTGGAACTCTTTCAGGGAACTCAGGAGACATTGCTGAGACAGTAATGGGTGGAGAACCACTAATAAATTCAGTGTCCATACTATCTGTTTTATGATCCAGAGTTTGTATCTCTATTTGAAAAATGAATCTCCATTCTTTAATGTGTGGCTCCATACTTTATTTTACATAAGGTTTTTTAATGGTACAGGTATAAGCTAAATGTGGCAACAAATGCAATTGAAAAATAACAACTGCTTTCAAACTGTTTTCTCAAACATTCGAAAAGTTGCTCCGCATCATGTCAGTAGCCATTGTTGCCCAGCTACTCAAACAAATAGAGCAATGCTTTGAACATTATGACAGACTGGTAGATTTAATGTAATGATTTGAAGGCAAATCAACCAATTAAAATTTACATTCACATAAGAAAGATAAAAAAGCTGAATAGTTTGTTTTAATAAAAATTAAGCTAATATCCCTCATCCCTTCTTCCACAGCTTTTATTTAAATTTGGTTCAGTTCCTTGGGGTCTTTCATTGATCGTGGAAGACATACACTATAATGCCAAAAGTTTTGGGACGCCTGCCTTTACATGCACATGTACTTTAATGACCTCCCATTCTTAATCCGTAGGGTTTCATATGGAGTTGGCCCACCCTTTGCAAGCTATAGTAGGCTAGTAGTGCTCTAAAGTCCAGTGGCAGTGTGCTTTACAGTTTACACCACTGCATCGGACACTTTGCATTGCACTTGGTGATGTAAGGCTTGGATACAGCTGCTCGGCCATTGAAACCCATTCCATGAAGCTCTCTACACACTGTTCTTGAGCTAATCTACGTTAAATTTGGAGGACTGTATATTGAAAGTTGGCATGCGCTGACCCTGCTCTAGGATTTTATGTGGCCTTTGTTCCTGAGTTGCTGTTGTTCCCAGTTGCTTCAACAGTTGACCGTGGAATATTGATGGCAATTTCAAAACACTGCTTCATGAAGCTTCGAAGCTTTACAAATCTTCTGTTTTGAATCAATTGGTTCAGAGGGTGTATCAATCTGCCAAAGTCACGAGATTTCAGTAAACAAGGCTTCGTTACGTCATAACTGTTTCGAAACACTACGAAATGTCAATGGTTCACCGCTAGGGGGCAGAAACTCTGTGAACCCATGAATCATGAGCAGTCACTGAGAACCATTGAACAAGTGTCTGTGCGTTTTACCTGATCTCGGATCAGTTTTATACATCTGTAGACATTAGTATAATTAAAAGGAATAATAGCAGTTAATAGTCTCTTATTGGCTTGTTTAGCTGAGCCATCCATGGAACAAACAAAACAAGCCCTGACAACTGATAAAAGAACATATAGACACCTACTATTTGATTTTATTAGATGATTAGTTAGTTGCATTTGAAAGATTTTACTTTCAATAAAACATTTGCAATAGATTTGTAAAAGGGGTTTTTATGCATGTTTGGCCTGGCTCTTTGTTGTATTTACACTGTTCTGACCACCAGGGGTCACCATGGAGACAGGAGTCAAGTTGTTTCGAAGCTTCGATACAATATGGCACATTTACTTCAACTGTTTCAATGTTTCATTAAGCCTCGGTCTGCCCATCACTAATATTTAGTAGTAAGGAATTTTCATGAAAATAATTATTGCACAGGTGGCAACCTATCACGGTACCACGCTTGAATTCACTCATGAGCTCTTGAGAGCGACCCATTCTTTCACAAATGTTAGAAGTAGTCTGCATGCCTAGGTGCTTGATTTTATACACCTGTTGCCATTGAAATGATTGGAACACCTGAATTCAATAATTTGGAGGAGTGTCCCAATATATTTGGCAATATAGTGTATATCATATAATGGAATATAATGATAATGTATATTAAAAATTTTCACATCACATGTTATTGCATGTACAGGACTAGGATTGGGAACCACTGCCTTTCTGTTCCAATAAAGAATGAAGATGGTCCCTTATTTTCCTTTGCTGGAGTTGGCAACTGTAGACATCATAGTTACGCTGTCAATTAATGAAATGAACAAAGAGTACCACCAAATTACTAACTTGTACATTGTGTTATAGGACGGCAAAATCCTGGGTTTGCCAGTAGCTGAAAAACTGTTGAAGCGTTGCAAATCTGTTGCAACCTGCAATTATTTGTAAGGCAAAGTAAGGCACATGTGAACTGCCAAAAGATACATATTGCACCATAAAAGAGCAGATTTGTGTTGGCTGGTGTGTTTCTGATGCTGTTAATGGCTCGTCTTGTTTTAATTCATTATTACTTTAGATCTGTCTAAAGTTTTACTTTTCTCATTTTCTCTCTGTATGGTGTTTGGTACATTTTTCCATATAAATACTTCTAAAAAGACACAAGAATAACTTAAAAGTCATACTTAGGGTACATTTACGCAACAATGATGTATTAAAAATGTAAAAGTTTTTAATTTGCGTTTTTCACGTATAGACGACTACTTTGTCAAAACGGGATCCGCAAAAACAACAAAACATTCTGTATTATGCTTGCAAGTCAGTAGCTGCCGATGTCACTTTGTAAAGAAATGCTACGCACCTATAGACAGAACACTTAATACGCATGACATCACTGCTTTCACAGATTTGCGTTTTTGTAGTTTACGTGGAGACAATAATGGTATCATTTTCAAAAACTTGCACTTTGAGCCCCGTTTTCAAAAGTTGCATTTCTCAGACCCCCAAAATGCCATTGTCGTGTAAAAGGATGGCCAAAATGCATAAAAAGTTATCTTTTTAGTTTAAAATGGTGTTATGTAAACAGCCCCTGACTTCACATTCACATTCTATTTGGTATTCGTATCCAGAATGACAGCTCATTAGCATAGTTCCATAAATTAATCATGTGATGACGCCATCTTGTGTATTACTAATAATATACTTTTTTGTTGTTGCTATTTCAGAAATATAATATTATAAAAAATATAAAAATATAATTAATTCATCAGTTATGTATATATATATATATATATATATATATATATATATATATATATATATATATATATATATATATATATATATATATATATATTTATGGCCCCACTTTATATTCGGTGGCCTTGAGTACTATGTACTTACATCAAAAAATAAGTACAATGTACTTACTGTGTTCAAATTGTCTTGCAAAACACCTTTGCTGATATTGAGGTGGGATACGGGTAGGGTTAGGGACAGGTGTGGTGGTGTGGGTAAGTTTAAAGGTAGGGTTTGGTGTAAGGGAAGGGTCAACAGTGTAATTACAAATGTAACTACAGAAATTAATTACAGATGTAATTACATACAGGTATATTTAAAAATGTAAGTACAATATAAAGACATGTATGTACACAATAAGTGCATTGTATCAAATTATTAATTAAAAGGTTAGTACATAATAGTTAAGGCCACCTAATATAAAGTGGGTCCATATATATATATATACTGTATATATACACACTGATGAATACCAATGATAATATTGAACAAATCAGTCGATGATCAACCATTTGCATTGTTTTATTGCAACAAATATGTTAATTTTATTTAATAAATACAGTAAATAATTCTAAGCATGGACTTCAGTGTTAGCATAAATACTGCATTGCATTACAGCATACAATTTATGGTATTGTGGAGTGTTATAAGTGAGGAGACTGGAGACAGAGATGCGTCGAGTCGACTTTACTATCCACTTCAAACATACATTACTTCACAGCGAAATGTAAACAACAGTCACACAATGTTAACCCGGAAGTGCTTAACTCAAAACCCCGCTCCCTTAAAGGTACAGTCTCTGGGTGAATGTCTCTCTATTTAACTTGTGGGTCACCACACAGGCCCCCCCAGAATTCACCCATAATAACAGGCCCATACCGAACAGGTACTCAAAATAGAACAAGAACCCTATTCACTAGTGCGAAACAGAACAGTCCAGCTCATAACAGTCCCGAAGAGTCAACTTATAGGGGGGCGGACCAGGCGACCGTACCGGCTGCGCTTAACAGGAAAGGGGCAAGGGGCAAGGGGCGGGGCAGGGACCGTGCCAGGGGAGAGGGCAGGGGCCGAGGCTGCTGCTGGAGGTCGCCCTCTCCGTGGGGGCTGGGCCAGCTTAAGCGGTTCGCCAATGTCCACATGAGCAGGCTTGAGACGGTCTATAGCCACCCGCTCAGGCCTGCCCCCCATATCCACAACAAAGTTCTTAGACCCTCCGGCCAGGACACGGAAGGGCCCATCGTAGGGGGGCTGCAGCGGGGTACGATGGCCATCGTGGCGGATAAAAACGTACTTGGCTGACGGTAAATCCTTGGGCACGTAGGACTGGGGGAGGCCATGGTGAGACGTTGGAATGGGAACAAAAGTGTCGGCAATGTTCCTGGACACAGCACGATGGGCGGCAACCGACCAAGGGTCCGTGGCACCTGGAAGAAACTCCCCCGGAACACGCAGGGGCTGGCCGTACACCAGCTCGGCTGATGAGGCTTGAAGATCTTCCTTGGGGGCGGAGCGAAGGCCAAGCATAACCCATGGGAGGCGGTCAACCCAGTTGTTGTCCGTAAGGCTAGCCCTGAGCGCAGCCTTCATGTCCCGATGAAACCGCTCGCAAAGTCCGTTGCTTTGTGGGTTTTAGGCTGTGGTATGGTGGAGCTTCACCCCCAGAACCTCGGCGACTGCCGTCCAAAGCTCTGATGTGAACTGCGGACCCCGGTCCGAAGAGAGGTCGGACGGTGTTCCGAAACGGGCCACCCAAGCCATAATGAATGCCCGGGCTACTTCGGCTGATGTAATGGAGGACAGGGGAACCACTTCTGGCCACCTAGTTGTCCTGTCCACCATAGTGAGGAGGTAAGTATAACCACGGGAGGGGGGCAGTGGGCCCACCAGGTCCACATTCACGTGATCAAAACGTCTCTCTGGCACTTTGAAGGGTGCCAAAGGTGCCTTGGTATTACGAGTCACCTTTGCATGCTGGCACGCCACACAGGCAGCAGCCCAGGCCCTAACGTCCCTCCGCAGGCCTGGCCAGACGAACTTGGCCCCCACCAGCTTGGTAGAGGCCTTCACCCCGGGGTGGGAAAGGCTGTGGATGGCATCAAAAACCTTTCGCCTCCAGCCAGCAGGTACCACGGGGCGCGGTTGGCCAGTGGAGACATCGCAGAGGAGTGTAGCGTTGGCTGTGTCAAACGCCACATCTTCCATGAGCAGCGCCGTGGGGGCCGTCCTGTAGGCTTGTACCTCCGAGTCCGCAGACTGATCCTCAGCCATGGCTGCGTAGTCGAGACCCAAGTGCACGGATCCAGTGACTGCCCGGGAGAGGCAGTCGGCGACTAAATTATCTTTGCCGGCCACATGCTGAATGTCAGTGGTGTACTCTGAGATGGCAGAGAGCTGGCGCTGCTGTCGACCAGACCATGGCTCCGAAGACTTGGCCATGGCGAACATCAGCGGCTTGTGGTCAACGAAAGCCGTGAACCGCCGGCCCTCCAACAGGAAACGGAAATGATGGGTAGCGAGGAAAAGACCCAGGAGCTCCCTGTCGAAGGTGCTGTATTTCCTCTCATTGTCACGGAGCTTCCTGCTGAAAAAGGCCAGCGGCTGCCAGGCTCCTCCTACCCACTGCTCACACACAGCTCCCAAGGCATAATCAGAGGCGCCCGTGGTAAGAGCAACTGGGGCGGTCGGAGACGGGTGCGCCAGCAGAGCAGCGTTGGCCAGCGCGGTTTTGGCAGCCTCCAGGACCCCATTCATCTCAGGGGACCAATCCAACACGTCCGCCGGTTTTCCACCCCGCAAGGCGTCGTACAAGGGTCGCATAAGTTGGGCCGCATGGGGGAGGAAAAGGTTGTAGAAGTTCACCATGCCCAGAAACTCCTGCAGGGACTTCACGGTGCATGGGCGTGGAAAACTGGCTACGGCGTCCACCTTGGCCGGGAGGGGAACAGCCCCCTGCGGGGTGACGTGGTGGCCGAGGAAGGTGATGGACGACTGGCCAAACTCGCACTTGGCCGGGTTAATGATGAGACCATGCTCACTAAGCCGGCCAAACAACTGCCGGAGATGCGCCAGGTGGTCGTCGGTGGACGCGCTGGCCACGAGAATGTCGTCCAAATAAACAAAGAGGAAAGGCATGTCCCGCAGCACAGAGTCCATGAGGCGCTGAAACGTCTGCGCTGCCCCCTTGAGGCCAAAAGGCATCCGTAGAAAACTCAAAAAGGCCAAAGGGTGTGATGACTGCTGTCTTGGGGACATCCTGCGGGTGGACAGGCACCTGGTGGTAACCGCGAACCAGGTCCACCTTCGAAAAGATGGTGGCGCCAGCTAGGTGGGCGGAGAAATCCTGTATATGCGGCACTGGGTACCGATCGGGGGTGGTGGCATTGTTCAGGCGACGGAAATCACCACAGGGACGCCAACCGCCATCAGCTTTGGTCACCATGTGCAGAGGAGAAGCCCACGGGCTGTTGGAGCGTCGCACGATGCCGAGGTGCTCCATGGTGGTGAACTCCTCCCTGGCGATCGCGAGCTTGCCGGAGTCGAGGCGCCGGGCCCGTGCATAAACTGGGGGGCCCACTGTGGTAATGTAGTGCTCCACGCCATGCTTAGCCACCGCCGATGAGAACGTGGGCGTGGTGATGTCAGGGAACTCAGCCAGTAGGCGTTGATACCGGTCTCCAGTGGCCAGCGTGTTTGACAGACAAAGCGCCCCCGCCCCTCCAAGCGTGCAGGGGTATGAAGCAAAAGAAAGGGCGTCGATCAGGCGGCAGTTCGTTACATCCACCAACAGCCTGTAAGCGCAGAGGAAATCCGCCCCCCAGGAGAGACGTAGACACAGCGGCCATGACGAAATCCCAGCCAAAACGCCGCCCGCCGAAATACACTTCCACATACCTCGTGCCATAAGTACGAATGGGTGTGCCGTTAGCGGCATCCATCGGGGGGCCATGGCCGCCAGCCATGGTGTCCACAGGCTTCGCTGGCAGGATGCTGCGCTGAGCCCCAGAATCAACCAGCAGCCGCCGGCCAGACAAGGCGTCAGTGATAAATAACAGCTTGCAGTCGCGGCCAACGCCCATAGCTGCTAATGAGCGCCGGCCCTGGCTTTTCCCTGGGCTCCAAAACTGCAAGGCTGGCGACATTGCTTGGCCTTGGCCCCAAACCTGGAGTGGTAGAAACACCACCCGTCCTCGCGCTGTCAGCGGGCCGTCACAGCAGCTGCGGTGTCCGGGTCGTCCACCGGGGGTAGAAATGGGGCAGACTGGTGTTGGGGAGGTAACAGCGCATGAACAAACTGCTGCCGGTTGGCGAGGAAAATCCTGTCTGCCTCCACAGCCATCGCCCGGTAGTCTCTGGAGGAAAGGAGGGGGGAACTGGCCAGTGCGGTGCGCACGGGTGCTGGAAGCTGCCGCAGGAAAATGTGGGCGAAGAGGAATGATGGATCCGCCGAACCCAGCACAGCCAGCATCCTCTCCATTAACTCAGATGGCTTGCTATCGCCCAGGCCATTCAGGGAAAGCAGGCGGTCTGCTTTCTCCAGCTCTGACAGCTCAAAGAGGTTCAGAAGGAATGTTTTAAGCGCGTTGTACTTGCCGTCAGCCGGAGGAGCCTCTAATAGCGGCATAGCCCTGGCTGTCGTCGAGGCATCCAAAGCCGCTACTACATGGAAATATTTTGTAACGTCCTGTGTTATCCCTCTCAACTGAAACTGAGCCTCGATGTGCTGAAACCACGGCCGTGGATTGTTCTGCCAAAAGTCCGGCAACTTGATGGTGGCCGCATAGATCGCGCCGACATTAGCCGCGCCGCTAACAGCGGCCTGCACCGCGGCCGCATCATTTTCACCACCGCCGTTGTGTGACATAATTCAACTCGCGTCGGGGTCACCAATGTGGAGTGTTATAAGTGAAGAGACTGGAGACAGAGATGCGTCGAGTCGACTTTACTATCCACTTCAAACATACATTACTTTACAGCGAAATGTAAACAACAGTCACACAACGTTAACCCGGAAGTGCTTAACTCAAAACCCCGCTCCCTTAAAGGTACAGTCTCTGGGTGAATGTCTCTCTATTTAACTTGTGGGTCACCACAGTATTATAATTACTTATTAACACGTGCTGTGATTTATTGAGTTCTAATGGTCTAATTGTGTTTAAACTACTTTATCAGTATGTCTGGGAACAGCTGCTATGGAGGATGGCCCACAGTAAACCTTCATTGGGGCCCAAAAGTGCAAAACTGCTATGGGCCCCTGGGCAAGCACAACTGTGCAACGCTTAAATAAAAATAAACTCTCTCCCTGACTAACATTGCATCCTAACAGTAAATCAGCATTAATGTATACAAGCTGCATTTAGTACATTGTTATTACTCATTATAAAGAATGTAAAATGTCTCAGAATTACAATTCGATAAATCTCAAAAGCCAATTTTTGCCACAAATATAGCCATTTAGTCAATTTCATTATTGTTGCATCAACATGTAAACTTGTTTAAAAAAAAAAAAACTACTGCATGTAATGGTGATGGTTTTTAGTTTGTTCTACAATAGGTTTAAAGGAACACTCAGTGCAAGTTAAAGATTAATAAAACTGTCTAATGGCTTGTAGGTGAATATAAAGAGATGCCGCTTTGGGCATATTTCAACTGCTTGTTCAACTGCTTCCTCTCTAAGACACATCTGGACATGTAAGTGTTTCAAACTTGTGAACTTCTTTGCTTTTGATTACAATTTATTTTCCCTTGGATCATGAAATGATAGAAGTGGATGGATACTTTTTTTAATAAAAAGAAAGTGTAATATTTGGATCGAACATAAGTCTTGTACTGCTTAAGTCGGTTAAGAAGTGGTTCTCAACTTAATTTTTTTGTCAGTTTTTTTAAGACATCAAGGCAGTTCAACATAGTATAAAAATGGCTGATTGTACAAAAGTAATACAAATAATATTTAAATAAATAATTGAAAAATTATTAATATTATCATGAACCGCATAATCCCAACAATATGCTAAAATATGAACATGAATGGACTGAAAGGGAAAATTGTTTAGTGTGTCAACATTTTATTATTACCATTTTATTTTATTTGTTTCTATTTGTTTATTTTATTACTATATATATATTTTTGTTTGTTTGTTTGTTTGTTTTTTTGTTTTCCATTTTACCACATTAGCACACAACTTTAACTTTGCAGAGTTTGTCTTCTTTCATCTTTCATCAGTTTGTTATTTGTCTACCTCTTCACTAGCCCATAGTGAAGACCATGACTGTGGAGGGCAGTATGGATGGGTTCTTTGAGCCCAGACCAATGGAGTATTCAGACAGTAATAAGAAAACATCTAGGACCAAATGCTGCTCCCCAAGCCTGAAGGCAAGAGACATTGTCTTTGACTATATGCAAGTTCAAATGAGAAACAAGCGTAAAACCACTATCAGCTGATTATTTGTTTTAATAATGGTATATAATAGCTGTAATACTTAAAAAAAGGTTAAATCTGCTGACTTAATCTCTTTTCTACCCTTGTGCCTGGAAAGATCTTTATTGGTGTCCTTGCCTTCTGCTATTTCTCCAAATCTCTGACGGGAGCTTACACCAAAAGCACCATCACTCAGATTGAGAGGCGGTTTGAGATCCCAAGCTCTACTGTTGGTATCATCGATGGCAGCTTTGAAATGGGTGAGTTGAGATGTGTCGAGCTGCACTGAGAAATGAGGGCAGAGGTTCACCCATTAGATGAGTACTTATAGCAGTGAGTTACTGATGCTGTAATGTGACTGATTTGCTGTCCATACTTTAAAAATGGGACAGTTGATTGATAGTATGCTATATGAAACAACATAGAACTTGTTAAATAACGTTACATTTGCTTGCAGGTAATCTGTTGGTAATTACTGTGGTAAGCTACTTTGGCGCTAAGTTTCACAGGCCCAAGATCATTGGAGCAGGGGTCCTGCTGATGGGTATAGGGACACTGGTAATGGCTTTACCTCAGTTCATTATGGGCTGGTGAGTAATGTTCATTGGTCAATGACAAATGAGAGTGTCCATGAGTGTCCTCTCAAGTGCTTAAAATTTTACTCTTTGTACTCATGTACAGTTCCATATGATTTTGAAAAACCTTTATAACATTTTCAAGATTTTTACAAAAAATGTATTTAGTCCAAGCATCAAGTTAAAGGTATATTTACATTATCTAATATTTTAAGAGATTTGTTGATTATAAAAGATGTGTTTTCAAGTGAATATATTTATCAATTGTATTTCAATGTAATATTGAATAAATTAATGGATGGCCATCACATAATACTCATAAATCTCATAAAGATTAGTATTCTTGAAGTTTTTTTACTATTTATGTGTCTGCTTGTTTCTGATAGGTACAAGTACGATACAGCTGCCGCCCACACTAATGATGCTGATAATTTCACAGTGAGATCCACATGCTCACCTGACACCCAGAATACTGTTCAACAGCTTGTTTCCGGTAATGCATGGTTATACTGTATGTAGAAAAGCATTTGGGATATTTTAATTGTGAAATGCAGTAAAATACCCAACAGAGCACTCTATTGAATATGGGTTGTATAGGGTGCCAAAATGGGGAAGAGGAAAGCTCGCCCACATGGGTAATTGTACTGTTGGGAAACATTATTCGTGGCATCGGGGAAGCCAGCATCGGCCCTTTGGGAATGTCTTTCATAGATGACTATGCACACCCAGAAAACTCCGCTTTTTACATTGGTGAGAAAATTATTGTGTGTGTGTGCGTGTGTGTGTGTGTTTTAAATTTCAAACAAAAGTACCCTTGTCCTTCATGGGATTCTGTTCCTTTTTGTTTTCCTCTTCTGTAGGTTGCCTGCACACACTCGGAGTGATCGGACCAGTTTTTGGTTACTCGCTTGGATCTCTGTGTGCTAATCTTTATGTGGACATTGGCTTTGTGAATCAAGGTGAGTTAAAATTTATATACCTTAGAGGTCGCTCAAAAAATTACCAAAAGGAAGTGCATTATTAATTTTTGTTTTGATATGTACCGTAGTAGTACTTCCTCTTGTGGATCAGGAGGCCTCAGTGGATCCGGCAGAATAGGGGGCTTTGGAAAAGGCTGCAGAGCAGGAGTCTCAGGAAAGGCCAGTGGAGCAAGTGACCCAGGATAGGGTCCTAGGGTTTTAGTTAAAACCACAGAAGAGCCAATGGATTAGACAAGCATCTTAAGCAACAAAGTATGTTGCCAACAATAGCCATAAAGGCTTAAGCAACAAGCATGTTGCCCTTACCCAGACTGTTCAGATTAGCAACCAGTGCACAAAGAAAAAGCAAGTGATTAAACAAGCTAACATCGAATTCAAGAGGGCACACAGAATGGTTCTTCCTCTGAGCATCCCAATGCAATATTTCCATAAACTACATGCTGTCTGGAATAAAAGAAAGTAAAGATTAGGAGATCAATATCAATCAAGTGCTACTTACTTATGGTTTATTGGTGAGTTAGAGATGATAGATGGAGACATTCTTAATCTGGAAATTCACCAAAATACTGAAGTAACGTCGGTGGTAACTTCTGGGGGGTATTCCAGAAAGCAAGGTTAACTTACATATATCACATCACATATACCTTTAACTCCCGGTTGATTAACCCAAACATTGCTTACTCGAGGTATGCTGGTTCCAAAAACGAGGAAGTTCAGACAAATCAGAGTATGTTCCCGGTTAACACACAAGACATTCTCAACAGAGCGACAAATCAATGATTCACAATGGAAACAGACGCTAAGAAAAAGCGCGCCATTATTCTTCCTTCTTCTTCTTTTGTTTAATGGCGATTTACATAACTTACTTTGAGCACATTGACACACATGACCTTTTCGTTTAATAAGTATTCTTTATTCACGGAGAATATGATTATATTGTTTGTTTGATGTTAATTAATTGAATGCAGATCCATGTGTGAGATGACAATAAAATAAATAATAAATATATTTGAATTGAATTAACATGCTTTAGAATTAATATATAATATTGTATATTATATAACTGTAACAATATAACTTATTTTGTTATATTAATATAACTATATAAATTATATAACACTCATCTGAATAACTCTTAAGCAAACTAACCCTGGAACATAAACTGCTCTGGAGCAGGTATGTTCAGAGAGTGAGTTGCTATGGCTACTTATATACCCCGAAAGTTACCTCAGTTTTTGCAACCGAAAATTGAAGTTATCTGTTTATTTACTCTTAAACATACCCGGGTATGTCCCATAACCTGCTTTCTGGAATACCCCCCTGGTTCACATGGACTTAAGTAGCAAACATGTAATGTTACCAATAACAACTGTATAGCTTAATGCAACAAGTGATCCTAGATATCTTTAAAGTCACAAATATGTAAGAATTTTCATTGAAATTATTTAGTTAACATGTGTACTTGCATTATCCTAAATAAGCTAAAGCACAGCATGTTGCCAATAATAGCCAGGCAAGTCTAAAGAACAAGCAAGATTACAATGATAAACAGATGAGCAATACAACCAATACAACCAGAAAACCTTTGCAATTTGCTGATACATTATAAGCTCAATGAACAAACATGAGCTGAGCTTAGTACGGTATGTTGGCAATGATAGCCTTAATTACTAACGTGTTGTCTTCCTAGAGCTACCCACAGCAGAACCGATATTCTGCCCACATCACCAAAATTATTTCGCTATTCCCTGGCCATCACTGACTGCAAGCTTCTTGAACAATTTGCACTGTACAAAATGTTATACAAATGAGTGACCTGACTTGATGGGTTTAAGCAAAGCATGTTGGCAGCATTAAGTATATCACTTTGTCAATATGATCACAAGCCTTGCAACAAAGCATGTTACTGAAAACACTATATAAGCCTTAAGACGTAGAAAAAACGTAGAAAACGTAGCTTCGTAAAATGTTCAGAGATTAATGGAGGGATATAGCCAATTGTGACGTGGACGCTTGATCTCCTTCTTGCGGTGAGTGCAGAGCTCATCTAAACTTTGTTCTTGAGGCAGTCATTAGTATAACTTCAGCGAGATTGTGGGTAAAGAGTCCATGTCAATAATGCAGTGATGCGAGAAGCAGTACTTACTCAGGTCAATTCCAAATCAAGCAACTTATGATCAATGCGCAAATTCACAAACATCGTGAAATCCGTGTGGATAAAATTCCGATTGCATTATTCCTATGTGATTTTTCCCACCGAATTCACAGTTGAACTAGCTATTGAGCAATGTGATAAAGTTGCCGATAATACTGAATGGACCTTATATATAAAGATGCTGATAGGTGTTGTATTCCTAATGGTAGATGTAGATAAGCTGAGAGTTAGCTGATGCAAACTTGACTAACATGACCTCCCAGAACTAACGCTACGTTTGTTTTGTTTTTTCCACGAGTGGCGTTTATTCTCACTTAAGCCCCGGGTATACTTTGGCCGGCCGTCACACAGTCCGCGTGCAACAGCGCATGCGCCAGCAGTACAGAAGAGTCCATTAGGTGGCAATACGCACAGTATTGAGCACAGTGTTCAGCCGTCGAAGAAGAGTGTGAAAAGACCGGTTTAAAATATCCTTCTCCATCGTTTTTGATTCTTCAGTGTTTCTTCCAAACTATGTTGCAATGGTGGATGCACTACAGTTCTTCTCCGATCATGCCCAGCGAATGTCCCGTTGATGACAGGACTCGGTGCCCTCCGATGTCTGGTAGAGCATGGACTCAGTGTTGCCCTCCGATGTCTGGTAGAGCATAGAAAAAACATTTACTGCGCATGTGTCGAACGCGATCATCCACACGCATCTGTGGTGTAGTATACTTTGAAAGACACATGGACAGGGCTGCGCATATGACGTGTCCGGGCGTGGAAAGTGAAGCATACCCCGGGCTTTAAGCTTACGATGCTCCTACATCCTATTCAGCGGATGCAACTGGGACCACTGAGGTGGTCTTCAGGCTGTAGATGGACTGAGCACACCCTCCATTACTGTTACCAGGAGAACAGACCACTTTGGTAGCTTGGGGAAAACAGGACTCTCTGTCTAATCAGGAGAAACAGAATTAGGGTAGCCCAACACATGAGGCCATGGTGAAGCTAGAGGAACTAGGAGTCTGGCAGAATAAATGAACATAGGTAACAAGGTAAAACTGGAGGGAGGAGTGACCCAGAGGGTAAGTGAAAAGAGGGACCCCTGAGGAGGTGATGGATGGAAAAACCATGGAGGAGCTGGTGGAGTAGTAAAGGTGGATTTGGGTTGGTCTTTATAGCCAGAACAAAAGGTTCAATGGAGACTCCCATCTGAGAGAATAGCCCATGAGTGGCCTCTATGGTCAGGAAAAAGGTACTCAGGGACTCAGACCTCACTGGCAGAAGGATGTATGGTTGATCTCCACTACAGAGATGGCAGGGACGAAGATGTGGTTGCTCTCAATGGTTGAGATGAAGTGTCATCACCTTGTCCTCAGGGAGAAGTTAAGATCCCACTGTGTTCATAATAAAGGCCTGGTCTTCTTTCAGGTAGACAACACATACAAACTGATGGTGAACCCAAGTGCAGGATGTTGTTTTTGTAGGTTATGGATCGTGAACAGGTAAGCATGATAAAAGAAAAGGAACAGTTGGAATTACAAGACAGGCAATAAACCAACTAAGAACAGTTAAGTCCTTTTGTCCTTATCAGAGATCAGAAACTGAGTGACTGTGGTGAGTGTAAATTTTGTCCTTGATAGGAGGTGTGATAGAATACATAGAATGGGCGAATAGTGAATTGAGGTGGTGAGCCCAGTGGAGGTGTAACATATATATTTTTCGAACACATATTATATTGTTTATTTGTATATTTTCTTCTGATTGTCAGAGAGTGTGACCATCACCCCTCAGGACTCTCGCTGGGTCGGGGCCTGGTGGTTGGGTTATATGGTTTCTGGGCTGTTGACTGTCCTTGCTGCTTTGCCTCTCTGGTTCCTGCCAAGAGCTTTACCTGAAAAAACCTCTGAGCTATACCACCCCTCAAACCAACATAAACACACACCCAGCATTACAGAGATAGCTAAAGGTATGGCAGCCTTACACATAACACAAAGGTTAGATGCATACAATTTAGGTTTGCAGTTCTACTATTACACTTTAAAAAAGTAAAATAAAAGAGAGTGTTCTAAAAAAATATGTTATGCTTATTTGCTTGCTTTCTAGATTTTGGACCATCTCTGAAGCGTCTGCTCACCAACAAGATCTATCTCCTGTACCTGATTTCCAACGTAATGCAATTCAATGCCTTTGCCATATTCACAACATATATACCAAAATATTTGGAACAGCAATTTGGACAAAGTGCATCCAAGACCAACTTTCTCTTAGGTGACAACTGCCATTATTACTGGCATGTTTACTTTTATTTATTTTTTTATTTTTTTGCTGACTGTGAGTTGAATGTGCTTATAATTTCTGTAGGAGTGACATCTATTCCGCCAGTGGCTCTGGGTATGTTCCTGAGCGGGTGGATAATGAAGAGGTTTAAACTGGATCTGCTGGGCTCAGCAAGAATGTCGTTTTTCACGGCTATTGCTGCATTGTTTCTCACCATACCTTACTTCGCTCTTAGCTGTGAAAATATAGATGTCGCTGGGGTCACAGTGCCCTATCAAGGGTACTTCATCTACATCTACAATCATACTCTTTGTATATATCTTATTGCATCATAGAAACTATACATTATCCATCAATTCAATCTACCCATTTAACAAATTGCTTGCCCTATGAACAGAGTCACAGAAATATGTAATATAATATAATCTATTATTTATGTGGCAGATCTGTAGAAGTTCAGAATCTCACTTCTTGCAATGCCGGCTGTGGGTGTCCTGACTTCCAATGGGATCCAGTGTGTGGACAGAATGGAGTGACCTACATCTCTCCTTGTCACGCAGGCTGCAGTTCTACTAGTGGCACAGGACGGAATATGGTAAACAACTATCTCAATTTATTGACCTCAAATTCATTATTACATGTTTTTGAGTTTCTTTCTTTTTCTTTTTTTCTGCTTGTGTTTGTCAGACATTTCACCACTGTGCATGTGTCCAGAGCTGGGGAATGAGTGCTGGGAACTCCTCTGCAGTGCTTGGACAGTGTTCACGAGAGAGCAGCTGTACTAGAATGTTCTACATCTATCTGGCACTGCAGTCTTTTGCATTCTTTGTGTTCTCTCTGGGCGCTGTTCCCTTCTTCGTCATCTCATTGAGGTTCTGTTTATATGTTTATACACTGTAAAAAATGTAAGGCCTCTCCAATTCAAAATGTTCTAGTGACCGATCACATCTAAATTTTTCAATTGGCCAAATTGAATTTCTGTGAATTGAATTGTATCCATTGTGGCAACAGTCTGTTAACATGGGCTCAATTAGAAATAATATGTTGAGCCAATGAAAAAATTTAATTTACCAACACTGTAAAAAATTTCAGGCCTCTCCAATTTAAAATTTTCTAGTGACCGATCATATCTAAATTTTCCAGTTGGCCAAATTTAATTTCTGTGAATTGATACAATTTAATTCACAGAAATTAAATTTGGCCAACTAAAAAATGTAGATGTGATCGGTCACTAGAAAATGTTGAATTGGAGAAATGTTTTACAGTGAAACTGTGAGATTGGTCCAATTAAATATTTTAAATTGTAGTAACAATTGTCTATTTCTCACTGTCCCAAAAGACAAAAATGACTAAAAACATAAATATATTAAGCAAAATGAACACAGACAACAGGGTTGACATTTTTTCACATTACTTTATTACCAAGTCAATTCCAACACAGGATATTTGGTGAAAATACCTTATTTTCAATAAGGAAAAACTCTGAATATTCAAGAAGTCTCTGCATAACAGGATGTCTTAATGTGGTGAAGAAAGCGCGGCACTGCATAGGCTAAAAACCTGCAAATAAAAATAAAAACATTAATAATATAAATAATAACATTAATGACAAAATTCCCCTGCATCACATCTGGCAAGTGACAGAACAGATGTTACTTCATTATATAATGAGGATGAGACGAATGAATGGACGAATAAGAAAATTGCGAGGTGACGTGTTTGATATTAAAGCGCAATAAGCCCTGAAAGAGGCCGACGCCAAATGCAATCTCCGGCACCGCGTTCAACGGTTGCATAGAGCACATATCACACAAATGACTTAATTTACTTATTACCTATTATTTTAGACATATAAGATATGAGGAAAATAAAACTATTGGCTACCATTAGACAATTATGTGGTAAATGAGAACACACTCATGAAACCAATGAATGCATGAACTTGTGATTATACAAAATGTTTTTTTAAACTTCCTACTGGGTCATAAAGCAAAACTCTGGAGAATAATGTCAGTGCTCAATACTCACCAACGTCGAATTACAATACCGAATGACGACGAATATCTCTATTCTCTTGGGAATGATTGTTTCGGTCTTCAGCACCGGCTGGTTTGGCACTGCAGTCTGCTCCGCATTCAAAATCTCCACACAAGCGGTTTTCCTCAAGCGCATTTTGACACAGTTTTTTGGACGTAGGACTTGTTCATCCAACATGGATTTTTCACTTCGACTTCATAGATTGACTGAACATAATTAAATATGTTCGGTGAATATACAATTTTAATTTTGAGTGAAGACCTTTAGCTATGATTAGTACAATGCATCTTTTTGCATGGGGATAATTATTTGGAAGTCATTTATTGGGCCAATATTGGATCAATTTTCACAATTTTTCCTTTTTTTTTTTTTTTTTTTTACAGTGTATACCATATTTATATGGATGAAATTTGTATTTAATGTTTAACATGTTCTTGCAGAATTGTGGATCCTGAGCTGAAGTCCCTCTCAATGGGCATGCTACTGTTAGTTTTAAGAGCTTTGGGTAAGTTCACATTTGGAGTTGCTAGTAGTGTATTGTTTTGAAGGAGTTCCCCAATCATTTTAAATAATTCACAGATATCATTCACATTAAGGTCTGACACAGCATTGCTTTTAATGTAATTTCACTCTTTTAAAGGTGGTATTCCTGCTCCCATTTACTTTGGTGCTCTTATTGACTCTGCCTGTCTGAAATGGGGTCTCAAGAAATGTGGTGGAAGAGGTTCTTGTAGAATGTATGACACCGAGACTTTTAGGTGAGCAAATCTGGCAGGACAATTCTAAGTAGCCCCTACTGATGCATATTAAAATGTAATGTGACCCCCATCAGGTTCCTGTTTCTGGGACTGGTCAGCTGTCTGCGAGTATTATCATATATCCTGCTATGGGTGGCCATCACACAGATTAACAGGAAAGTACAGAACGATAAACGGGTGTCCAAGGACATAGAACTGCTGGAGCCTGTGCTGTATGATCCGGAAAAGCAGAAGACTTTAAAATAATGTATTGTGTTAATTAGGGGCCAAGCACCGAAGGTGCGAAGGCACCTATTGAAATCGTTAGCATTCCTATTATTATTATTATTCATCTTCCGCCATGGGAGTCTATGGCAGCCCATAGAACCGTTTGCGGGAAAGTTATGAAATTTGGCACACTCATAGAGGACAATCTGAAGTGTTAACATAGCAAATTTGGAGTCTCTAACTCAATCCCTCTAGCGCCACCATCAGTCCAAAATTTGACTCATGTTTATGCTAATAACTTTTGAATCATAAGGGCTAGAAGCAAAATTCTCTGATTCCTCTGATTCTTTGGCTCAAGACAATTCGATTGCACCATATGACGTCATTTTCCGTCATAAAAAATTTTCCGCCATTTTGAATTTTCCGAAAAGCCTACTTTTGCAAACTCGTCCTAGACGGTTCATCCGATTTGCACGAAAATTTAACCAGATCATCTTCAGACCATGCTGACAAAAAAAACATGGAATTCAAGTGGATTCGTCAAATCGTTTTCGATAAACGCGCAAACAAATTTTACGTAACGATTGTAAAAACACTTAAGGCAATATCCCCGCAATGCTTTATCGTATTCAAACCAAACTTGGTACATATCATCAAAAGCATAACTTGAGGCAACATGCAGCGTTTCGGCGCAGCGCCACCTACTGGTCCGGAGATACAAAAAATTGTTATTTTTGCTTATAACTTCTGAACTGTTTGTCCAAAAATCATAAAAGCGGTCTTGTTAGATTCAGGACGGTATGCCGAGTCGTTTGATATCCAATTTTACCATATCGGCCATTTTGGCTGTCGGCCATTTTGAATTATGTGCTAAAATGCTGTATTTTATGAACGCATGAACGGATTGTTACGAAACTCGATATGGGTCATCAGCACGATGCCCTGAAGGAGCCTGAGAAGTTTCGAAACCGCTACTCCCATTGAGACGAAACCAGCGTCAGAAGTTCGAAAACATAGGTCGGTAGCTAATCATTAATGCCCAAATGTCAAAATATTGATAGTAAGGGGGTGTAAAATCCAATCAAAGTCAGGTGTCAGTCATTTTTCATGTGTTTTATTCATATAAATGTCTATAACCCCAAAACTAAAAGAGATATTTTCAACAAAATTGACACAGACATGTATGGGCTCACTCCAAGGACACACAAAAAAATGGTAGGATTATGCCACTTGGTGGCGCTATAATAGAACAAAACATGAAATTCCCATTGACTACAATGCAGTATTATGATATAAAATGCTATGCTTCACAAATGAATTGTTGTATCATTACGAAACTTGGTATGTGCCATCAGCACCATGCCTTTAAGCTACTTAAAAGGTTTCAAAACAGCACCGCATGTGGTCCATACTTATAATGAAAAGGCCTCTTGAGGCTATATCTCTGCAATGACATATTGACACTATATTGACACCCTGCTTTGATATATTGACACCAATCTTTGCATGTGTCATTGTTCCCTTATTCTGGCCACACCACATCAATGTAGTAACTGTGCCACCTATTGGTTGAAAGTGATAAATCATTAAATCATTATTATTTACTGTATTTGTCATTTTTCAGCTATTTTGCCTAAAATCACCTTAATAGGTCTTTAATTGCTCATTGCTGCAATTGATCTGACATTGCCAGCCATTTTGGTATGTCTTGTCTTCTTCTTTGCGCTTGGCCCCGATAATGGCTGCTTGCAGCTATATTTTATTTTGTATTTGCTTATGTGTGCTTTGTTATGTACTTTGTTTTGTTTTGTTTTATTTTATTCCTGGGTCATTTTCAAAATATGGTGACAAACATTTTATTAATTTTATTTCTGTGGCCAGGCATCTAAAAATATTTTGTCTCATTCTGGTGCACCCCTTATAACATTCACAGTTATTTATATTTTTATTTAATTTATATAGAAATGTATTATTATAAATTATTTTGTTATCAATGTTAAGAAAGTGTTTTGCAAATAAAAAAGACAGTTTATAAAAGTTAACAGCACAGCTGAGAGGAAGTGCATATATGGTGATTCCCAAATATGGTGATTATCAAGATGGTTAATGGCTCATGTCATTAGAGTGAGGGTTTAATATTCATGTTAAAAATGTTTAATGGTATGTATTTGCGCGCACAGTGTATGACTCTTGCTTCATTGATTCATTAATCAAATAAAGATAAAGAACAAAAGTCAAGTTGACCCAGGTTTTTTTTAAGTATAGTTTTTAACTTTGAAATTTGTTTAAATTTAGTTAAATTTAGAATTAGGATTTTCAAACTTTGTATCATCTTTCATAGCATGGAATCTGACATCAACATTTGTCAACATTGTCCCCATGTAATCATTGACACAATGTTGAGTCAGTGTTGATGCATTGAACGCTAATTGCATTGAATTAACGTTACAAAGTGATGTTGGTTCAGTATCACTCTTGCACCCTCAGTTAATGTTGAAGCAATTTTGAGATTTCAACCACAAATCAATGCTAATATCAGTGAATCAACATTATGAAATGATGTTAGATCAATATCACGTTTTTACCCGCATTTAAAGTTGAAAGGTGAGATTTCAGCCAAAAAAAAATCAATTATAATGTCATTGAATCAACTTTATGAAGTGATGTTGGTTCATTATCATGTTTGCACCTGCATTTAATGTTGAAACAATGGTGAACAAAAAATCAATGACAATGATATTGAATCAACATTACACTATGATTGATTCTACATCACTAATGTTGAATCAATATTGAAATTAACTAAAAATAATCAATGGTAATATTGTTGAATCAACGTTACACTATAATGTTGATTCCCTTTCAGTAGGTCACGTTCGTCGGACGTACCGACGAATTGGGATCACTTCTGGGAGCCCATATCAGCTTCGAGCTATATAGAACCGGCCAATGAACATTTGGCGTTCGCGATTTGCATCTCGCACTCCGCCCCGCACTGCAGGTATAAACGGGAAGCGAGAGCGAATGCACGCTGTCATTCACTTCGGAGCCAAACGGCGAATGAAGACGACTCTCAAGAATCTTGAGTGTAAGCTGCTATTAGCAATAGAGTTTAAAGACCGGAGAGAACGGGAGAAAAGCGTGTTGGAGAGACGGCACATTCCAGCGGGACCGCTGTGACTCGTCTGCTGCTCTGTTAAACAGAGAAAACTGCTGTTTTCACAGCAACAAATTTCTGTTGGTCTGGTTGGGCGTTTTCCTGTTTGAGTACAGGCCCGGGCTGCACTAAATCCCGTGCGCTGTCGCGTTTTCCTCCTGAGTGCTTCAGCACAGAGCGTTTCCTCACAAAAAGAGTTCACGGGTGATGCTGCGTCTTTTTCAAGATGTCATTCCACCCGTGCGTTTCTGGATGCGGTCGTTCCCTGGCGCATACTGATGGTCACAATCGCTGTCTCACATGTTTGGGCAAACAGCACGTTGAGGCGGCGTTTGTGGATAGTTCATGTTCCCACTGCGGAAACATGACTATCTCGGAACTAAGATCGAGACTCTCCTACCTTCGGGCAGGCGGAGTCCCCTTACCCATCCCACGATCTAGTTCTACCCCTAACCCGGGTAGACCTACTTCTTTGGATGGCCAGGGTGATCTGAGGATCACGTTTAGGGCAAACCCGCCGAGTGAAACTCCGCAGGCCCCTATTCCCTCTGTTCCGCAGCCGGTAGAGCTCCCGAGAGAACCCGCCGGTCCCTCCCATGGGCGGCCAGTGGTGACTTTCGGAGCTCCAGCAGACGAACAGATGTTGATCGCTGCATCGGAGGGGGAGTTTCAGTCCTCGGAGGATGAAGGGTCAGCTGTACTGCCTCCCTCTGGGAGAGTGGCAACGGCTGCCCCGGACCCCGATATGACTGCTATGCTTGCCCGGGCCGCCGAAAGGTTAGGGCTCGTGTGGAACCCTCCACCTTGTCCCGAACCCTCTAGGCTGGATGATCGGTTCCTCGGGGCGGCTCGTGCTGGTTCTCAGCGTCCCGCCCCGACACCATTCTTCCCAGAGGTGCATGAGGAGCTCACGAGGTCGTGGACAGCACCTTTTTCTGCCAGAAACCGACCGAGTGACTCCTCCAAGGACCAGCCAAGGGGTACGTGGGGATCCCGCCAGTGGAGCGCGCCGTCGCGATGCAACTGTGTCCGGCGACCGCCTCCAACTGGTGCGGTGACCCACGTCTCCTGTCCCGAGCATGTAAATTCTCCTCCAGTCTGACTGGGAAGGCTTACAAGGCTTGCGGACAGGCTGCGTCCGCTTTGTATGGCATGGCGTTGCTTCAGGTCCACCAGGCCCAAGAACTCCTTGACATGCACGAGGGTAGGCCTGACTCAGAGCTCCTCCGGGAGCTCCGGGCGGCGACGGACCTCGACGAAAGTCACCGCCCGTTCCATTGGTCAGGCGATGTCCATGCTTGTGGTCCAGGAGCGTCATCTCTGGCTCAACCTGGCTGACATGAGGGAGACCAATAAATATCGGTTCCTGGACTCCCCCATTTTGTTGGCTGGGTTGTTCGGCGACGCGGTCGAGAGCTTTGCCCAGCCGTTCTCGGCCGCCCAGAAGCAGACGGAGGCCATCAAGCACATCCTGCCCCGGCGGCCCACTGCTGCCTCCATCCCGCCGCCGGCTGCTTGTCACCGAGGACGTCCACCCGCCGCCGCCTCCGCCCCCGCCAAGGCACCGCAGCAGCCTAACACCAGCCGATGTGATCATGAGACCCCGGCCTGGATATGTGCCCAAGGTTCCCACTACTCCCTTCCGGGATCAAGTGGTGAGCCTGCAAGCGCTGCCTTCAGAGGAGGTAGACCCAGCCCTAGCTTTTCTCTGTCCCATCCGTGCTCTCCGGACTTACGTGGACAGAACGCAAAGCTTCAGGACCTCAGAGCAGCTCTTCATCTGTTACGGAGGCCAGCAGAAGGGAAAGGCTGTCTCCAAGCAGAGGATGGCCCACTGGATAGTGGATGCCATCGTCTTGGCTTATGAGTCCCAAGACGTGCCCTGCCCGCTCGGGTTAAGAGCCCACTCCACTAGGGGTGTTGCTTCTTCCTGGGCGCTGGCTCGTGGCGCCTCGCTGACAGATATTTGTAGAGCTGCGGGCTGGGCGACACCTAACACGTTCGCTAGATTCTATAGCCTCCGTGTAGAGCCGTAATCTTCCTGTGTGCTCACTTCCCATAGTCAGTAACACCGAAGTGCCTGTTCCAGTGTTGGCTTGCTGCGCCATTCCTTCCCCTATGGTAGACGGATACGTGAGCTTATCTGCTCCAGTCGAGTTCCCCAGAACGGCGAACCCTGTTGAGTCCTCCGCAACCCATGGCAGTCGGACATGGCGGAGCGTTCGACGCCAGGTCTAACACTCGTATGCATTGGTGGAACTTGTGTTAGGCTGGGTTCCATACAGGGAGTGCAGAATTATTAGGCACGTTGATTTTCTGATCATATTTTTTTTCCAGGCACATTTGACCAATTCCAAACCACAGTAATCCTAATAACAACTATTGATTTAGTATTTAATAATGTATAAGTGATATATAATTGTTCATGAAGGCTGGAAATGAAAATCACCTTATATTCAGGTGTGCAGAATTATTAGGCATGTTTTATTTTACAGATAAATTGAGCCAAAAAAGAGATTTAACTCAGACTGAAAAGTCAAAAAGTATTAAATGCCCACGAGAAGGATGCAATACTAATGCAATACTAGACATTGCAGTTAAGGCGTGACCATTGGACAGTGAAATGCTCGTTGGGTCAGCAGGATCTGACAAAAACATGTGGCGGAGAAAAGACACGTTAACTGCAAAAGAATTAAGAATTAAGGTGAAGAATTAAGGGTGAAACCATCAGGAACCCTTTAGACTCCAGCGCCACCATTTTCCAGAGCTGCAACCTACCTGGAGTCTCCAGAAGTGCAAGGTGTCAGGATCTCAGAGACTTCAGTTAGGTAAAGAATCCTAAAAAATGACCCCCACTAGATAAGAATCACAAGCTGAAGTGTTGTAAAATACATGAAGAAGGCTTTTTTATAGGCTTTATAGGTTTTATAGGTTGAGAATAACTCTTGAAGGACCAGCACCACATCCTCTAGTACCACTGTTTGAAGAATTCATCTTCCAGAATCTGGCAGTACGTTTTGGGAGTTCATTTTAGTCCATCCTGTAGTCCGTTTTGCAGAGATGGACTAAAAATTAACTCCCAAAACGTACTGCCAGATTCTGGAAGATGAATTCTTCAAACAGTGGTACTAGAGGATGTGGTGCTGGTCCTTCAAGAGTCATTCTCAACCTATCTGTCCATAAAGCCTATAAAAAAACCTTCTTCATGTATTTTACAACACTTCAGCTTGTGATTCTTATCTAGTGGGGGTCATTTTTTAGGATTCTTTACCTAACTGAAGTCTCTGAGATCCTGACACCTTGCACTTCTGGAGACTCCAGGTAGGTTGCAGCTTTGGAAAATGGTGGCGCTGGAGACTAAAGGGTTCCTGATGGTTTCACCCTTAATTCTTCACCTTAATTCTTAATTTTTTTGCAGTTAACAGGTGTCTTTTCTTCACCACCTGTTTTTGTCTGACCCTGCTGACCCAACGAGCATTTCACTGTCCAATGGTCACGCCTTAACTGCAATGTCTAGTATTGCATTAGTATTGCATCCTTCTCGTGGGCATTTAATACTTTTTGACTTTTCAGTCTGAGTTAAATCTCTTTTTTGGCTCAATTTATCTGTAAAATAAAACATGCCTAATAATTCTGCACACCTGAATATAAGGTGATTTTCATTTCCAGCCTTCATGAACAATTATATATCACTTATACATTATCAAATACTAAATCAATAGTAGTTATTAGGATTACTGTGGTTTGGAATTGGTCAAATGTGCCTGGAAAAAAAATATGATCAGAAAATCAACGTGCCTAATAATTCTGCACTCCCTGTATGTTGTGACCCCCACGGCGGTCCCATATGTGTATTCTTCCACGGTACGGCTCCCTACGGTGAGCCCGTGTCTTTCCTCAGGAAGGTGTTGTCCCCCTCCTCTAATTGGCCGGGGCCAACCCTGGGACTTCCGTATGTTGTGCTGCCCACGGCCAGCCCATACGTGTATTCTCCACATGGTAACTCCCTCTGGGCATGATGTGGCTTCCGCAGCGGCCTTCACAGGCACGCTTTCCCAGCATTATCCAATACAGTCAGCTGAGTGGGTCTTGCGGAACAGCAGCTTTGACTCTCCCTGCGTGAATTCCCCGCCCGCATCAGATCGGGGTCTGAGGGGCTCATCGCTGGGCGCTGGAAGTGGTAGTAACTATGGCATTTTCCAAAGGGATCCCAATTCGTCAGTACGTCCGACATACGTCGAACGTGACCGACTGAAAGGAAACGTCTCGGTTACGTATGGTAACCCTCTTTCCTGGAAGGAGGGAACGGAGACGTACGTCCCGTCGCCACAGTTGCTGTACCATCACTGCAGGTCGAGCCACTAAGTTTGGCTCCACAGTGAAAAACAGCGTGCATTCGCTCTCGCTTCCTGTTTATACCCGCAGTGCGGGGCAGAGCGCGAGATGCAAATCTCGCACGGCAATTGTTCATTGGCCGGTTCTATATAGCTCGAAGCTGATAGGGGCTCCCAGAAGTGATCCCAATTCGTCTGTACGTCCGACGTACGTCTCCGTTCCCTCCTTCAGGGAACGAGGGTTACCATACGTAACCGAGATGTTCTACATCACTGCTGTTGAATCAATACTAAAATTATCAAAAATAATATTTGGGGATATTGTTTGATCAATGTTACAATGTGATGTTGATTCTAAGTCAATTTTGTTGAAACTGAAAATACAACAAATGTAATGACAACATAAAATTATGTTGCCATCTTATGTACCAAGTTAATTTTGACACTTCAATGGTGTCAACAAATTCCTGATTATTTCAAATATAAATGACACCTTCCCAGCAGTTGAATAAATGTATTTTATTTGACAGTTTAACACAATCAATCAATGACAAAAAATATATAAAAGATAATTCTTTAAAAAAAGAAAGGGGACGGAATAGGACAAAAGCATTACAACCTTTAAAAGTTGATTGAACTGCTGGGAAGGTGTCATTGATACACTTTGAAATGGTAGTTAAAACATGTTTCAGCATTACCTTGGTACATCAGATGGCAACATTGTTTTATGCTGGCATTTCATTTCAGTTGTATTTTCAGTTTCAATTTTCAGATCAATCAATATTACCAAAGATTATTTTTGTTAATTTCAGTGTTGATTCAACATCAGTGATGTAGAATCAACATCAGTGTAACGTTGATTCAATAATATTACCATTGATTATTTTTGTGAATTTCAATATTGCTTCAGCATTCGTGATGTAGAATCCATCATAACATAACGCTGATTCAACAATATTTCCATTGATTATTTTTGTTAATTTCAATATTAATTCAACATCAGTGATGTAGATTCATCATAGTGTAATTTTGATTCAATATCATTACCATTGATTTTTTTTGTTGAAATCTCAGCATTGTTTCAACAGTAACTGAGGATGCAAAAGTGATGTTAAAAATATATAATTCTGTAATGTTGAATAAATAATATTACCATTGATTTTGGTTGAAATCTCAACATTGCTTCAACATTAATTGAGGGTGCAAAAGTGATGTTGAAAAAATATCACTTTGTAATGTTGAATCAATGATATTACCATTGATTTTTGGTTGAAATCTCAACATTACTTCAACATTAACATAGGGTGCAAGAGTGATACTGAACAAACATCACTTTGCAACATTACTTCAATGCAATTAGCGTTGACGCATCAACACTGACACAACATTCTTTCAATGATTACATGCTATCTGGGCAGCCATTTTCAGTTCCCCTTCGAGGGAACTCGAACTCGTAAAGCGTCTGAAGAATTAATGGAATCAGCCCAATCCTGATTGGTGTTGCGTCATGACGTATTTTGTGACGGCATACCCGGAAGATACAAAGGGACGTCTGAACACAACAGAGATAGCTTTCTGCTCTTCAGCGTTAGCGCTCTGTGTTTGTGAGTCTTATTTGGTGTTGTTTGTCTACCAACGTTGTTTTCACAAGCATTTTCTTACAGCTTGCGAACTCCGTGGCTGGTCCCGTGCCTGTTGAGGCAGCACGGCTGATCAATCATGGGGCTCGCAGATGGGTCTGTCAAGGGGAACCTGAGAGTGCTGAGGCATCTTCTCCTTCCCTGTTTGACAGTTCCATTGTTCTCCTTCCCCATGTGGAAGCCCGCGCTGCGGCTTTTTCCCCCTGGGGTGGAGGACCCGATGCGTGAGCTGTCTGATTCTGAGGAATTAGACGGGCTTCGTATCGAGGCTCGCCATTTCCTGATGCAAGATTCAATCTCGCGTTGCAGAGGCGGCGCGTAGGTTTCGGGTCTGCTATTAAAGTGATACAACGTGACACGGTGAAAATTCATGTGATACTGTTGGGTGCTGAGGCAACGTGTGGTTTACGAGTCCGTATAAATACAATAAAACAGTATCGTCTGATGATTATGGCTGCATTTAATTCCGAGGAATTAAATGAAATATGATCTGACTTTGAGGAGTTAGATATTCAGCCTATCACTAGCCCCGTTTCCATTACAGATTTGCGCAAAACTTTTGCGATATTTTCTAAAAGTCGACCAAAAAATATTGCGAAATGACAGCGTTTCCATTAACTGATGTTATGCGACTAAAACATTTTTTTTCCTCTCGTGATAAATCATTCCAAAAATTATGCTACGTATGTTGTTAGGTTTATGTATATCCCAGCCACCGCACGTCATTATTTTTAATGGAAAGAGACGTGCGTGTTATAGCACTGATGGCAAGGAAAGCACCTTATACTTGAGCGGCACATATGAGGTGTTATGATAAATTGTGCCATTTTATATTCTATTGTTTTTTTATGAGTTTAATAAAGAACTCGTCTTCTGTCCAAACACACCATTATCTGTAAAGAATGATCGACTTTTACATACGCCAGGTTATTGTGACGCATTGCCACATACAGAGACGAGCGAAAAGTTTGAATTTGCATGGTGGTAACTCAACGTTTTTTTTACCACTTTGTTATTTTGGCTCGGAATTTCATTTTTTGGAAATATAAACTGAATTTAGAAATGCTTTTGAAATGGAAAAACTTTGCGTTTAATAAACAAAATATATTTTTGAAATGAAGACAGCGTTTGGAGTGGAGTGCAAAATAATCTGTTCCCTAAGTCCACGGCCTTTGCTGTTATCGTGAGTGTACACAAATAAAAATAGACAGTTTACTGTTTATAATTATGTCTTGCACTTATCTGTATGGCTAAAAATGACGGAGTATTTCAAGTTTCCGCTGGAATAGCGGAATATTCATCAAAAGGCGACAACAACTTCGTCGGAAAGAGGGTTAAAGAAAACGTAGCCTATTTAGTTTCATATAGTTAGGCTATGTCTAAATATTATAATCTTTTAATTTCATATGTTGATTATGAAAAGTGAGCAGCATGAGTAAAGCACATAATCAGATGCGCATATGTCTGGAGACATGGATTTTGAGCACAATTGAATTGTGTTTTCTAGAAAGTCTTTCTTTAAAATTTATTTCGTTTTGTATAAATTGTATTTTAATTTTGATCAATGTTTAATCAACTATTTGGCTGTAGGCTATATTTAATAAATAAGAAGCAAACCAAGATCGTCGGGAATGGATAGACCTAGTCTTTGAGCAAGGCTGAAACTATAGAGTCTTTCTGTTTTAATACATTTCTTGAATATATGTCATAATTACAGTAGGCCTATAGATAGTTATGATATTTGTGGTTGCACCGGGGTCCGTCATTATAAAGTTACGCCACTTTCCTTATTAGGAGAAAATATATGTCGATTTAACGACATAAGAACTCGTACATACTTGAGTGGAAAAAAAAATTATACATAGGCCCTATGTGAGAGCAATGCATGACCGTACCAGGTGACCTGTAAATGTGAAAAAACTGTTTCCATTGCAGTTTTGCGAAAATTTCCTTTTTCGAATTTCCTGAAAAACCACCTCATGTGAGCGTAAAAACTTTTTTGCGATATATGGGAGTTTTTGTGAAATTGACACGTTTCCATTGGGCGTATTTTCAATTCGCAATTTCAATTTGCGCAATTTGAAGGGTAATGGAAACGCGGCTACTCAGACCATGTTTCACCGTATTTGAGGCTGCATTTAATTCCAATGAATTCAATTAAAATGTTATTTGACTTTGAGGAGTTAGATGTATTTTTTATTTTTTACTCAGCCCATCATTCAGACCAGGTTGCACGGGTTGGGTGATTGTGATGGCATTTAATTCTGAGGAATTGAGTGTCATGTTATCTGACTTTGATAAGTTAGACACTTTTAATCGGTCTGTCACCCAAGCAATGTGTGACTTTGACTTGACTGGATATTCATCTAAGATAGGAGCAAATCATGCATGGGCAGTTCCTGAGGGGGCTGCTTCCATGCATGGTGAGGCTGCTCCTCCTTGGAGCCCTCCAGAAGTTGATGTCGTTCTCGCCACCTTGTGGCCTGCGGGACACATCAGTTTCAGGCAATTGCTAATCGCAGGGTCCGCCCTAGTTTTGCGGCCCTGTCGAGCTGCTCTCTTAGATGAGGCCCCTGCTGGCCAGCCCCCTCTCCCGGGTAGGAGCGATCAAGGTCGCCTACCCTGTGGAGCTTTTGGGAATTGATGCTGTGCTCCAGCCGTCTAGTACGCTTCGGGCCACATCGTTTCTCCGCGCACTCGCGCTGCACCAGCCGCCTCTAGCAAGACCTGCGGCGGTCCAGTAAACGCGTACTTACACCAAAAATCTTCCTCGATTTCGCCCTGCCGGTTAGCCACTTCAGGGGGTCGGGGAGGAGGCTCGCTTGACACCCGAGGTCGGCCTCAAGAGGCTGGTTCCCTTAGCAGATTATCTCAGCGCATGGTTATGCCTCCGAATATATCTGCATGGGCCCTGCGTACTGTAGAATGGGGTTACAGGCCGCAGTTCAGTTCCCCTCCCCCGAAGTTCAACGGGGTGGTCTGGACTGTGGTCGGCCCAGAGCAGGTGCAGGTTATGGAACAGGAAGTACACTCCCTATTGGTTAAGGAGGCCAACACTTTTGAACATATTCCTCTGCCAGACAGGGAGTCCGGGTTCTACAGCCGGTACTTCATAGTTCCTAAGAAGGATGGCCAGTTGCGTCCAACTTTAGATCGGAGGTACTTGGGCCGTTCTCTGAGGAGATTCAGATTCAAGATGCTTAGGCATACGGCCTGGCTTTTTTCCCTTGCGAGTAGCAGCAGTTCGGCATTGAGATGGCGTTCTTGGCTGCTCTCAGTGCTTGGGGTTGAGACTCTACACGCAGTAGCGTGTTGACGCCTTCTCAGAGAACCGTGTTCCTGGGAGCCGTATGGGATTCTCTACGTTGTGGGCACAATTGTCCCCCGTGCGTATCGAGTCCATACGGGCGATGGTCTCCAAAATGAAGCTACAGAATATCTCTTGGCCTGCTGCGCAATTGACCCCTGCAGTGGTGCTTGGGAACCAAGGAGCTTTCCTTGAGGGGAAATCCATTCTGTATGACCAGGGTAACGCGCAGTGGCCTTCGCTCCCTCGTTTCTGCCCCAGGGGCCGGTGCTGGAAGCATCATGCTGCCGGAAGCATCATGTTGCTGGAAGACCGTTTCAACAGATGCCTCCCTCACCGGTTGGGGCGCGGTCATGGAAAGCCACTTTGCAGAGGTCTGTGGGAGACCCGGCATTTCTCCTGGCACATCAACAGCCTGGAAATGCTGGCGGTCTACAAAGCTCTGAGGAGCTTTTTCCCGGACCTCCGCGGCCACCATGTCCTGATACGATCCGAAAATACGGCCATAGTATCGTATCTGAATCATCAGGGGGGCCTGAAGTCGCGCCCTCTATGCAGACTGGCACACCAGGTCCTCCTGTGGTCCCAGGGGAACTGTCGTCCCTCAGGGTGATGTACATCCCCGGGGACCAAAACCAGGGGGCAGACATCCTGTCGAGACAGGGGCTGAGGCCCGGGGAGTGGCGACTCCACCCCGAGGTGGTGGAGGCCATGTGTGAGAGGTTTGGCCCGGTGGAAGTGGATCTCTTCGTGTCTCGAGAGACGTCCCACTGCCCACTGTGGTTCTCCCTCAGCCATCCGGCCCCGCAGGGAGCCCGGTACCTAGGAGAAGGCCTGTCGGCGGGTGTCATGGAGACCTTACTTAGCTCCAGAGCTCCTTCCACCAGGAGGTTGTACAGCCTGAAGTGGAATGTATTTGTATGGAATGTATCCGCCGGTCTTTCCCCGTCCACACTTAAAGGGTTAGTTCACCCAAAAATGAAAATTCTGTCATTAATTACTTACCCTCATGTCGTTCGACACCCGTAAGACCTCCGTTCATCTTCGGAACAGAAATGAAGATATTTTAGTTGAAATCTGATGGCTCTGAAAGGCCTCCATTGGCACAATGGCACGGTTCACTCTCAAGACCTTTAAAAGGTACTAAAGACGTTGTTACAAAGTCCATCTCACTACAGTGGTTCTAAAATAACTTTATGAATCGGCGATAATAGTTTTTGTGCGCAAAAAAACCCTAAATAACGACTTACATAGTGATGACGATTTCAAATATATATATATATATATATATATATATATATATATATATATATATATATATATATATATATATATATATATATATATATATTACTTCTCTTCTTTTGAAATCATACAACTATGATTTCTTGTTGCATTGCTGCATTATTAGGAAGTTAATTGCTATAATATGAATGAAGTTCCAAGTGTCCAACCAAAGGGAACACTAATCACAATTATGATGAGAGGAAGTAGAGGAAATGAGTGATGAGTATATAAAAAATTGCCCCACCTCAAAAACACTTTGCCCTCCCGCCAGCCCGCCTGCTTGTTTTTTTGCTTTGGCAAAATGGTACTCAAACCAGTCAAGTAATGTTTACTTGAGTTTTCTAAGTAATGAAGGCATAGCATGCAAATAGTTCAGATTACATAATTGTTTTCAGTAAGTTCAACAAATGATTGGACATTAAGTAAAGTTTTCTAAAAAAGTCTTAGTAAGAACAACTGTTGGATTTTACAGTGAAGGCATCATGAAGCTTCGAAGCGTTATGAATCAGCAAGTCGATTCAGCAGTTTGAATCGCCAAATTTCAGCAGTTTGGCGGTTTGACACGCGATCCGAATCATGATTCGGCTCGCTGAATTATAACGCTTCGAAGCTTCATGATGCCTTGTTTTGAAATCGGTCAAGGTTTTTTTTGCGCACAAAAACTATTATCGCCGATTCATAAAGTTATTTTAGAACCACTGTAGTGAGATGGACTTTGTAACGACGTCTTTAGTACCTTTTAAGGGTCTTGAGAGTGAACCGTGCCATTGTGCCAATGGAGGCCTTTCAGAGCCATCAGATTTCAACTAAAATATCTTAATTTCTGTTCCGAAGATGAACGGAGGTCTTACGGGTGTCGAACGACATCAGGGTAAGTAATTAATGACAGAATTTTCATTTTTGGGTGAACTAACCCTTTAAGTCCCAACCTGGGACCTGGCAGTGGTGCTCGAAGGGTTGGCCGAGGCCCCCTTTGAGCCGCCTTTGAGCCTCCTCGGTGGCCCTCCTTTCTGGAGCCTGTATGCAAGATATCTGCGAGGCGGCTGGGTGGGCCACCCCGCACACCTTCATTAGAAACTACAGTCTGCATCTCCCTGTGACGTCTGGCACTAGAGTGCTCGCCCCCTAGTTGTGCCTGGTTTCCAGCTTCACACTAGGTAGGGTATGATTGGTGCGGCATAGTGGGTACTCGTTCCCCAAAGTGTCGTCACGATGACGCAGTTCGAGTTCCCTCGAAGGGGAACGTCTCGGGTTATGACTATAACCCTTGTTCCCCGAGCAGGGTCTCGTGTCCACACCAATCAGACAGAGCGCTCGCTTCATCGCAGAACGCTATCTCTGTTGTGTTCAGACGTCCCTTTGTATCTTCTGGGTATGCCGTCACTTACTACGTCATGACGCAACACCAATCAGGATTGGGCTGATTCCATTCATTCTTCAGACGCTTTACACTAGGGGCGTTCCCCAAAGTGTCGTCACGATGACACAGTGTCTCGTTCCCTTCTCGGGGAACAAGGGTTATTGTCATAACCCGAGACGATCTCTCCAGAGATGTTCAATCGGGTTCAAGTCTGTCATATATGGCATTAACATACAGTACAATATAAAAAGTCATCATATAAATAATTGTAATATATGTAATAATTATATGGGTATTTCATACATGGTATAAACCTATATCTTCATATCGTGAGGATGCATATATGTGATAATAATGTATTGCCTTATATGAAACATATATGACATCACTACTCGGATATAGGAACATATATGTACATATATTACATTTCCGTATGGGAAATGTGGAAAAAATTAAGCGCTGTGAATACTTTCCGGATGCACTGTAATTGCATATATCTAAAATAATTTTTTTTTTTTCTAAAAGTCTTTTCTAAATCCAAAGCACCCAATGAGTATCGTAAGCCTTCTTTTACATACTATAATATATTGTCTTCTCATTTACGTTTTATTATCACACATTTTCCATAAATGCAGCTGTGTCTTAACCCCCTCACCAGTAGAGGGCAGCAGATCTGTGTCTCTGGGCCAGTATGTACCCGGAGTTTCACCTCCTACATGGCTGTATCTGTCCTCAGCTCCTTCATAAGCTCTCTGGGCACTACTCCTGGATACATGATCACTATACGGTCAGTTACCACCAGAATATAATTTAGTCTTTGATCCTTGGTAAGGCAAGAATGTGGCAGTGAGTTTTGCTCAGGCAAGCACTCACATATTCTTCAGAAATGGTATTACAGTTTATTTTTTACAATCACTTGGACACATTTCTCGTCACTTTTCAAATCTCTTCACAAAGTGAGTACAATAGCAGTTTATTTGGGTTAAACTGTGAATCATTTATCATTGCTTTGGCACTCAATGAATACATCTTTCAATTTACATGAATTCATTTTTCACTTAGAAACAAACACCACCAAAACTCTAAGTACCAGAAGAATTTGCACTTTTACATACTCTTTTCAAAACTGTTTAACTTAAGTTCAAAACCTAACATAATGCAAGAAATGAATAAGACAACAATTTTCTACATTTCTACAGTAATACCATATTGAAATACTAAAAACTGAAATACTATCAAAACAATTCAATGAAGCTGGACCCTTAGTCTATCAATTTCATTTATCTTCTATACAACTATGAGGAACACATATTCACAATTAATTATGACTTTCGCCTCAATAAACTCCTAATTTACTGCTTATTACAGTTTTTTCCAACTGCGTATACATCAAATCTGTTCATGTCACATGATTATTGAAACCATTCTCTCACGTGTGGGGGGGGGGGGGGGGTGGGGGCGCGCGATTCATACTGTTTAATACCATACGCAGGGGCACCGCGGCGCGATTGAAGTGGGCACTTTCACTTTCACTTTCAAAGGGGCAGGGGCTCAAGCCCCCCGCTTCCCCCAACAGTGTTTACATGGTATATCCAAACATTTACTATTATGAAAGAAGTGTTTGCCATTTTATGCAAATGCTTCCTTCTGACATGCATTTATGGCATTTTGAATGCAGTGTTACATTTTGAAGGATATGTGAGGCATTCAGCAAAACAGAAGCCTATTTGAACCAAACTGTGAATCATTTGTCATTGCTTTCACACAAAATGCATTCAATGACCAAATTTTCCAAAATTCTTTTGTCATTCTTTCACCATCTGCAAAACACTATATATTTATAGAATCAGTGCTTTCAAAACTGATATTCAATTCAGAATGATGATGAACTCTGTGCATTTCTGCAGGAATTATATTGAAATACAAAATATAAAAGAATCTTAGCAGAATACTTACTATGAAATTACAATTTTTTTCAATTGCTAACAAACATTGTCCAATACTGAAACCACATTTTCAAAACTTTTCACACATTCAGCGACACACAAGTGTATACGGACCAAACTGTGAATATTTTTTTCATTGCTTTGCAATGAAAATGCATTCAATCACCACATTTTTCAAAATCCACAAACACTGTTGTCATTCATACTCCAACTGCAAAAAACGATAAATTTGCAGGATATTTTTCATATGCAAACACACTGCTTTCAAAACTGATAAAATGACATTCAAATCAGAATGATGGCAAATTTCAAGCATTTCTGCAGTAATTATTTTGAAATATAGAAAATGAAATAATCATTCCAAGCTAATTGCAATTTCAGATCAAAGCCAACCCAGGTGTCCTGTTTTAGTCTCATTACCATGTTTTAGTAAAAGGGGATAGCTTAGAACTGATTTTGTTTGGAAATATGGATCACAGAAGAACAGTTGTGTCAATAGTACGAATTCTCCGGCAAAACAACAGGTGAGATGATACATATTACAGTACAATAAAATATGTCAACATTTTGAAACCTATTACAATACAGTAATTGTAGTGTTTTAGGATCCAAAGGTTGCCTCAGAGAGGAGGGAGAGGCATAAACTTTTCAGATGTGCAGGAAATTCAGGATAGAGTGCTAGCAGACAATATCACTTTTGGTAATGTGAAAATGTCCATCACAATGACAATTTCCAATAAAGATGAAGCAATTGTACACTGTACCCTTTGAGAGAAACTTTGAACAAGTGAAAGAACTCCAGTATCAGTATGTCCAGGTAAGATGTCTGTTCAGTAACCGAACACGGTACATACACATGCAGTTATGCATAATGTAAATTACTGTAAAACTGTCTGTAATTTAGAGGGTAATGGAGATGGAAGCCAGCCGAACTCCACATACATTTATCTTTGTGGATGAAGCTGGATTCAACTTGGCAAAAACACGACGCAGGGGAAGAAATGTGATTGGACAGAGAGCAACGTGGATGTCCCAGGCCAGAGAGGAGCTAACATCACAATGTGTGCAACACTGTCCAATGATGGTTTGCTGTTACACAAACCACTCATTGGCCCCTACAATACAGAGAGGCTTATTTATTATCTGAATGACCTGCATAATCAACTTGTGCCAGCAGAAGAGAGAAGACGAAGGGGCATCAAACTGCCCTACCTTCGTTGTTGTGTGGGATAATGTGGCATTCCACCACTCTGCTGCAGTCACAGACTGGTTCGCAGCACATCCCAGGATGTCAGTATTATTCCTGCCTCCATACACCCCCTTATTAAACCCCAGAGGAGTTTTTTCTCTGCATGGAGGTGGAAGGTTTATGAACACCATCCACATGACAACATGATTCTTTTTCTTTTTCACCTATTTACAGTATTTTCACAAATTAAGTAATATATTCAAAGAAAACAAATTATTTCTGATTCATTCTTGCTACATACGTATGCTTGGGTACATTCAATAAATTAAAAATCTGCTATTCTATAATGAAATACTGTTTATGTGACAATTCATTCAAATTTTAAAAATAAAAGGTCATAATTTATGTAATGCTCCCTGTTGCTAGTGTTTTTTAGGTCAGTGTGTTATGAGTGACATGCATGTTTTCTGAATGAGAATTTGTTGCCAGTGATTGGTGGAACAAGCTTATTTTCAGACATGTATGAAGTGTTTTGTTGGTCTGAGTGAGTTTTGGAGGTTAGATTAACTGAATGTATGAAGAGTTTTGAAAATGTGGTTTCAGTATTGAACAATGCTTGTTAGCAACTGAAAAAAAAAAACTTTAAATAATAATTATTATAAATAATTGAAATTTCAGCTGAAAGCCTACCCAAGTGTCCTATTTTTAGTCTCTATTACAGTAGTTTTTTTGTTTTTGTTTTTTTTAGACATAATTTGGTAAATCAGAATGGCTTCAGAATGATTTTGTTTGGAAACATGGATCAAGAAAGACAAATGGGGAAAGAAGAGTGGCAGAGAGAGGGAGGTCTAGAACCCTCACTGTACTGTAAGCTACATCCATCCATCCATTCATCTATTCCATACACTTTCCAAAGCGCTTGTTCTAGTTAGGGTTGTGGGGAGGCTGGAGTCTTTCCCAGCATCTCAGGTCAGAGGCAGGAAAACACCCTGGACAGAGGGCCGGTCCATCACAGTGATGACACACACTCACAACACAGTTTCATATTCACACTCACACCTACAGGCAAACTTACAGTTTCCAATTCAAATATCCTGTATGTCTTTGGACATGTCATTTGGACCAACGTCAACACGGAGAGAACATACAAACCCCACTGCAAAGACAAAGACCTCTGCACAGCTGGGACTCCAATACCGCACATACGGCATTATACTAGAGTTTTTTTTTTTCTTTTTGTTCCTGTAATTACAGTTTTTTTACGATCGTTATGACCATTTTTTCAATACCTTTAAACATTTTCCTAAACTCTTAACACACCAACACACCTACAACACACAATTGTCAAAAAAACCCTAACATATGTTCTCTTCCAACAGGAAAATGTAGTCAGTCATAGCACAATGTCATAAAATCACTAACACAGATGGAATTACAGAAACTGCATTATTTTATATGTCAGGTCTGCCCTTATTTAATAGACCAGGGGTTCTCAACCCTGGTCCTCGAGGCCCACTGTACTACAGAGTTTAGCTCCAACCTTGATCAAGTTCACCTGCCTGTAGCTTTCTAGTAATCCTGAAGAGCTTAATTAGTGGTTTCAGGTGTGTTTGATTAGGGTTGGAGCAAAACTCTGCAGGACTGTGGGCCTCGAGGACCAGGGTTGAGAACCCCTGCAATAGACAGTATATTTTATTGAAACATGTTCCTTTGTTCCAGTTTCCCGCCACTTGTCTGTCTCCATGGTCACCGTCATTATGAGTTCATCTGTGTCAGCTGTGTGTATTCATCTTGTTTGTGTTCCCTATTTCCCTACTTCTCCTGTTTCCTTCAGTCTCTGTCCGGTCTCGTCTATGTATAGAGTGTGTTGCAAACTTACCTGTATGACTCACTTTTGATGATGAGACACAGTCTCTGTTCAGGATCAGGGCGAATTACCATCATCCTGTGGACCTCCCAGACACCACTGGACTCGCCAGTTCTGCCTTGGTCGTTCGTTACCCCGTCCTCGCCTCGGGACTACACTCCTCTGGCTTCGCCTCGTCCCTTCGTCCCTTCGTCCCTTCGTCCCTCTGGCTCTGTTGGGCTCCTCACTCCCTCCATCTTCACCTTGGTCCTCTGTCGCTCCGGCTCCACCGCAGCCTTCGGGATCCCCATCTGCGTCTCAGTCGCCAGAGCCTGCGGCATCACCATGTCCCGCCGGATCCTCAGTGTCGCCCTGGCTCGTCTGTATTCCGGCGACACCCGGGTCACCTGTTCCGCCTCCATCAGTTGGCGCCATGGAGTCGTCAGCCCTTCCGCCACCTGGGCTCCTGCCTCCATCGGCTCCACTATGGGCATTCTGCCTGGCGACTACCCCGGTCCCACCGTCTGCTCCGCCCTGGTTCCTCCTGTGGTTCCTCCCTCCCTCCGCAGTTGGCCAATTTACGGTTGATTTAGGTTGCTCTAGTTAATTTTTCTTTTGTTTGATTGCACTTGAGTTTGTTTGGATTTGTAATACTGATATTATGTTTACGTTTCCTCGCTGCTTCCTTTATTATTATTTTGCTTTTCATTTTTTTTACTGTGTTTTGCTTGTTTTGGTTTCCTTGTTATTTTAGTTTGTGGCATTTGTATGTTTTCGTTATATGTATATGAATTACATTTTCCTTTTTCTTTATCCCACCACGGTAATTGGTAATTGGATAAAACAACGCTTTATCTGACCATCAACATCCCCTGCCACTTCAAGCTTCTTCTTTGTGGCCAAAAAGGACGGAGGCTTGAGGCCGCGCATTGACTACCGTCACCTGAACTCCCAGATGGTGAAATTCAGCTATCCCCTTCCTCTGGTCCCGGCGGCTCTGGAGCAGCTATGAGGAGCTCACATCTTCTCCAAGCTGGACCTGCGGAGTGCGTATAACCTCATTCCTATACGCCGGGGGAATGAGTGGAAAACTGCCTTCATCACACCATCAGGACACTGTGGGCCCTATTTTAACGATCTGAAACGCTAGTGTCAAAGCATGAAGCGCAAGTAACTTTGTGGGCGGGTCTCGGCGCTGTTGCTATTTTCCCGGCGGGATAAATGGCTCTTGCGCCCGGCGCAAATCTAAAATGGGTTGGTCTGAAGTAGCTTCATTATTCATAGGTGTGGTTTGGGCGTAACGTGAATAAACCAATCAGAGCGTCATCCAACATTCCCTTTAAAAGCAGGTGCGCAAGTTCCATTATGGATTGCTATTATTATGGCGTATTTACCAGGCGCACGCCAGGAGCGGTTCACAGCCGAGGAGACTGATGTGCTTGTAAGAGCAGTGAAAGACAGAGAAGTGAAGTTGTAATGTTGTACATTATGGTAAAGGTGATTTCACAGTCTTTTTTTTTTTCAGTCGTTCAGTTTTTTCAGTTTTTCAGTCGATTTTTTTTTCCTGGTTCTTGACGGACAAACCAATTTGTCAGATGTCTTTATATACATATATGTCTTGCCACTATTGGGCAAACAGGTCTTATCCTTAATTATTACAATTAGCCTGAATCATTTGTAAGCTAGATTTATGCCTATTTTTTCACATCTTCGTGGCACACCACAATGATTTCCGTCATCTCATGTGTTAATATTTTTTTAGTGTAACAATTTATGATTTGCAAAAATAACTGTTGCATCTGTGTAGGTTACATGAGCAAAGTGTATGCGCGTTGTGCACGCTATACATTCGTGCTTCTGTGGAGGGAAAAGCGCGCTTTGCGCGGGTGCAAAATAGGAATGACACATGCGTCGGTGTACAAAGTCAATTGCGCTGGGTGCAAGATAGGGCCCTATGAGTACCGGGACATGCCATATGGCCTGTCCAACTCTCCGTCCGTGTTTCAGAATTACATGAATGAAGTGTTCCGGGAGTTCCTCACCCAGTTTTGTCGTGGTCTACATTGATGACATCCTCATTTTCTCCCGGAACTTGGCCAAACATCGCCAACACGTCTCCCGGGTCCTCGAGAAGCTACATCAACATCATCTCTACCTGAAGTTGGAGAAGTGCGAGTTCCATACCACCTCCGTGCAGTTCCTAGGTTACGTCATTAACCAACACTGCATCCAAATGGACCAGAGGAAGGTGGAAACCATCCACAACTGGCCACTACCCACTACCCACTGAAGTACTTACAACGTTTCCTGGGGTTTGCAAATTTCTATCGTTGCTTTATTCACAACTACAGTCTTCTCAGTTCACCCCTCACCTCGCTCCTCAAAGGGTGGCCCAAGTCTCTGTCCTGGACTCCATCTGCCCAAGATGCCTTCCAACAGCTCCAAGAGGCTTTTCTCACCGCTCCGATCCTGGTTCATCTGAACCCTGACCTCCCATTCTTCATCAAAGTCGATGCACCATCCACCGGGGTCGGAGTGGTGTTGTCACAACGGCAAGGTGATCCACTACAACTCCATCCATGAGCCTTCTTCTCCAAAAAGGTTTCCCTGGTGGAGCAGAATTACGACATCGGGAATAGAGAGCTTCTTGCCATCAAGTTAGCCTTGGAGGAATGGAGACACTGGCTGGAGAGAGCAAACCATGGGTTGGAAGTGATTATGTTACGCGCACGCACATACAATAAAACAAAATACTGGATCTGGATTTCTTATGCTAATTTCTTGTCTGCTTACTTTGTTTCTTTGTTGACTTAAGATATGTATTTATTGTTATTCTAATTATTGAACTGGCCTTGTTATTATTGATTTTTGATTGTATTTTGAAGTTTGTGTTTTTGTCTTCCCCCTTGTGTGTTAATGTGGACTAGTCCATTTGTATAATGTTTCATTAGTAGGTCAGTTCAGGTTGGTTCTCACATATATTGAGTTATTTGAGTTTTGTTTTGTTCTGTTGACCTCAGTTATAGGCCTAAACATTTGATTTGTTTATTTGGACTTTAGTTTCCTTTGTTGAATCTTGTGTAGAAGCCGGAGTTTATATTAAATAATTTTTTTGGAAACTATTTTTCATTGACTTCCTTACCTTGACTGTTCGGTACCTGACAGTGTAATTGCTGAAATAATAACTGAAAAATGTTTCTCAAACATGTTTCTCATCAGAAAACAAGTTGCCCCGACATGGAAATCATGTCAGTGGCCCAGCTACTCAAACAAATAGAGCAATGCTTTGAACAGTATGACAGACTTGTAGATTTAACCTTTTAAGGCAAATCAACCTATTGAAATTTACATTCACATAAGAAAGATAAAAAGCTGATTCGTTTTAAAAAAAAAAAGCTAATATCCCTCCATCCTTCTTCCACAGCATTTTTAATATTTAAATTTGGTTCAGTTTTTCACCATTGGTTCTCCCAACAAGAGTTCCTTCCTGTGGTCTTTCATTAGTTGTGGAAGGCATATAAGATGCTCCATTAGAACCTTTAGGATCTCTAGATCTGAAAACATTCCTGATCCTTAAGTTGGTTCTGTTGTTGGTCTTGACATCTTTTAAAAGAGTAGGGGATTTGCATGCCCTTCCCTGGCCTATGAGGCGCGTGTGTTGTGTTCACCTCTGGGAAGTTAAGGGCCATTCCACTAGTAGTGCTGTCAGATCAGGACACAAACTCAGTCTGCAGGCACCAGACAACAGTTTATTTAAAACAAAAATGCAACCCCAAAAGGTTGTCAATAGTCCAGACATGGTCAGAGGAACAAATTGTATAAAAAAAAGCTGTCAACAATCCGGACAGGAACAGAAAAGAATCCAAAAGGGCAACAAAAAAGAAGTCAGAGTTTGAGCTTTCTGTCAGATCACAATGACTGACGAGCCTGAACCAGGCAGAGTAGGGCAGCAGGAGGCGCAATTGAATTGGAGGCTGGCGGCGCTCAGTCGGCACATGAAGCAGGGCTGAGAAGGAGATCCGTGATCCACAAACAGCGGTAGAGGGCGAGGCCAGGGCTGAATGCAGAGGGAAACTGCCTGGAGAAAACAGGCAGGGAAAAGGAGAAAACTAAAAACTAAAAGATGAAAAAACAAATACTTGGAAAAATAGTCCAAGACAACTGATCAGGCAGAAATTCAACACGACAGGACACAACACAACAAGGCTAGAGCAACTGCTTGCACAGAGAACAAACAACGAACTGGCACAGGACAGCACACAAGAGACGATTAAATAGGGTGATCTAAATTGATACAGAACAGGTGGAAAGAGGGAAACACTAACGAGGTAATGAATGGAATAACAAGGGGGCGGGACAAGACACTACAATGACAGCAAGCACATGGTGAACTGTCAAATAGAACCCATGTGCTCCCAAAACAAACACACAACAGAGACAGGAAAAGAACAGACAGATCAGCCCAGGGTCATGACAAGTGTAGCCTCTTCCAAGGCACTATCTAAGGGTGCGTCTTTATTTGCTGTTAGTCACAATTTTTTTAGGTTTTGTAGTTTTGTAGATATGGATTTGACACCAGGCCCTCAGGTCTTCCTGGGTTGATTCATTAATTTCCTCACAAAACTTGTGGTAAACTTGTCTTTTTACAGTATTGTTAGCAAGGCATTTTGTAGTAGTTTTGCAGTTCCCCTTAGCATCAGCTCATGATGCAGTGTTGAGTTACCTATAAAATGGAACATCTAAGTTATGCATGTAACCTTGGTTCCCTGATTAGGGAATGAGATGCTGCATCTTGTCACACTCCAGGCATGCCTGCACGTCTTCCTTCAGTGGAAAACTAGGGATGTGATGATGTAGCTGCCCTTTTTATGGTGTTGGTGACGCAACACGTAAGGTCATCTGAACTCATCAACTGCCAATAGAATTTATTTTAGTGCAAGTTATTGTTTAATAGAAAACTGCATCAATGTTATTGCATGTTATTTTCCTTTGCTGAAGTTGGAAACCATAGACGTCATAGTTATGTTGTCAATTATTAAGTCATGACATGACCAAAGAGTACCAAAAAATTACATATTGTGTTTAGGATGCCAAAATAGTCAGACAGGGCATTGGGTTTGCCAGTAGCTAGAAAACGTGTGAAGCATTGCAAACCTGAAGCAATTATTTGTAAGAAAGTTATTTCTTTGCAATCATTTAGTACATATTAACTGCACTTTTAACTGCACTTGTAAGGCAGAAAAGGCACATCTGTACCAAGAATAAGCAGATTTGTGTTGGTTGGTGTTATTGCATGTTTTTGATAATGTTAGTTATCATCTCATCTCATCTCGTTTTAATTCATTATTACTTTTATATCCATATTTCATTTTCTCTTAGTAAATGTATGGTGTTTTATACGTTTTGCCATGTAAATACTCATAAAAAGAGTATTTCACACGGATCTGCTAAAACAACGATGTCACTTTGTAAAATAGCATCACACACATATAGACGGAGCATGTAATCGGCATTCGACGTAATCAACGTCACCGTCGACGTTATAAACATCACCGTGTTCACAAATTTGCATTTTTGTAGTTTATTTCGTTTTTTATTGATCTACAACATTAGGTTTAAAGGAACACTCAGTGCAAGTTAAAAATTAATAAAACTGTCTATAATGGCTTGTAGGTGAATATAAAGAGATGCCGCTTTGGGCATATTTCAACTGCTTGTTCAACTGCTTCCTCTCTAAGACACATCTGGACATGTAAGTGTTTCAAAATTTTGAATTAGTAATATTTTAATATTTGCTTGCATTTGATTACAATGGATCATCTCTGACATGATAGAAGTGGATGGATACACTTTTTTTTTTTTTTTTTTTTTTATAAATTAAGATTGGGATCGAACATAAGTCTGACATTAAGCAGTGGTCCTTAACATTTTTGTAAGACATCAAGGCAGTTCAACATAATATCAAAATGGTTTACTGTACAAAAGTAATAAAAAATGTCCTTAAATAGTTGAAACATTTGTAAGATTATCATGAACTGCATAATCTCAACAATAAGCTAAATTATTAAAGGGTTAGTTCACCCAAAAATGAAAATTCTGTCATTAATTACTCACCCTTATGTCGTTCGAGACCCGTAAGACCTCCGTTCATATTCGGAACACAAATGAAGATATTTTTGTTGAAAGCTGATGGCTGAGAAAGGCCTCCATTGGCATTCAGTACACTTATACTCCCAAGACCGATAAAAGGCACTCAAAACATCGTTACAAAGTCCATCTCACCACAGTGACTCTACAATAATCTTACGATGCGACGACAATAGTTTTTGTGCGCAAAAAAAAATCAAAATAACACCTTTATCCAGCTTGTTATTGCCTTCCGCGTGTGCCTCCACGACGCATGCGCAAGAATATGACGTAGCGCCGGGGCTCGGGATTCCATGAAATGCACACTTTAACCCCATTTTGAGCACTACGCCGAGACCTAAAGCACGATCAATGTAGAATCCAACAGCTGAGATACGCGCGTCTTCCTCTGATTGTAAACAAATCGCTTCTGGGTCATCTGTCCGAACGCCGGATCTGCGTCATATTCTCGCGCATGCGTCGTGGAGGCACACACGGAAGGCAGTAACAAGTTGGAAAAAGGTGTTATTTTGATTTTTTTTGCGCACAAAAACTATTGTCGTCGCATCGTAAGATTATTGTAGAGTCACTGTGGTGAGATGGACTTTGTAACGATGTTTTGAGTGCCTTTTATCCGTCTTGGGAGTATAAGTGTACTGAATGCCAATGGAGGCCTTTCTCAGCCATCAGCTTTCAACAAAAATATCTTCATTTGTGTTCCGAATATGAACGGAGGTCTTACGGGTCTCGAACGACGTGAGGGTGAGTAATTAATGACAGAATTTTCATTTTTGGGTGAACTAACCCTTTAACATGAAATGGACCAAAGGGAAAATTGTTTAGTGTGTCAAGGTTTTATTATTAGCATTTTATTTGTTTCATTGATGTTATTTTAATACTTTAACTTTGCAGAGTTTGTCTTTCATCTTTTTTTCTTTCTTTTTTTTTTTGACAGTGGAGGCCAGTACGGATAGATTCTTTGAGCCCAGACCAATGGAGTATTCAGACAGTACTAAGAAAACATCTCAGGCCAAATGCTGCTCCCCAAGCCTAAAGGCAAGAGAAATTGTCTTTGACTATATGCAAGTTTTATTGAAAAACAAGTGTAGAACCAATATTAGCTGATTATTTGTTTTAATAGTAGTGTATAATAGCTATAAAAATTCTGGGGAAAAAAAATCTTAATCTCTTTTCTACCCTTGTGCCTGGAAAGATCTTTATTGGTGTGCTTGCCTACTGTTATTTCTCCAAATCTCTGACGGGGGCTTACACCAAAAGCACCATCACTCAGATTGAGAGGCGGTTTGAGATCCCAAGCTCTACTGTTGGTATCATCGATGGCAGCTTTGAAATGGGTGAGTTGAGATGTGTCGAGCTGCACTGAGAAATGAGGGCAGAGGTTCACCCATTAGATGAGTACTTATACCAGTGAGTCACTGATGCTGTAATGTGACTGAATTGCTGTCCATACTTTAAAAATGGGACAGTTGATTGATGGTGTGCTATGAAACAACATAGAACTTGTTAAATAACGTTACATTTGCTTGCAGGTAATCTGTTGGTAATTACTGTGGTAAGCTACTTTGGCGCTAAGTTTCACAGGCCCAAGATCATTGGAGCAGGGGTCCTGCTGATGGGTATAGGGACACTGGTAATGGCTTTACCTCAGTTCATTATGGGCCGGTGAGTAACGTTCATTGGTCAATGACAAATAAGAGTGGCCATGATGAAGAACACAAAAAACGTCTCGGGTTATGACTATAACCCTTGTTCCCTGAGAAGGGAACTCGCACTGCGTTGGAACGACACTTTTGGGAACGCCCTCAGCATTGCGCGTCTGAAGCATGAATGAAACTAAGACCGATCTTGATTGGTGCTACGTCATGACGTAGTATGTGACGGCATACCCGGAAGTATAAAGGGACGCCGAGTCACAACAGCGCTAGCTTTTTCGCGATGAATCAAATACCCTTGTACCCTTCTCAGGGAACAAGGGTTATAGTCATAACCCGAGACGTTCCCTTTCGAGGGAACTCGCTCTGCGTCGGAACGACACTTTTGGGAACGAAATGCCCACTATGCCACCACGAACCATGCCTGCCCTGGTGTGAAGCTGGAACCCAGGCACACTTAGGACGAGAGCAACCTAGCGCCTGGCGTTGCAGGGAGATGCAGACTATAGAACCTGATAAATGTGTGTGGGGTAGCCCAGCCGGCTGCCTCACAAATCTCCTGAATCGGGACCCCCATATGAAGGGCCCGAGAAGAGGCCATGCCCCTGGTGGAATGCGCCCTCAAGGCCAAAGGTGAAGGCAAACCGCGCACCTGATAGGCCAAGGCAATCGCCTGAACGATCCAATTACTGACCGTCTGCTTGGACGCGGGCAGCCCCTTCTTAGGAGACCCGAAGCACACTAACAGTTGGTCCGATCTTCTCCACTGCGAAGACTTCCGCAGATAAACTTGCAGAGCTCTGACCAGGCAGAGCAAATTAAGTCTCCCCTTTTCAGCCGACACATGAGGTGGAGGATGAAACGCCTGGCAACTCCAGGCAAGTCGGCATAATCGCCAAGGCCTGAAGGTCCCCCACTCTCTTCAGAGAAGTGATAGCCAGGAGTAGCGCCACCTTTAGTGACAGAACTAGATCTGTCGCAGACTCGAGTGGTTCGAAGGGGGCCGAAGCCAATCCCTCAAGAACCACCGCCAGATCCCAAGTTGGAACTCTGGAGCGAGTCGCAGGTCTCATCCTCCAGTACCACGAAGGAAACATACGACCAAAGGGTGCATCCCCAAAGGCCCATAGGAGTGTGGAAAGCTGCAATGGCAGCCATGTACACCTTAAGCGTGGGCGGGGTAAGCCCTGCAGAGAAGCGATCTTGGAGGAACTCCAGCACTGAAGCCACTGGGCAGTTAACTGGGTTCACCTCACGCTCCCTGCACCAAGTGGAAAACACTTTCCACTTTAAGCCGTACAACCTTCTCATGGAAGGAGCCCTGGAACTGAGTATGGTCTCCACTACACTTGCCGACAGGCCAGCCTCTAAGTACTGAGCCCCCTCAGGGGCCAGACCCAAAGCTTCCACAGCTCTGGCTGGGGGTGAAATATTGTGCCCCATTGCAGAGGCAGCAGGTCCCTCCTCAGAGGGATCTGCCATGGAGGACCTGCCAGCAGTGCCATGATGTCTGAGAACCACACTCGGGCCGGCCAGTACGGGGCTACTAGGAGTAGACTGACCCTGTCCTGCTGAACCCTCTCCAGAACTCCCGGGAGCAGAGCTATCGGGGGAAATGCATACAGACGCAGCCTCGGCCACGTCTGCACCATGGCATCCAACGGAGCTGGATGCCTGAGTGAAAACCACAGAGGACAGTGGGACGTCTCTCGAGACGCAAATAGACCACTTCCACTGGGCCGAACCTCTCGCATATGGACTTCACCACCTCTGGGTGAAGTCTCCACTCCCCGGGCCTCAGCCCCTGCCTCGACAGGATGTCTGCTCCCTGGTTCTGGTCCCCGGGAATAAACATCGCCCTGAGAGACGATAATTTCCCCTGGGACCACAGGAGGATCTGATGCGCCAGTCTGCACAGAGGGCGAGACCTCAGACCCCCCTGATGGTTCAGGTACGCGACCACTGACATGTTGTCAGAGCGCACCAGAACGTGATAACTCCTGAGATCTGTGAGGAAGCTCCTCAGAGCCCTGAACACAGCCAACATCTCCAGGCAATTTATATGCCCTGAATGATGATGGTCCTTCCATAGAACCTGGGTAAAGTGGCCGTCCATGACTGCTCCCCAACCAGTGAGGGAGGTGTCTGTTGAAACGGATTTCCGGCAACATGGCCTCCCAACACTGGCCCTTGGGACAGAAACCAAGGTTTCTTCCATATTGATAGGATACGAAGGCACCTGCGCATTACCCTGATCATCCAGAATGGATTTCCCCTCGGGGAAAACCCCTTGGCTTTCAGCCACCACTGCAGAGGTCTCATGTACAGCAGGCCAAAAGGTATTACGTTGGACGCAGCTGCCATGAGCCCCAGCAGTCTTTGAAACTGCTTTACAGTGATGTTGCGGCCTAGCTTCATGCTGGAGACCATCACCCGTATGGACTCCACGCGTGCGGGAGACATTTGTGCATGCATCGTTGTCGAGTCCCACACTACCCCCAGGAACGTAGTCCTCTGGGAGGGCGTCAACACGCTCTTTTTCGTGTTGAGTCTCAACCCCAAGCTTTGAATATGGCCAAGGACGACATCTCAATGCCGAACTGCCATCTCTCGCTACTAAGCCAGTCGTCGATATCGTTCAGCACACGGATACCCTGGAGTCTCAAAGGATCCAGAACTGCATCCATGCACTTGGTGAACGTGCAAGGGGAAAGAGCTAGGCCGAACGGAAGAACAAGATATTGGAACGTTTCGCCCCCGAAAGCGAACCTCAGGAACTTCCTGTACGCAGGACTGATGGAAATATGGAAGTATGCGTCCTTTAGATCTATCGTGACAAACCAGTCCTCGGACCTAATTTAATTCACGATGATAGGAATCGTGAGCATCTTGAACCTGAACCTCCTCAGAGACTGGTTCAAGTACCTCAGATCTAAAAGTGGGCGCAGACCCCCGTCCTTTTTGGGAACTATAAAGTACCGGCTGTAGAACCCTGACTCTCTGTCAGACGCCAATGCTGCCTGTCCGAAACCCCTTGGGGCGGACGAGGTAGCGCGCGTGCGCTGGAAACCAATGTGACCCGAAGTGTCATTGAAGGCGGGATTACCACATTGTTCCCTTTCGAGGGAACTCACACTGCATCGGAACGACGAATTTGGGGACACTCCTTAAGCAACAGCGTATCTGAAGTATGAATGAAATCAAGCCAATCCTGATTGGTGTTGCGTCATGACGTAACTATGACGGCATACCCGGAAGATACATAAAGGGGAGCCTGTGCATAGTAATGGCAGTTATCGCTCTTCAGCATAGCGCTCTGTGTGAAATCTGTTTGTCTATTTATTGTTGTACGTCAGTGAAAGAAAAGTGTGTGTGAAATGGCGACCGCAAGAGACTTTAAGCAGTGTGTGCATCCGTGTCCCCGTTATATGTCGGGCTCGGACACACACTCGCTTTGTGTGCAGTGCCTGGGTGTTGAGCATGCTCGGACGGCTCTCGAGGGAGCCGCCTGTGATCATTGTGAGCGGGCTCACACTCAGGCTCTTGCGCTCTCGGCTGGCCGTGTTTGATGAGGCTGGCCAGCCTCGTGAGCCCTCTGGTTCTGGACCCGCAGTCGCCGAGGCGGCTCGGTGTCGCAGATCCTGGGGCTCACAGCGGGATTTATCAGATAGGTTTAGGACTGCTGAGGCACCTTCCCACTCTTCATCTGATGATTCCGAGATTCTCCCTCCCCGTGTGGAAGCCCGCGCTGCGGCTTCTTCCCCCGGGGTGGAGAATCCGGTGTTCATCCTCTCTGGTTCCGAGGAACCGGATGAGGTGGACATCGAAGCGGGTGGTGAAGCACCATATGAGTCGCCACTTCACCCACCCGCTCAAGAGGAACTGGTTGAGGTTTTGACCCGTGCGGTGGCCAAATTAAGAATTGATTGGCCACAGGAAAATGAGGAAATTCAGCCACCACGTAGGCTGGATGACCGATTCCTTTCATGCCGGGCTCAAACACCTCGCCGGGGCTTGCCTTTTTTCCCGGACCTGCACAATGAGTTGTGCAAGTCCTGGAAAAAGCCGTATTCAGCGCGTGTTTCCAATCCCCCTGTATTGGACTATTCCAATGTTCTGGGGGCACGTGAGGCTGGATACGGGACGATGCCGCGGGTGGAAGATGCTCTCACGGGCTATCTTTCCCCTGAATCGGCATCGTCGCTGAAAGCCCCGGTACTGCCCACCAAGCCCTGCAGGGACACCTCAGCCTTGGTGGGCAGAGCCTATATGGCGGCTGTGCGGGCTGGTAGTTCCTTGCATACATTATCGATCTTGCAAGCCTACCAGGCCGACCACCTGAAAGAGACGAGGGTGAGGGTCCCTCTCCAGGGGATATATTGGAGCTTCGGAAGGCCACGGATTAGTCTCTCCGCATCACCAAGGAGACGGCCCGTGCTGTGGGCCGCTCCATGGCATCTTTGGTGACTGTGGAGAGGCATTTATGGCTGAATTTATCGGGGATGAAGGAGAAGGATAAAACCTTCCTCCTAGACTCCCCGATCTCGCCTTCTGGCCTGTTCGGCGACGCCGTTAACACCGTCGACGACAGGTTCCAGGAGGCGAGGAAGCAGTCAGCGGCCTTCCGCCAATACCTCCCTCGTCGCTCTAAAGGGAAGGCTGCCTCCAGCAGGCAGCCTCAGCCGTCCACCAGTTCCTCGCACCGGCAGGTGCAAAAGCAGAGCGTCGCCTCTCGAGCCCCTCCTCCTGGAGCTTGGCAACAGAGGCGGCGCTCGCACCAGCAGGCTTCCGCACCTATGGGCGATTTAAGAAACGTCCTTCAGGCTAGGAAGGCTGCTGGGAAGAAGTCCTAGCTTCCCCCCCCCGCGCGGGAACAACCGAGGTTGTCTCCTCCGCGGCGCTCTCGGGAAATTGATGTGGTAATCCCGCCGTCACTTCGGGCCACATCGATTTCCCGCGGATGTTCACTGCTCCAGCTGCCTCCGGGGGGACTTGCGGCTGGGCAGTTAACGCGTTCGCACACCGAAAATCGTTCCCAACTGCTCCCTGCCGGTCAGCCGCTTCAGGGGGTTGGGAACGAGGCTCGGTTGGCACCCGAGGCCAGCCTCGAGAGGCTGGTTCCCTTAGTAGATTATCTCAGCGCGTGGAAACGCCTTCGGAAAATTTCTACGTGGGTCCTGCGTACTGTAGAAAAGGGTTACAGACTGCAGTTCGGTCATCCTCCACCGAAATTCTTTGGAGTGACATGGACTGTAGTGGAACCAGAGCGGGTTCGGGTAATGGAACAAGAAGTAAAATCCTTGCTGGTAAAGGGGGCCATAGAGTATGTTCCTCCGTCAGAGAGGGAGTCCGGGTTCTACAGCCGGTACTTCATAGCTCCAAAGAAGGATGGAGGGTTCAAATCTGAGGTATTTGAATCGATCTCTGAGGAGGTTCAGGTTCAAAATGCTCACCATTCCCACCATCGTGAGTCAGATCCGGTCCAAGGACTGGTTCGTCACGATAGATCTGAAAGACGCATACTTCCATATATCCATCCTTCCTTGTCACAGGAAGCTCTTGAGGTTCGCTTTCGGGGCCGAAGCGTACCAATATCGAGTGCTTCCCTTTGGTCTAGCTCTTTCCCCATGCACGTTCACAAAGTGCATGGATGCAGCTCTGGCTCCAATGAGACTCCAGGGCATCCGTGGGCTGAATTATATCGACGATTGGCTCATTCTGGCCCAGTCGTGCGATATGGCAGTTCGGCATCGAGATGCCGTTCTAGCCCACATAAAGTGCTTGGGGCTGAGACTCAACACCAAGAAGAGTGTGTTGACGCCGTCCCAGAGAACGATGTTCCTGGGAGTCGTGTGGGATTCGACAACGATGCGGGCGCAACTAGCTCCCGCGTGAGTCGAGACCACGCGGGCGATGGTCTCAGGATTAAGGCTAGGCCACAGCATCACTGTCAGGCACTTCCAAAGGGTGCTGGGTCACATGGCAGCAGCGTCCAACGTAATACCTTTTGGCCTGCTGCACATGAGACCCCTACAGTGGTGGCTGAAGACCAAGGGGTTTTCCCCCAGAGGGAACCCATTCCGTATGATCAGGGTAACGCGCGAATGCCTTCGTTCCCTAGCCATATGGAAAGAACCTTGGTTTCTGTCCCAGGGGCCAGTGTTGGGAACGTCCTGTTGCCGGAAATCCGTTTCAACAGACGCCTCCCTCACTGGTTGGGGCGCGGTCATGGACGGCCGCTTTGCGAGGGGCCCGTGGGAGGGCCGTCATTCCTCCTGGCACATAAACTGCCTGGAGATGATGGCGGTCTACAAGGCTCTCAGGAGCTTTTTCCCGGACCTCGGCGGTCACCATGTCCTGGTACGGACAGACAATACGTCTGTCGTAGCGTACCTCAACCGGCAGGGGGGTCTGAGGTCGCGCCCTCTATGCAGACTGGCACATCAGATCCTCCTGTGGGCCCAAGGGAAACTGTTGTCCATCAGGGCAATGTATGTCCCGGGGGTCCAAAATCAGGGAGCAGACATCCTGTCGAGGCAGGGGCTGAGGCCCGGGGAGTGGCGACTCCACCCAGAGGTGGTGGAGGCCATGTGCAAGAGGTTTGGCCCAGTGGAAGTGGATTTATTCGCGTCTCGAGAGACGACCCACTTTCCACTGTGGTTTTCTCTCACGCATCCGGCCCCACTGGGGCTGGATGCCATGGTGCAGACATGGCCGAGGCTGCGTCTGTACGCATTTCCCCCGATCGTTCTGCTCCCGGGAGTTCTGGAGTGGGTCCGTCGACAGGGCGCCAACCTGCTTCTGGTGGCGCCACGTTGGCCGACTCGAGTTTGGTTCTCAGACATCATAGCTCTGCTAGCAGGTCAGCCGTGGGAGATTCCTCTGAGGAGGGATCTCCTGTCTCAGGCAGGGGGCACGATATTTCACCCCTGGCCAGAGATATGGAACCTCTGGGTCTGGCCCCTGAGGGGGCCAGATACCTAGAGGCTGGCCTGCCGGCGGATGTGGTTGAGACCTTGCTCAGTTCCAGGGCTCTGTCTACAAGGAGACTGTACAGCCTCAAGTGGAATGTATTTTCCACTTGGTGTAGAGAGTATGAGGTGGACCCAGTTAACTGCCCAGTGGCTTCAGTGCTGGAGTTCCTCCAAGACCGTTTCTCTGCAGGGCTTACCCCGTCCACTCTCAAGGTGTACGTGGCTGCCATTGGGGCTTTCCACACACCGTTGGGTGATGGGCCTTTGGGTAGGCACCAGTTGGTTGTACGGTTCCTCTGTGGGGCTCGGAGGATGAGGCCTGTGGCTCTTTCCAGAGTCCCAACCTGGGATCTGGCAGTGGTTCTCGAAGGATTGGCTGAGGCCCCCTTCGAGCCGCTAGAGTCAGCAGACCCAAAGAGCTTCACCCTTAAGATGGCCTTTCTCCTAGCCATCACTTCTCTGAGGAGGGTGGGGGACCTTCAGGCCTTGGCGCTTACGCCGACTTGCCTGGAGTTTGCCCCTGGCGAAGTGAAGGCCATCTTACACCCTAGGGCCGGTTATGTGCCCAAGGTGCCATCAAGCGTGGTCAGGCCTTTGGTTCTTCAGGCATTTCATCCTCCGCCTCACATGACGGCGGAAGAAGGGAGACTTCACCTGCTCTGCCCGGTCAGAGCCCTTAAAATATATGTGGAGAAGTCTGCACAGTGGAGGAAATCTAAGCAGCTATTAGTGTGTTTTGGTTCATCTAAGAAGGGGCTACCTGCGTCAACCCAGACTATCAGTAACTGGATTGTCCAGGCAATAGCCACGGCCTATCAGGTGCACAATCTGCCTTCACCTATGGCCGTGAGGGCGCATTCCACCAGGGGCATGGCCTCCTCGGTGGCCCTCCTTTCTGGGGTCCCTTTGCAGGACATTTGCGAAGTGGCCGGATGGGCTACTTCTCACACTTTTATTAGGTTCTATAGTCTGCACCTCCCTGCGACGCCTGGTGCTAGGGTACTCCAGTCCTAGCTGTGCCCGGTCTCCGGCTTCACACTAGGACTGATGCTACCTTCGGTGTGGCCTAGTGGGTACTCGTTCCCCAAATTCGTCGTTCTGATGCAGTGTGAGTTCCCTCGAAAGGGAACGGCTCGGGTTATGTATATAACCCTTGTTCCCTGAGAAAGGGAACGAGCACTGCATCTCGTCGCCACACCTCAGCAGGCCTGGAGCGCATGCTTCATCGCGATAACTGCCATTACTATGCACAGGCTCCCCTTTATGTATCTTCCGGGTATGCCGTCATAGTTACGTCATGACGCAACACCAATCAGGATTGGCTTGATTTCATTCATACTTCAGATACGCTGTTGCTTAGGGAGTGTCCCCAAATTCGTCGTTCCGATGCAGTGCTCGTTCCCTTTCTCAGGGAACAAGGGTTATATACATAACCCGAGCCGATTTCCAGAGAGCTCCACGGAGGAGGCGACCTCGATCGCTCTTCCTCGGGAGAAGGGCTGGCCAACAGGGGCCTCATCTAAGGGAGCAACTTCACAGGGCCACAACGATTTCGGGTGGACACTGCATTAGTAATCGCTGGAAACTGATGTGTCCCGCAACGCATGAGGCGGCGAGAACAAACATCGATTTCCCACATCTTAGATGATAATTCAGACAAGTGAAACACAGTTTGGATGATAGGATGAATTAAAATATCTAACTTCTCAAAGTCAGATATCCCATTTAATTCCTCAGAATTAAATGCTGCCATAAATCACCCAACAAGTGAAAAACGGTCTGAATGGTAGGCTGAATAAAAATATCTAACTTCTCAAAGTCAGATATCCCATTTAATTCCTCAGAATTAAATCTGCCATAATACCCAACAAGAGAAACATTTCTGAATGATAGGCTGAATAAAAATATCTAACTTCTCAAAGTCAGATAAAATTCCATTTTAATTCCTCAGAATTAAATGCAGCCATTAATCCTCAAGCCGTACTGTTTTAATATTTATTGTATATATGGTCTCGTTATCTACACGCTGCCTCGGCAAAAGCGAGATCGATCCGTTCACAATATATTTGGCTTTCATCCCTCGAGATGAAAGTCCACAGGCGTGAGGCTGAAACACCCGAAAGCGCACGGCTGTACGCGTCGAGTTATTTCTCAATGAACACAGCCAGCACCCTCAGGAGCTGACTGCATGCCTCGCACCCATACAATATCACATGTACACAGATCGCATGTGTTCACTCTTGTTGCAGACCCGCAATCTATGCGCTGCCTCAGCAAACGTTAGATAGAGTCTTGTATTATGAAGTGACAAGGTCTTATTTACTACTTCAACTGCATCGATGCTGAGCACGTCTAATTCCTCGGAATCAAACAGCTCAAGCATCGGGTTCTCCACCCCTAACCCTAACCCTAACCCTAACCGTAGGGAGAACATCGGAACTGTCTGATGATGACCGGGAAAAGTGCCTCAGCAGTCCCGACCTCATCAGCCAATTCCCACTGCGAACCCCACTATCTGGGCCGCCGCACCGCCTCAGCGGACGCAGGACCCGAATCGCGGGGAACGCAAGCCTGGCCGGCCTCATCAAACACGGCCAGGCGGGAGCGCAGCACTCTGATGGGTAATGCTTCACAGTTCTCACAGCCAGTTCCCTCGAGAGCTGACCGAGCGTGCTGCACTCCCTAACAGTTTACACACATCAGATGCGTGTCCCCACCCATGTTGTAGCGAGGGCAGGGGTGCACACATCTTTTAAACTGTTCACTCGTCATTCTTTCTCTTTCAGACAATTTAACTTAAACACAGTAAGTTTCTCTCACACACAGCGCATTTGCTGAAGAGCGAAAACACTAGCGCTGTTGTGACTCGGCGCCCCTTTATACTTCCGGGTATGCCGTCACATACTATGTCATGACGTAGCACCAATCAAGATTGGTCTTAGTTTCATTCATGCTTCAGACGCGCAACGCTGAGGGTGTTCCCAAAAGTGTCGTTCCGACGCAGTGCGAGTTCCCTCGAAAGGAAACTTTTATCGAATTTTACTCTTTGTATTCATGTTCAGTTCCATATGATTTTGAAAAAAACATTTATAACATGTTCAAGAAAAGCATCAAATAAAATGTATATTTACCTTATCTGATATTTTAAGAGATTTGTTGATTATAAAAGATGTGTTTTGTACCTATTACTTTTATTTTTTGTGTAATATTGAATAAATTAATTGATGGTCATCACATAATACTCATAATTAGTATATTCATATTAAAATATTCAATGAAGACCCACCTCATAAAGATTAGTATTCTTGAAGATCTGTATTTTAAATGCTTTTACTATTTATGTGTCTGTTTGTTTCTGAAAGGTACAAGTACGATACAGCTGCTGCCCACACTAATGATGCTGATAATTTCACAGTGAGATCCACATGCTCATCTGACACCCAGAATACTGTTCAACAGCTTGTTTCCGGTAATGCATGGTTATATGTTGAAAAGCATGCAATGTGTTTTTTTATTGTAAAATGCAGTAAAATACCCAACAGAGCACTCTACTGTATATGGGTTGTATAGGGTGCCAAAAAGGGGAAGAGGAAAGCTCGCCCACATGGCTGATTGTGCTTTTGGGAAACATTATTCGTGGCATTGGGGAAGCCAGCATCGGCCCTTTGGGAATGTCGTTCATAGATGATTATGCACATCCTGAAAACTCAGCTTTTTACATTGGTGAGAAAATTATTGTGTGTGTTTTTTAATCTCAAACCAAAGTACCCTTGTCCTACGGAAGCCCTGAACCGCAAAGTAAAAAAAAAAAAATCTAGAATTTCGAGATTAAAGTTGAAATATTTCGTGAAAAAAGTCGAAATATTTCGAGAATAAAGTCAAAATATTTCAAGATGAAAGTCAAAATTACAAACAGCCTCATTGCCCCAACACACACACTACAGCGCTGCAGCCGCTAGTGTATTTGAACAGGGGGCTGAAAACTTTCATCATCCATCAGGTAGCCTAATTGCCCTTAACGTACAGTAAATATCACTAAACAAGAGATAAAATTGAAATATAAAACGTAGGTTTCAGGTTATCTTAACGTTCATGACAACGTTTTCAAACTGAGAGCGCCTGCTCAAGAAGAATGATTGGTTTAGGCCAAAACTGCTGTGATTGTGAATTTAATTAAATAAACCCTTTTATCACTATTATCTTATACATTAATATCTGCTATGAGAGCAAAATCTAATTAAAAATCCCTACACTTTTTCGGATGTGTGTTCACGTAAAGATGGGTCAATGTGGATACATCTAGATTTAAATTCAGAGAGACCAACGCGTGACCTGACGGATTTGGATTACTCCTATCCAAAATGAGATGATCATGTGAGCCTTATGTATAAAGTAACTTCGAGGGTTGAAGCCGCAGGGCACTCTCACACACAACGCCAAAAACGGTCTCGTAGAAGTAATGATTTATGACGTTCCAGTTGGCAAAATGGAAAAAATTATCCAGCTAAGTTCAATAAAAATCAGAAACCTTTTGACTGATGAAACATGAGGACAATTAACACATGATGTGATCATATATGTTTTATGTGTGTTTTTCAAACCATCTTGGTGTATCTCCATATTTATATGAATAATGCAATGTTAATTGCCATATCCTTTATTACAGTATAGAAACCATTTTTCTGTGATAATTGTTTTAATTGTATAAAAATTCATGATGAAATCAGGATGTCTTAATTTATTTTAATTAATAATATAATTTGTACTGCTTTTTATTGAACTTAGTTGGATGATTTTTTCAATTTACAGGAACGTCATAAATCATATTCATAATCATAAAGCAGATATTAATGTATAAGATAACAGTGATAAAAGGGATTATTTAATTATATTCACAATCACAGCAGTTTTGGCCTAAACCAATCATTGTTTTTGAGCAGGCGCTCGCAGTTTGAAAACTCCAAGGCCTATCTGTTTCATGAACGTTAAGATAACCTGAACACTACGTTTTATATTTAAATTGTATCTCTTGTTTAGTGATATTTACTGTACGTTAAGGGCAATTAGGCTACCTGATGGATGATGAAAGTGTTCAGCCCCCTGTTCAAATACAATATTTCGACTTTATTCTCAAAATATTTTGACTTCTGTTCAAATACACTAGCGGCTGCAGCGCTGTAGTGTGTGTGTTACGTCAATGAGGCTGCGTTTGTAATTTTGACTTTAATCTCAAAATATTTTGACTTTAATCTCGAAATATTTCGACTTTATTCTCAAAATATTCTAGATATTTTTTTTTTTTAACAGATTTTTTTTTTTTTTACTCTGTGGTTCAGGGCTTCCGTATTGTCCTTCATGGGATTCAGTCCATTTTTTTTTCTTCTCTGTAGGTTGCCTGCATACACTTGGATTGATCGGGCCAATTTTCGGTTACTCATTTGGATCTCTGTGTGCTAGTCTTTACGTGGACATTGGCTTTGTGAATCAAGGTGAGTTAAATTGTTATACATTAGAGGTCACTATCAAAAAGTACCAAAAAAGTACAGTAGTACTTTGTTTGTTTTGACATATACCACAGCACTTCCACTTTGAATTACCTTGAGGTGCAAATACCATGGTATATGAATATGGTAATAGACCAGGTTAGGGTCAGAGTGTCGGTAATGTCTCGAGCTGGAAAACAGGGGACTATGACAAAAGCATTGGCAGAGCAGAAGATCACCACAGCAGAGCTGGAACCATCGCGGAGGGACAGTTGAAAGCAATGGAGGACCATTAGGAGGCTTTGGGGCAGCCGGCAGAGCAGGAGGCTCAGGAAAGGCCAGTGACCTGGGATAGGGTTAGGAATACCACAGAACAGCCAACTGATTAGAAGACTTAAGAAGATTTGGTTATGTCAAAGATGAGGAGAAGCCAACAGAACAAGAAAACCCACCATAGGGAAACAGAAGTGTGGGTGGTGCCACAGGGATCTCCGATGCTACAACGGATGCCACTTCTTCAGCAGAAGCTTCAGTGGATGCAGCTGGAAGCACTGAGGTGGTCTTCAGGCTGTAGATGGACTAAGTTCACCCTCCATTACTGTCACTAGGAGAACAGGCCACTGTTCGGGAAAAGCTTGGGGAAAACAGAACACCCTGGATAATCAAGAGAATTTTGATTGACGGAATTAGGGGAGCCCAAAACACGTGAGGCCATGGTGACACTGGAGGAACTAGGAGTCTGGCAGAACCAATGGACAGGGGGAGCCAGTGAAAAAAGGGACCCCTGAGGAGTTGATGGATGGAAATACCATGGAAGAGCTGGTGGAGTAGTAAAGGAGGAATTGATTTCAGAAAAAAAAGGTTAAATGGAGACTCATGTTACCTGAGCGCCATTGAGTGGCCTCTATGGTCAGGAAAAGGGACTCAGGGAAGACCTCACAGGCAGAGGAAGTATGGTTGATCTCAACAACAGAGATGGCAGGGGCGAAGATGTGGTTGCTCTCTGTGGTTGAGATGAAGTGTTATCACCTTGTCCTCAGGGAGAAGTTAAGATCCTGCTGGATTCATAAATAAAGGCCTGGGGCCAGTTTCAGAAAAGAGGTTAAGTGAAAACTCTGAGTATGTTAACCCTGAAATAAGGGCAACTCTGGGTTTTTTGTTTCAGAATGGGAGGTATGTCAAACCCGAGAAAGCAGGGTAAGTCAAGCCCGTTTCTAAAAGAGCGGTAACTTATACTCAGAGTAAGTTACCAGGGTAACTTACTCTGTGAACTTAACCTGGTCAGGAGCAGGTTTTCTTTGGTAAACCCAGAGTTTCTTTCAGTCTCCTCCCCTTATTTAAAGCGCCAGCTGTGTTTAAATACTTTATTCATTCATTCAAAATGCACAAATGCTTTTTTTACTGAGTATTTTGGTCGTATTTCAAGTACAAATTTCCAAAAATTATCAATTTTATCTAAATCTAAAGTAAGCGAAGTTTACTTAAAACAAATTCAATTATTTGCCACTTGACAAAAATACATAGTGAGAAAAGCATTCTTTGCAGTTGAGGTACATTCATTCATTGCTAATATTTTCATCATGAGGACACTGTCAAAGTGACAAAAATGGCATGTCCTTTTATACAGGAAGGATCCTGATGTTCACTTGATAAACCTCTAGAAGTAACCTGATAATTAGAATTTCCTTTAGGATTTCCAGTGGTTGGACGCATTGATGACACTCATATTCCCATCATCACACTTTCTGAAAATGGATTACTATGGAATGGAAGGATTCTGCCAGATGGTAGTCTGAGATATATGCCATAACCACCACCACAGCTGTTAAATACATTTATTTACAATTTTTATGGTTATCTTTATTTCCTACAAATACTTTATTCTTTTTCCTGTTGGAAGTTAATATTATTCCTCCATCTCCTCTTAATCTGTCAGTGGTGCTGGTGTTTGGCTGGCCTGAGTAGAAGTCAAATGTTAATGTCATTACCCTAATTAATAAATGTAACAGGTGGGAACATTTCATTATGTGAAAAGAGCATAGACCCTTTACACATTTTCGGTTTTCTCAGAGCGGAAGTCGTTATAGTTGGGTTAACTTTTATAGTGTCCCCATTTGCTCAAATAGCAAAAAAAAAAAAAAAAAAAAACGCCACAATAGTGATTTCACAACTTTCAAAAAGAGGGACAAAATAGAGTGAGATTGATAACGGCAGTGAAAAGAGAGAACGATGTTCATTTTCACCATCACTCCCATAGACACTGTATTTGAAACACTCTCACAGCAGTGGTAACTTGTTTTTTGTAATTTGATGGAAAAGTAATACAACCCCAAATCAGAAAAAGTTGGGACAGTATGGAAAACGCAAAAAAAAAAAAAAAAAAAGAAGTGATTTCTAAATTTACTTTGACTTGTATTTCATTGCAGACAATATGAACACAAAATATTTAATGTTTTGTCTGGTCAACTTCATGTCATTTGTAAATATGCATCCTTTCCTGTCATTCAGACCTGCAACACATTTAAAAAAAAGTTGGGACAGGAGCAATTTAGGGCTAGTAATGAGGTAAAATGGTTAAATAATGATGTGATTTGAAACAGGTGATGTCAACAGGTGATTGTAATTATGATTTGGTACAAAAGCAGCATCCAATAAAGGTCTAATCCTTTAGGAGAAAAGATGGGCTGAGGATCACCAGTTTGCCAACAAATACGTGAGAAAATTATTGAAATGTTTAAAAACAATGTTCCTCAAAGAAAGATAGGAAGAGATTTGGATATTTCACATTCAACAGTGCATAACATAATTAAAAGATTCAAGGAATCTGGAGGAATTTCAGTGCGTAAAGGACAAGGGCGCAAGCCTAAGCTGAACAACCGTGATCTCCGATCCCTCAGGCGGCACTGCATCAAGAATCGTCATTCATCTATAAGCGATATCACCACATGGGCTCAGGACTACTTTGGCAAACCTTTGTCAAGTACCACAATACGTAGTTACATCCACAAATGCCAGTTAAAACTGTACTGTGCCAAAAGGAAGCCCTATGTTAACAGTGTCCAGAAGCGCCGTCGACTTCTCTGGGCTCGGAGGCATCTGGGATGGACCATCACACAGTGGAAACGTGTACTGTGGTCAGATGAATCAGTATTTGAGGTATTTTTTGGGAGGAATGGACGCCGTGTGCTCCGGACCAAAGAAGAAAAGGATCATCCAGACTGTTACCAGCAACAAGTCCAAAAGCCAGGGTCTGTCATGGTATGGGGTTGTGTCAGTGCCCTTGGCAAAGGTAACTTGCACTTCTGTGAAGGCACCATTAATGCTGAAAAGTACATAGAGATTTTGGAGCATAATATGCTGCCTTCAAGAAGACATCTTTTCCAGGGACGTCCATGCATATTTCAACAAGACAATGCAAAACCACATTCTGCACACATTAAAAAGTCCTGGCTGCGGAGGAAGAGGGTACGGGTACTTGACTGGCCTGCCTGCAGTCCCGACCTGTCTCCAATAGAGAATGTGTGGCGCATTTTGAAGCGCAAAATGCGACAACGAAGACCCCTTACTGTTGCCTACCTTAAGACTTGTTTGCAGGAAGAATGGGACAAAATTACACCTGAAACACTTCATCACTTGGTGTCTTCAGTCCCTAAACGTCTTTTAAGTGTTGTGAAAAGGAATGGCAACATTACAAAGTGGTAAATGCTTTACTGTCCCAAATTTTTTTGAAATGTGTTGCAGGTCTGAATGACAGGAAAGGATGCATATTTACAAATGACATGAAGTTGACCAGACAAAACATTAAATATTTTGTGTTCATATTGTCTGCAATGAAATACAAGTCAAAGTAAATTTAGAAATCACTTCTTTTTTTTTTTTTTAAGCGTTTTCCATACTGTCCCAACTTTTTCTGATTTGGGGTTGTATAATACAAAGTATTAGTGTTATAAATGTACATACATTTAAAAAACAAAAAATAATACAAAAAACGTTGCAGGATTTACGATATATTGATGACCATTAAAACACGTCATCACTGTCTGTGAAAAGGGTCTATGTGGGAAAAGCTGCTACACATTGAAAGACACTGAATGATATTTAATTAATATGTCAAATGTTTGTAAAGTCATTAAACCAACACCCTTGAACATTTTATGCTTAAAGCTTTACCTGATTGAATTATGTTTTTATTTTTCATTTTTAGCTGCTGCAACATTCTTTTTTTGCCTTTTGGATACCATGAAAATTAAACTTAATTAAAATAATTAAGAATTCAACTTACATATTGACCTGGAAGTATGCAAATGTATTTTTGTTGGGTGCTGTTGCCATGGTGAATCGTAATTTCGGAGCTCCATTGATCGTGGCCTTTCATATTTGGAGTGCATGTGCCTAACTCAGAGTCAGTCTACTCAGAGTTGATTGAACTACCTCAATTCAGCTGTTCTGAAACCCAAAACTCAGAGTTTCCCATCTCAGAGTAAGTCAACTCAGAGTTCAGGTTTAAACTCAGAGTTGGTTGAAGCTCCTTTCTGAAACGGGCCCCTGGTCTTCTTTCAGGTAAACAACACACACAGACAGTTGGGTGGTTAACCAAAGCGCAGTGTCTTTTTTTTAGGTTATGGATAGTGGGCAGGTATTTTAACAGGCAATATGGGAACCACACATATGGAGAACAAATGAAGATAATATGTATTTTGATGAAGGAAAGCTGAGACGGACATGAGGCAAGTAACTCTACTAACTAAGAGCAGAGCAACAAACTCCATTATCCAGTTCAACCTGTGTTCGTATATCTGTTAAATAAATATCACTTTGAGTTCACCTCATCTGTCCATAACCTGACACAGAGAAGTCCATTTGTCCTCATCAGAGATCAGACATTGAGTGACTGTGGTGAGTGTAAATGTTGTCCTTGATAGCAGGTGTGATAGAATACATAGAATGGGCGAATAGTGAATTGAGGTGGTGAGCCCTTGTATATTTTCTTCTCATTGTCAGAGAGTGTGACCATCACCCCTCAGGACTCTCGCTGGGTCGGGGCCTGGTGGTTGGGTTATGTGGTTTCTGGGCTGTTGACTCTCCTTACTGCTTTGCCTCTCTGGTTCCTGCCAAGAGGGTTACCTGAAAAAACTTCTGAGCTATACCACCCCTCAAACCAACATAAACACACACCCAGCATTACAGAGATAGCTAAAGGTATGGCAGCCTTACACAGAACACAATGGTTAGATGCATATAATTTAGGTTTGCTGGTCTACTATTACAATTAAAAAAAATAGAAATAAAATAAAAGAGATTGTTTTGAAAAAAAAATGTCTATGCTTATTTGCTTGTTTTCTAGATTTTGGGCCATCTCTGAAACGTCTGCTCACCAACAAGATCTATCTCCTGTACCTGGTTTCCAATGTAATGACATTCAATGCCTTTGTCATATTCATAACATATACGCCTAAATATTTGGAACAGCAGTTTGGACAAAGTGCATCCAAGACCAACTTTCTCTTAGGTGACAACTGCCATGATTACTGCCTTTTTTTTTTTTTTTTACCTGGCTGTTTAAACTGAGTGTGCTTTTATATTTCTGTAGGTGTGACATCTATTCCGCCATTGGCTCTGGGTATGTTCCTGAGCGGGTGGACAATGAAGAGGTTTAAACTGGATCTGCTGGGCTCAGCAAGAATGTTGTTTTCCACGGCTATTGCCGCATTGTTTCTCACCATACCTTACTTCGCTCTTAGCTGTGAAAATATAGATGTCGCTGGGGTCACAGTTCCCTATGAAGGGTACTTTCATCTACAATCAAACTCCTTGTATACATCTTATTGCAATATAGAAACTATACATTATCCATCAATTCAATCTACCAATTTAACAAACTGCTTGCCCTATGTACAGTAGGGTCATAGAAATGTGTAACATAATAAGTTAATGTTTATGTGGCAGATCTGTAGAAGTTCAGAATATAAGCAGTGATTTCCTCACTTCTTGCAATGCCGGCTGTGGGTGTCCTGACTTCCAATGGGATCCAGTGTGTGGACAGAATGGAGTGACCTACATCTCTCCTTGTCACGCAGGCTGCAGTTCTACTAGTGGCACAGGACGGAATATGGTAAACAACCATTTCAATTTATTGACCTCAAATTCATTATTACATGTTTTTGAGTTTCTTTCTTTTTCTTTTTTCTGCATGTGTTTGTCAGACATTCCACCACTGTGCATGTGTCCAGAGCTGGGGATTGAGTGCTGGGAACTCATCTGCAGTGCTTGGACAGTGTTCACGAGAGAGCAGCTGTACTAGAATGTTCTACATCTATCTGGCACTGCAGTCTTTTGCTTTCTTTGTGTACAGTCTGGGCGCTGTTCCCTTCTTCATCATCTCATTGAGGTTCTGTTTAATTACTTTACAACATATCTTGCAGTCATTAATCACAATTATGTTTTATTCCACAATGGTGTATATATACCATATTTATATGGATGGAATTTGTATTAAATGCTTAATATGTTCTTGCAGGATCGTGGATCCTGAGCTGAAGTCTCTCTCAGTTGGGATGCTACTGTTAATTTTAAGAGTTTTGGGTAAGTTCACTTTTGGAGTTGATAGTAGTGTATTGTTTTGGTTTATTTAGGAGTGCCCCAAGAATTTAAAATGACAGATTTACAAATGTTATTCACATTAAGGTCTGGCACAGCATTGTTTTTAATGTAATTTCACGCTTTTAAAGGTGGTATTCCTGCTCCCATTTACTTTGGTGCTCTTATTGACTCTGCCTGTCTGAAATGGGATCTCAAGAAATGTGGTGGAAGAGGTTCTTGCAGATTGTATGACACCGAGACTTTTAGGTGAGCAAATCTGGCAGGACAATTCTATGTAGCCCCAACTGACGCATACTAAAATGTAATGTGACCCCCATCAGGTTCCTGTTTCTGGGACTGGTCAGATGTCTGGAAGTATTAGGCTATACCCTGTTATGGGTGGCCATCACACAGATTAACAGGAAAGTACAGAACGATAAACGGGTTTCCAAGGACACAACTACTGGAACCTGTGCTGTATGATCCAGAAAAATTAATCCAGAAGATTAATAATAACGTTCTGTGTTGATTTATTTTGTTTTTGTGTGCATTTTAATGTGTTTTGTTTTATTTTGTTCCTGGGTCATTTTCAAAATATGGTGACAAACATTTTATTTCCTTTTATTTCTGTGGCCAGGCACCTGAAAATATTTTGTCCCATTCTTGTATACCACTTGTATGACATTAACAGTTATTTCCAGGGCCGGATTGGGACTCATTTTCAGTCCTGGAGTTTCATGCCTTAGTCCGGCCCACTTTAGTTGGACTGGCTATATTAAAATAATGTAATTAAAACCTCAGAAAATAAGTCTGCAATAGGCGCACTGTTCTCTACTGTAATTCTTTGTATTTTTGAAAAATATAATAATTTCCAATTTAGTGCAAAAACAGTAGCCTAAGTTTTGCTTCACAGTGAAGATTTATTAGAACAGTAAATAACAGGACAGGATCAGAATCTATTTTCTTTAAGAATAAGTATTCATAAATATCCAAACATTGAAATGAAGAAAAAAATCGAACAAAAATAAATATATAATAAATAAAGATTAAAATAAAATGTATTGCACTTTCTAATGACAGTAGCATCTCTTTTTCAAGGAAACAGCTGCTTTACAACTTCAAATATTTTTCACAAATATGAGAACATTAGTTAAAGATTTAAACAAGTATTGCACTGTTATCAAAAAATAATAGTGTTAGATATGGTTAGCTTGTTTTAAGCATAATAATAATAATAATAATAATAATAATAATAATAATAATAATAATAATAATAATAATAATTTTTTTCAGAAAACAAGACATAATTTCTTATGCCATTTCACTTGTCTAGTAAATGTATCTTGAATTAAGAATATTTAGATATTTCAACTGGAAACAAGTAAGATACTAAGTAAGAAAAGCAGTGATAATTTTTTTTTTTTTTTTTTCATTGATAATGTTTGCTTATTCACACACTATTGTACAATAGCAGCTTACCTGTGTATTTCACAGTGAGAACATTAGTATCTTCACAACTGGGTCCTGGCTCTCTTTCTGACACTAAATTAAATTTGTTACATTTATTTTCTCACCACAAATCTATTACAAATTACAAAATTACAAAGCTTTCAAATCAAGTCAAGTCAGTTTCATTAATGTATTGCTTCATTGCTTTCATTAAAACATACTTCATTACTATTAGTTCATCTGAATGACAATCATATACCTGCCCATTCTGGTGTGTTGGGCTCATGACTGGAGCTTGGTAACGTAACTGGGGCTTGCTCTTCACTGTTAGCAACAAACCAGACTAGAGGCGGCTGCTGCTGAAGAGCAACAAGAAAGTAATTTCATGAAAGTTTGATACATGAACGTGGTTTGCAGACAACATTGTTTTGCACGGTCGCTAGCATCTTGCACTGCTCCTAACTACCTTAACGTTAGCTTACTTACCGGCCTCGTCGTCTTCATTTGTTTTTTTTAGGAAAAATTTGCTAAGCTTTGAACATTTGGCCGCGTCAGTTTCCAAAGCTTTCTTCTTTTTTATTCTGGCCTTTTCAGCGCCGCCTTTGCGCTTCCTATTATCCATTTTTATCTGACTTTTTTTTTTATTTTGAGCAACTTGCAAGGTGCTGTGTCGGGGGCGGGGCCAGGGAGTCAAAAGATAATCACGTCATCATTAACCTGCAGGCTGCACTCTGCGAGAAAATATTAAATAAAAAAGAGTGGGACTGCGGTAAAATAATAAATAAAAAGAGGTGGACTGCGGTAAAATAATAAATAAAAAAGTGGGGCTGCTGTGAGTGCAGGCAGCCTAGGGACAGCATCCATATTTCAACCCAGTGCCATGACAACAACGGCCCTCGCGGCCAAAAAAAAACCGACCGGCCCACTGGGAATTTTCCCAGTGCTCCCGGTTGGCCAATCCGGGCCTGGTTATTTCTATTTTTATTTAATGAATTCATATTAAATATATAATTTTAATGTTATCAATGTAAGAAAGTTTTGCAAATACAAAAAGACATTTAAAAAGAAAATTTTGAAAAAAGAAAAGTTAATTGCACAGCTATTACCACCCACAATATAAACGTTAAATGACTTAAAATGTATTTTGATTAATGACTCATGTCATCAGTGTGAGAGTTTAATATTGATGTTAATGTTTAAATGGTATAATGTATTTGCATGATCAGTACGTGACTCACTGGAGTGAGGATCTTAATCAAATATAGATTAAGATCAAAAGTGAAGTTGGCCTAGGTTGTATAGCATTTTTAACTTTGAAATTTGCTGTTAAACTGATAATTAGGGACCTAGTGGCGGAAATGAGCAATCCATATTATAATATGATTTTATTTAACATAATTTAGTTAATTATCATAATTAATATTTTACATAATAATAATGCAATTAATATATATATATATATATATATATATATATATATATATATATATATATATATATATATATATATATATATATATATATATATATATATATATATTATTATTATTATTATATATTTTTATAACTAAAACTTCATGCTCTTCTGTATATTTGTCTGAGTAAAAAATAAATAAATAATGGGTTCCACTTGATGTTGTCATGGGTGCATGCAGGCAGGAAGACGAAGACGAAGACAGGCAGAAACCAAATGTTCCAAATGTAGTTTAATCTCAAATAATATGCAGACAGGCAGGCAGGCAGACAGGCAATGGCACAACACACTAAAACATAACAGTGGAGTGGACAAGAAGTGCAGGAGAAGGAACAACTTAAATAAGGATGAACACAAACAAGGATATTACTACAGACAGCTGACACATATGAACTAATAATGATGGTAACCAAGGAGACAGATAAATGGGGATTACAATATCCAAAAAAAAAAAACAATGTTATATATTTTGTTGATTTGTTAACTTACATTATCCCAAATGTTTCCAACAATGTTTAAATCCAGATAAATAAGCTATTTTAACCAGTGTAACAGTCTGTGTCATTAGCCTATATCGTCTGTCAATGAGGTCGTATCAAGTCAAGTCAACTTTTACTATTTAAACTATTTAAATAGCACTTTTTACAATGCAGATTGTTTCAAAGCAGTTTCACAGTGTTAAACAGGAAATAATGCAACAGAATTTTATTCGACCGCTCCGGAGAAAATGGTGATGTCATCTAGCTCATTTCAATTATTATACAGTGACAATGTGGCATTAGATTAGTAAATAGATCAGTAATTTAGTTTATATGGTTAATTTAGTTGACAAATTTAGTGTACATATAACTATAGCAACACAAGTCATCAGCTTTTATTAATAAAATATTCTAATATTGATCTAGCTTACTGCAATGTGCAACTGGTCTCTTATACCAGCCACTGACTGAGCGAACACACAGAACAACTTTAATATAACTGTCAAAACACTTTTGTGTATTTGTGCACATTTGTGTATTTTAGTGTGATTGTTTAGAAACGACATGAGGGTTGACAGATTTTCATTTTTGGGTGAATTATCCCTTTATTGTTTTATATATATATATATATATATATATATATATATATATATATATAGTCAATAAAACAATACAGCTCTTAATCTTTACCACAGATATTAAGGACAGCCTGAAAATGTTGTATTCAGCCAATATTTCTACACCTGATTAAACATTATAGATCTGACTTTGACTGACTCATCAACGAGAGTTGTTGAGTTAATGAAGAGGATGTGTTCACCATCACAAGTGCCCATTTCATAAGCAGAGAGGCCACAGCCTTATTATCTGTGTGGGTAACATTTCACTGAGCGGATAGGCTAGGGTCAAAGTTGATAAACACTTCAATATTAACTGTAAGGAGTACCATGAAGAGCGACTGTGAGTAGGACCCTTACAAAAAAAAATAGTGTTTTGGCGAACTATGCAACACAGTGTGATATAGTAATGGGTAAATGTTCAGATGGAAGGAAAAATTATATGGTAACATTTTCTATGAAGACCATGCTTATAATTAATTATAGCTCCATTTATACCTATTTATAAGTAAGTATGTTACTTATAAATGCTCATAATCCATTATACACTGATAATAAGTATTCAGTCGTATGGTTCCATGAATGTATTTATAAAGATGTAACCTGCCTTGCTATAATGTTATTATATTATAGTAACAAAGACTTTTGAGTCATTCAGATTTATTTCTGTCAAATTTGTGAATATATTGTTATTAGCCATGTTGTGTTCTTAAAAATACTTATTTTGAGTAATAATACAGTTACTAATCTCTATAAATGCATCATTGATGGCTTTAAGTAAAGTGAAAATGCAATTTTCCTAAAGCAAATGTTAAGAAATCTTGAAGATGTGCTCATTATACATTTTAAGTTGTTTATTTGTAAATGTAACTAATGAACAATAATACAAACAGTTGAAAAATGTATCTTTTTTAATGTTACATACTAGAAAATCACTGCAACTAAATTGTTAAAGTATAATTCCAAACTGCTATAAGCAAGAGCTAACCTTAGGCTGAAGAGATATAGATTTTAACAAATTTACCATTCATTCAAAATTGCCATTCATAACATCTAATGCAAAGACATTGATCATTGATAACTAATTGGTACAGCAAAGTGTCCCTGGAACTATTTTATATTTGATCATTTATAAATCAGCGTATAATGGATTATGAGCACGAACATTGAAAAAGCAAATGCATGACTTATAAGTAATAATAAAAGATAATATAAATGTAACTATAACTGTTCTTATGTGTAGGTCTTAATGAGTCTTTATACATATATTTATAGAATAGTAATACTTATAAACAAGCATACATGGGGCTATAATTCATTATAAGCATGATCTTCATAGAAAGTGTCGCCAATTATATTTCAATGCTTTTCCTTCTGATTTCAAAACATTAATGTTCACCTGAGAGTTGAGTTTGCTCAAAAAAAATGTCATTCTCTTACAAAAGTGTTATGTTTACTCGAAAAACTTTGCATTTGCTTGTAAAAGCATTGAAACATCATTTTTATATTCCCGAGTTCATTTGCCCATATAATCTTTAAGCTATTAAGGTCAAACATATTTGGCTTGCTGACCACAGTGGAGGGGCTTGAGGAAGCAGCTTCAATTTGAACTTAGATAGACCCCCAGAGGGACTACTAATGCTTGGAAGATGAGACTAGTAACAAGATGCCTAAATTATGTTGGTGGATTTGGGGAGGTAGAGGGAGGCCAAAACAGATGATGCCGGAGCAAGGTGAGCGGCTGCAGTTAATTGAAATATTAGATGGGTTCACTCCTCACAAAATTACATTTAAGAACTTCACTTCACAAGTTTGTTAAGTTTTTAAGTACAGAATACCCCGCCCCCCAACCCCCCCAAATGAGTAAGGAGATAGATAAGCGTCAAAGATACAAGCGAGGGAAAATAGTAGCTGGACTCTGGTGGAAGTTTGCTTTACTCCGGTGCACGTTTTGTTGTTGCGTTTATCAATTTGAAGACATAAGATAGAGTCACTACTGCAGCAGTGACACTTAGGCCGGTTTCACACTGCACGCGTTAGCAGGGTGTAAGCAGCGCGTATTTTTTTCGGCGCCCATGTTAACAGATTAGAGCATTCACACCGCACGCAGAGGCAGTGCGGCAGCGCGTAGCAGGAGCAGAAGCAGCAGTGTCTCGATCGTTTCGGCGCTGAGTCTATTTTTGCCGCGCTGCTCACACTGAATTAAAGCCACAGTGGATTGTTCTTGATCAAAACTGACCTGATTAACATGGAAATTAACAAATTTCACCATGAAATCATGTAGTGAAGTGTCCCGTGTGTTTCACGATTACCATATGGCATCCAGTGCTGTGAAAAAATTAAATAAAATACACAAAAACACAACACTGCCAGAAGTTTTGCCCAAACTTCAAAAGCCTGTTTAAATTATTAAAACTAGAGGCATATCTTCACTTTAATGTTACATTTATCATGTGAACTACTTGTTTTTAAGCCCCAGACGGGTAAGCCCCACCGGCAGTCGAAATGGGGATAAAGATTGGCCATTTTCACTGGGATGACTTTTGCAGCATCCGACGGGAGTTATATTTTTACAGAATCGGATGGGTAATCCTCACTGGTAGTTGGAGGGGGATGGTCGTACATGGAGGCAAGCTCCTGTGAGAGCAGAGGGGAAGGTGCAGCAGTGAAGGAAGGGTTAGACAGAGAAACAGAATTCCTGTGCAAGCGGAGGGGACATCACTGCTGAGGTAGTGAAGGAAAGGTTAGACAGAGAAACGGAGCTCCTGTGGAAGCGGAGGGGACATCACTGCTGAGGTAGTGAAGGAAAGGTTAGACAGAGAAACGGAGCTCCTGTGGGAGTGGAGGGGACATCACTGCTGCGGCAGCGAAGGAAAGGTCAGATGGAGAAACGGAGCTCCTGCTGGAGTGGAGGGGACGTCACTGCTGAGGCAGTGAAGAAAAGGTTAGACAGAGAAACGAAGCTCACATGGGAGTGGAGGGGAAGTCTCTGATGCGGCAGTGAAGTAAAGGTAAGACAGAGAAACGGAGCTCCTGGGGGAGCAGAGGGGACATAACTGTTCAGGGAGTGAACAAAATGTTAGACAGAGAAACAGAGAAACAGAACTCCAGCGAGAGTAAAGGACACATCACTGCTCTGGCAGTGAATGAAAGGTTAGAGAGATAAACAGAGCTCTTGCGGGAGTGGAAGGGACATCACTGCTGCGGCAGCGAAGGAAAGGTCAGATGGAGAAACGGAGCTCCTGCTGGAGTGGAGCGGATGTCACTGCTGAGACAGTGAAGAAAAGGTTAGACAGAGAAACAGAGCTCTTGTGGTAATGGAACATCACTGCTGCAGCAAGAAGGTTAACTAAGAAACGGAGCTCCTTGTTGCATTACCGGCCCATAAGAGAGAATTAGAGCACATAAAGGCTGACGACTGGGTTTATCATTTACCAATTTCAAGATCAAAGTCTGGAGAGAGAGAGCGGCATCAGCATTGGTAAGATAATTTAGTGTCACTACTTTTAATGAAGATGACTGTGTGTTGAGCTTCAACTTTCAGTTTCTTGCCGAAGAGATGCTCAGCTACTCATCTGCGGCAATGTGTGCTGCAGTAGCGCTATCATATCTGACTATCGGGAGCTATTATAACACGCTCTTGCATGTTTCGTTTTTACCATTTTAGGAGTAAAATTTACATTTGTGGCTTCAACAACCAGGTGGTTTTGTCCAGTTTCATCTGGAATGTGAAGAAAAGCCCTCTCTTTCTCAAAAAATTGGATAGCTATCCGATCAGAGAAAACACATGAAGTGAGTAGGTACGCATGAAAAGAGTTTCCACATTCATCAGTCTTTCTGATGTGTATGGAATGTTTAATAGAACTCAATATACTTGGTTAAATATCTCCGAAATGTATAGCACTCATCTGTGACAGTAGCCTGATGTCTTCATACTCAGATTCTAGTCAGAATATGAGTCTGATAATGCTCCATTTGGCTGTGATTTAGGGGGCGTGTTTCAACCGAACCAGGAAAGAAAATGCCTCTGCACTCAATTGGATAGACCTGCAACCAATCAGAGCAACGGAGTAAGTGACGTATGTTGAGCGACGCATAGTAGTAGTGGAAAGTTTGGATCATTTTACTGACTCAGATCTTTTCATCTCGTTCAGGAAAATGAACAAATCTTTTTTCCAAGTAATTTTGTTCATTTCAGCTGAATATATTTAAAATGTCACATATTAAATTCCTCAACACATCTAGTACTTATGCAAACGTTGATCACATTTGGAATAAAAAATAAATTATAAGCGAATGCAGCCAAGGCCAAACTTTAAGAAATAAATTATTTATTAATTGCTTAACTGGGTCTTCAGGCTATGCAGTCTGTTAGTTAACCTCACCTCAGAATCCGAGTCGTTCTTTCTTTTGTCACTTCACATTTATTCACTTCTGTTCCCTGGAAAGATTAGTACACCCCTTGTGTCTTCGGGTTCGAGTTGTTAGTTCCGTCATCAGTGTCTGATCTGGGCTGTGACAGCCCCATATGCAATGCATGCAGTCCCGGAAACAGAATTGATTAGTTCACCTCTCGAGTCTTCGGGTTCGTGTCATTGTTCACCAACTCACAGGGTGAATGCAGAAGATCCTGTACAGAACCGATGGCATGTAGCGCATGCGCGGTCAACACAATATGAACAAATCGCTCTCTGAGACAACTCGTTCCTGAGTCATATTAAAGATTAGTTAAAAAAGAACAAATTGTTCATGAATGACGCATAGTTGTCAACAGAACTGCACGCACGCTGGAAGAAGTAGAAGAAGAAGAGTGTTGTAAAAATAATTTAAAGATACATGGAGTACTTACCAAAATGATCATCATTTTTGAAAGAAATAGTAAAGGTGATTGCATATACGAACATGTTCTCCGTTTAGGATTTGAACAAATTCAACCCAAGCGCTCTTTGGTGACATAGATGATTAGGTTAATGTTGATCATCTGTCCATCATTTTATAAAACCGGCCCCTGACAATTTGATTGGTCCAAACAGCTCTGGTTCGAGCAGAGCTACTCCACAACGGATCAAGTCCAGACCGAACTTCCCGGTCCCAAATGTTGTGGGCGGGGCTAAGTTTGGCTGGCATCCAGGCTAATATAACAACGTAACTGTCACGTTCGGCATGAGGAAAAGGGACGAGGACTCAAATTCAGGGAAAAAATGGTAGTTTTAATTAATACAAAATAAAAATAAACACAAAACAAAGCCCACAATGGGGAAAACCAAACATAACAAAGACAGATGAACAGGGTCAGGAACAGGGAGCCAGAGAACAGGAAAACATACCCAAACACTAAAGACGACGATCAAGCACTAGACTGTGGAAACACCAAGGATATAAAGGGTGACAAATCAGGCAGGTAATGTGAAAACAACAGGTGTGTCAAATTAACCAATAATCGGATAACAAGGGGTGGCGTCAAGACAGATGACAGGTGCACACAGGACACAGAAATAAACCAAAACACCATGTGCTACACAAGACAAGACAGACATGTGACACTACCCCCTCTCCAAGGAGCGGCTTCCAGACGCTCCATCAGAAACCAAAGAGGGACAGACCAGGGCGGGACGGGAGGGACAGACGGCCGGGGGGGCGGCCCACAGAGTTCAGGCGGCCGGGGAGGCGGCCCGCAGAGTTCAGGCGGCCGGGGAGGCGGCCCACAGCGTTCAGGGGGCCGGGGAGGCGGCCCGCAGAGTTCAGGCGGCCGGGGAGGCGGCCCGCAGCGTTCAGGCGGCCGGGGAGGCGGTCCGCAGAGTTCAGGCGGCCGGGGAGGCGGCCCACAGAGTTCAGGCGGCCGGGGAGACGGCCCGCAGAGTTCAGGCGGCCCGCAGATTTCAGGCGGCCGGGGAGGCGGCCCGTAGAGTTCAGGCGGCCCGCAGAGTTCAGGCGGCCGGGGGTGCTCGGGCAGAGCAGGGTGCCTGGGCGGCTCGGACAGAGCAGGACGCCGGGTCGGCACGGGCAGAGCAGGGCGTCTGGGTGGCACGGGCAGAGCAGGACGCCGGGTCGGAGCGGGCAGAGCAGGGCGCCGGGTCGGAGCGGGCAGAGCAGGGCGCCGGGTCGGCGCGGGCAGCGCAGGGCGCCGGGTCGGCGTGGGTGGAACACGGACCACCAGAACAGCCTTCCTCCTCCGTTTCGGAACAGGGACCACTGGAACATGGAGCACCGAAACACGGACCACCGGAATAAGGTCCACCGGAACAGGATCCACCGGACCACGATCCACTAGACCTGGGACCACCGGAACACGACCCACCGGACCTGGGACCACCGGACCACGATCCACCGGAACAGAGACCACCGGAACAGGCATGGAGGGAGCCTTTCTCCTCCTCCTCCTCCTCCTCCGTTTTGGGACCACCGAAACAGGGACCATTGGAACAGGGACCACCGGAACAGGGACCACCGGAACAGGGACCAGCGGAACTGGGACAATGGTCATTGGAGGGCTGGGGTCAAGATAGTCTATGAACTCCCAAAAGTCAAGAGCCCCCATCCTCCCCATCTCCTCCGGATCAAGGGGCATGTCAAGACAAAGATTAAAAACTTCCTTGCTCTCTGCATCACTTAGGTCCAAATGATCCACCCTGATGAGGAAGGCCCGAGCAAACTCTCTCACGTTAACTCCCTGCTGGCGTATGTAATGGGAGTTAACATACCACATCACTTGCAGTCGGGTAAGAGGTTCCATGGGAGGAAACGGACAAAACAAAACCTTCTCCTGATGAGTCCTCTGTGGGCTTGATCAGATGAACAGGGTCAGGAACAGGGAGCCAGAGAACAGGAAAACATACCCAAACACTAAAGACGACGATCAAGCACTAGACTGTGGAAACACCAAGGATATAAAGGGTGACAAATCAGGCAGGTAATGTGAAAACAACAGGTGTGTCAAATTAACCAATAATCGGATAACAAGGGGTGGGGTCAAGACAGATGACAGGCGCACACAGGACACAGAAATAAACCAAAACACCATGTGCTACACAGGACAAAACAGACATGTGACAGTAACAAGCTGTAACTTTTGTGTTATGCGTAGTTATCAGAGATGCACATTTTCATAAACTTGTGCAGTTTAATTCTCACACTTTAATAGTATTTATAATTCCTAATTTAAAGTGCCCCTATTATACTATTTTAACTACTAAGTTTCCAAATTTTGTTTTGGCGTCTCCAACAACAGGTTTACATGCATCAAAGTGTTTTTACATTTTCTCATAATATACATTGCACATTACCACAGTGTTCAATGATTCTCAAACGACTTGATGGATGAATCAGTCTCTCTAAATCCCTCCTCTCTGAGAGCCTACTCTTCTCTGATTGGTCCTTTGGCCCAGTCTGTTGTGATTGGTCTACGGCGTACATCGCGTATTTCGGAAACAAACGCCCAACTGAACTCCAGCTCCGTTCAGGAGGCTTCCTGTTCCTAAAGCTCAGTGATAGTACACACTGTAAAGTCAAGTCAAGTCAAGTCAACCTTATTTATATAGCGCTTTTAACAATGCAGATTGTTTCAAAGCAGCTTTACAGTGTTAAACAGGAAAATAATGCAACATAATTTTATTCAGCCGTATAGCCATTCTGGAGAAAACGGTGATGTCATCAGTTCATTTCAATTATCATACAGTGACAGTGTGGGCTTTAGATCAGTAATTTAGTTTATATGATTAATTTAGTTTAATAATTAGATTTATTTGGATATTTAGTTGAACATTTTTGAAAAATTTAGTGTCCCCAACTGAGCACACCAAGCCAGAGGCAACAGTGGCAAGGAAACCAAAACCCCATCAGGTGACCTAATGGAGAAAAATAAACCTTGGGAGAAACCAGGCTCAGTCGGGGTGCCAGTTCTCCTCTGGCCAATTAACAAACAACGTATGATTATTATTCTGACAACTTTACAGGTCAGAGGTCATAATACATCGGAATATTCGAAGGATCGGAGGCAACATGCCGGAGACGGGTTTACTGAGGATGATGTGTTGATTAAATAATTATTAAAGTGCAATATTCGAAAGATCGGAGTCATCACGCCGGAGACGGGTTTATTGAGGATGCAATTTCAGGGGAGTCTAATTGACACTATGTGTATGCCACAGTAAAGAGATGTGTTTTTAGTCTAGATTTAAAGTGACAGAGTGTGTCTGCTTCCTGTACAATGTTCCAGAGTTTAGGTGCTAAATAGAAAAAGGATCGACCGCCTGCAGTTGATTTGGATATTCTCGGTATTATCAACTGGCCAGAATTTTGAGACCGCAGTAGACGTGATGGAGTATAATATGTTAAGAGCTCGCTCAAGTATTGGGGAGCTAAACCATTTAGTGCTTTGTAAGTAATAAGCAAGATTTTAAAATGGACTGCATTTATATAGCGCTTTTAACAGACCAATGGCCATCCAAAGCGCTTTACACATTGCCGCACATTCACCCATTCACACACAGATGGCGGTGTCAGCCATGCAAGGCGCCATCCAGCTCGTCGGGAGCAGCTGGGGTTAGGTGTCTTGCTCATGAACACCTCGACACTTGGTCAGGTGGAACCGGGGATCGAACCACCAACCTTCCGGTTTGTAGACAACCTACATGAACCACTGAGCCACTGCCGCCCCAAAATGTATGCGATGTTTAATAGGCAGCCAGTGCAGTGTTGACAGGACTGGGCTAATATGGTCATACTTCCTGGTTCTAGTAAGAACTCGAGCTGCTCCGTTTTGGACCAGCTGGAGTTTATTTATTAAGCGAGCAGGGCAACCACCCAGTAGAGCATTACAATAATCTAACCTTGAGGTCATGAACGCATGAACTAACTGTTCAGCATTTTGCATTGAGAGCATGTGCTGTAATTTGTATATTTTTAAGTTGGTAGAATGCAATTTTACAGATGCTAGAAACGTGGCTTTCAAACGAAAGATTGGTATCAAAGACTCTAATGATGACGTTGATTTTACATCAATCCCAGCACGAGTTCAAATTGATTATAAAACAATGGAAGAACTAGTTATTCAACCCAAACCTTGAGCAGGACGATTCTCAGTGATGCTACTCAGTTTGAGGTACATTATGAGATGTTTCAACTGCAATTCCTCACCACTAGCATTAACATGTATTGTTATTAACATCAGCATTGTGTGTGTGTGTGTGTGTGTGTGTGTGTGTGTGTGTGTGTGTGTGTGTGTGTGTGTGTGTGTGTGTGTGTGTGTGTGTGTGTGTGTGTGTGTGGCATGTTTTTGTGAAATATCAGGACACAAATGTGTATAATGACATGGGTATGACACAGGTATTACAAAGAGAGGGTGAAATATGAGGACGTTCCCCATGTCCTCACTTTTCAAAATGCTTATAAATCACACAGAACAAGTTTTTTTTCACAGAAAGTGAACTGCACAGTCTCCTGTGAGGGCTAGGTTTAGGGGCAGGGGCAGTGTAAGGGGATAGAAAATACGGTTTGTACGGTATAAAAACCATTACGCCTATGGAATGTCCTCACATTTCACAAAAACAAACATGTGTGTGTGCGTGTGTGTGTAATGTATAATGTATATGTGTGTGTAATGTGGGAACTGTATCAATAACAGGTTAGCCCAGCAGATGTAAACATTAACATTTGTAAAACAAATCTTGCTCCATCCTTTATCTTTACTCAAAGTAGTAAGAATGCATTCATAGACACAGCTTTAATACTGCAGTCCACAGCTGATTTATTTCAGTAAGAAAGTAATAACGTGAGTTAGCCGGTTAGCTACACAATATGAAACACAATAAACACATTGTAGAGCAGCGTCTTCTCGACATGATGCTATCCAGTATCTGCTGCAGTGTTCGAGGTTTCCCTGGTCTCTGTGAGGCGTGCGCGCACAATAAGCGACGAAATGGCTTAGGACTCGTTTGAAAAACGATTTGTTTCATTGACTCAGGGTCGACTTTTACTTTTGAGAGTAAACTAGTAGGCTAAATCGTGCGCACAATTTATTAATTTGTTCCCTCAATTTATAAAATCGTCCTCACAATTTACTAATTTGTTCCGTTGACTTGCTAAATTGTGCACAATATTTATAAATCGAGGGAACAAATTAATAAATCGTGTGGACGGTTTAGCAAGTCGAAGGAACAAATTAGTAAATTGTGCGCACAATTTACCTTTTTTTTCTTGCACGTCATGTGCGGGGCTCCGTAAACATAACTTCAAAGAGAGACAAATAACTGAGGAAGGCAGAATGCTAAAATACACAAGGAAGGTAATCATCAGAACAGTGAACAGGTGAGGACTAATTTAACAAATTAATGACCTTTCAGAAAGGAGGTTAAAAGAAAAGTCTTAAAAGTATGTTAACTATGAAATGAGGGGAACTCTGGGTTTTCCGATTCAGAATGGGAGGTATGTTAAACCCGAGAAAGCAGTCAAGCCCGTTTCTGAAAGAGAGGTCACTTACACTCAGAGTCAATTACCATGGTAGCTTACTCTGTGAACCTAACCTGGTCAAGAGCAGGTTTTCTTCATTAAACCCAGAGTTTATTTCACTCTCCTCCCCCTTTTTAAAGCACCAGCAGTGTTTAAATACGTAATTCATTCATTCATTCATGCTGCACAAATGCTTTTCATACTGACTATTTTTATTACCCTATTGGCAGATCATTTGCAAAATAAGAAAAATGCACTTAAATTAGCTTTTTTTTTTTTTTTGTCCCCCAGGAAACGAGACTAATGTAATTTGTGTTATGTAGAAAATGCCTATTGATTTAAGAATCTGTAAATCTCCATCCATTAGCCCAAAAACCGGATACTAATGCCTTGGTCAAAAGGAATTCTGCGTGTAAGCCTTTTCAGCCTTTCGGTGAAGTTCTCTTAATTTATTGATATCTCATTTTAAATCTGACTCCATTAATAATTTTATCTGACTCCAATTCTAAGTGACTCCATAAAGCGTGCTACATTTAGAGTTTATCAGCTGATTTTACGATTAGTTGCGATTTAATTTAGATCGTTGATTTTCTTTGTATCTTCCTAGTTTTTATATTCGTTCATCGAGAGACCCTAAATCGCAGAGAGACAGACGCGTCCGGTCCGCGCGCTCACGGGCACAAAATGGTTACTTCTGTAATTAGTCAGAGGGTGCAGAGTGAATATTTTACCTTTAAGTGGTTGCACATGCTCACTCAACAAAAAGTGTAATTTTAGTAATATTCACGGACTACAACGTGCTAACCCAGCGATAGTCAGGAATCGGAATATCGCGCACGCTGCGCTCCATGCTTCAGTCGTGGCGCCATCGGTGTGATCTATCATAACCCTAGATTTTGCGGTAATAAAGGAGTATACATCGATCCATACTAGAATAATGATTTCGGAACCATACAAGATAAATCAAGATTAACATTTATTTTGGCCAGACAGGAAAAGTAAATAAGTAAACAAGAATCCATGGTACACAACTGATCAGCGTAAAAACATAAAACACAATTGCAAAGCAATATGAAAATAATTTAAAAGAGTCATCATGTCTGGCACATCTACATGCAGTTTGCACAGGGGGTTCTGACTACAGAATATTCCCCCAGAGAGTTAGAACATCCAGCCTTAAATACTCCAACTAGAACAAAAGGGTTGTAAATATTTGCAACACCCCCACCTGGTTTTGGGGGAGTGGATCAGATATCTTTGAAGAGACTACTCAAAGGAGAACTGAATTCTCATTAGTTTTCAATCTTTCTGATACTACCAGTGACTGCAGTGAAACTGAGACCATTTTACCATTCGCACTGAGACCTTTAAAAAGACATCAAACATGAAAGGGATAAAACAATAGATTTACAAAATACATCATCACTGGTATATCTGCATTTGGTGACTTGAAAACATGGCAAGGAGAGGGCAAAATGGGGAGGGGGGAGGAATGTTTGTCAGGGTGTTGTCACAGTTTCTGTGAGATCTTTCTCTCAAGATTAGTGACTTTTATTGTTCAATTGCTGAGGTGTGTATCTCAGCTTTTGTCTTAGCACCAAAACCGACTCTTACAAATCTTTAGATATTTTGACTGGAAATTACAAGACAAAAGAAAAGCATTTTTTTGCAGTGCAGGTACATTCATTCACTGTGAATATTTTCATCAAGAAGACACCGTCAAAGTGACAAAAATAGCCTGTATCTTTGTAATATCCTGTAGATGAGGAGGCTGCAATAATTTGTAGGGAGTAACAATCATGCCAGGAGAGGATTTTCTTGCTTGCTATATCCACATGCATATTTATTTGAGCAGTACCATGTTTTAATGATATAGTTTTCTATATAATATCAGGGATGCAGAGCATATTAGTAAGGCTGCTGTATGTAGAGAGATAAGCTAAGTTAGTCTCACTCTCACGTGAGATCTTTCTGAATATGGTTGTGTTGTTTCCTGGGCACAAACCCATGAGAGCATAAAAGAGGAGTCTCACAGGATTGCAGGTCAGTGGTGTAGAAATCAGGTTAAAAAACATTCACTTGATATCTTGTTGCAACCTCTGGAAGTAATCTAATAATTTGAATTTCCTTTAGGATTTCCAGTGTGGTTGGATGCATTGATACGCATATTCCCATCGCACCTTCTGAAAATGAAACAGATTAGCCTACTATATGGAATGGAAGAAAACCAGATGGAAGGGTAGTCTGAAATATATGCCATACACCACAGGTGTTAAGACATAAATTATTCACAATTTATTTGGTCATCTTTATTTGCTAAATACAAAAACAACCGTTCTTTTTGTTCCTGTTTGTTTTTATTATTCTTCCTCCATCTCTTCTTCTTCTGTCAATGGTGGTGCAGGTCCTCCCATCATTTTGTGAACCTCTGCCTCCTTAATATGTCAAATGTTTGTAAAGTCATGAAACCTACACCCATGAACATTTTTATGCTTAAAGCTTAATCTGATTGAATTAAATTTTTATACTTCATTTTTAGCTGCTACCACATTCTTTTTTCTTCCTTTTTTTTGCCCATGGGATACCATGAAAATTAATATTAGTTCAGAAACTTGCCATTCTGCCAGTTTTCACCTCTGGTATTATAACAATGATTAAGATTCAAATGCAGATGTCTTTTTGTTGGGTGCTGTTGCCATGGTGAATAGTAATTTCGGAGCTCCATTGATCATGGCTTTTCATAGTCGTGGTGCACGCGTTTAACTCAGAGTCAGTCTACTCAGAGTAGATTGAACTACATCAATTCAGCTGTTCTGAAACCCAAAACTCAGAATTTCCCATCTCAGGGTAAGTCAACTCTGAGTTTGAACTCAGAGTTGGTTGAACCTCCTTATTGAAACGGGCCCCAGAACTTGGGCAATGACAAAGACAATAAAAACTAGAAGACTAAGGGTATGTTCACTAGGGTTGGGTAAAAAATAACGATTTCTCGATTTTAATCGATTCTCACTTTTAAAAAACAATATCGATTCTTAAATCCCAAGAATCGATTAGTCTATTTTTTTTTACGAAATTCAAAAACATTTACCGTTTTGGCGCTGTGGCCATGATCGTGGAGCAAACATGAACGGATCTTCTCTTCCGCCTTAATACCAGTAACAGCGCGAAATAAACACAAATGAGCTTCTGAAAGTGTGTTAAAAGATACAGGACAACTTACCGAAATACATATCATGTCACATAGAATCGCTCAATCAGTGTTTCAACCGCAGAAAGATGCAAGTAAAACGGCTTACAAGTAAACAATCTCACGTAACGTCACAGTTACCTCAGAAAAAACATATCCAGTGTCCATAAACTTGTTAGTCAGCTAGAAAAATTAACTCTAGAGAGGAGCATTTTGCTAATTATATGCACCACATTACATAGGATAGGCCTATTCATTGTCAATGTTCTTCAATATTTAATAAATCTGGCAAGTTTTTATGACAGCCACCCTTTAAATGTTTATATTTCAAAAAAATTAATTGAAGTAGAATTATGATTATGTAGGCCTAATTGTAAAGTTAATATTATAACTTTATTATTATATAAAATACATAATTTATTGTCATTTAAGTGTTTGTATACAACTCAATTTTTACCTTAAATTTTTTCTCATTTTTACCTTCAGTAGGCTAATGTAGTATCAACTGACTCCCATTGTTTACAACATTAGTTCAGAAATGAGTTTTCCTTGAGAATTTTCCATGTATTATACCTGATACATATCCAAAATAATCGATATTGAATCGAAAAGAATCAAAAATCGAATCGAAAATCGAATCGAAAGCTTGTGAATCGAAATCGAATCGAATTGTGAAATTTGTGTCAATACCCAGCCCTAATGTTTACACAACGCCATTTTCAAATGAAAACAGAAAACGTTTATGCGTTTATGCATAATACATCCCTTTTAGTCATTTTCGCAGATCCGTGTGAAGAGGGATATTTTTGACAATGTTGTTTTAGTACATCGTTGTCATGTAAACATACATAAATTTTGAACAAGACAGTGAAAACTAAATATGACTGTGACATATGAAGTTAAGTTATTTTAAGTTATTTTAATATTTTTTTCTCTCTCTGAAATGTGTCACTTTGGTTTTAAGTGGCATTGCATAGGTCATAATATCTACATTGAACATGCAAAATTATGATCAATAGTTTTTCTGGTGGAGCACAACAGGTTTGTCAAAAAAAGGGTCTAAAAATATATTTTTATTGGTGTACTTGCCATCTGTTATTTCTCCAAACCCCGGGCAGGGACTTGCACCAAAAGCACCATCACTCAGACTGAGAGGCGTTTGAGATCCCAAGCTCTACTGTTGGTATCATCGATGGCAGCTTTGAAATGGGTGAGTTGAGATGTGTCGAGCTGCACTGAGAAATGAGGGCAGAGGTTCACCCATTAGATGAGTACTTATACCAATGAGTCACACCACTGTGCTGTAATGTGGCTGAATTACTGTTCATACTTTATGGTGTAAAGACGATGATTTATTTGATGCCATATATTTTAACAAAACATAAGTTAAACAATGACAATGTTCTGTTTGGCAGTAGTGGTCACCGTGGTAAGCTACTTCAGCTGCAATTTTCACAGGCCTAAGATAGGATGGCTTTACCTCACTTCATAATGGGCCAGTAAGAAGTTGTATCGGTTGTATAATGATACCCCCCCCCCCCCCCCCCAAAAAAAAAAAAACAATCATATCATAAAAGAGGTGTATTCGAGTATGTGATAATGTGTGAATTGTATTTTAAAGTAATTTTGAGTAAAGTAATACATAAGAAAAAAAAGAGCATCACGTCACTCATATTTAATATATTCATACAGAGGATTATTAAATATCCTCTTTTTTTTCCTGACAGGTACAAGTATAATACAGCTGCCGCCCACACTAATGATGCTGGTAATTTCACAGTGAGATCCACATGCTCATCTGACACCCAGATACTGTTCAACAGCTTGTTTCCGGTAATGCATGGTTTTATGTGGAAAAGCATGTGATATATTTTATAAATTTAGATAAATACCTAACAAAGCACACTATATATTGATTGTATAGCATGTCGAAAAAGGGATCTTGCAGGTGAGAATGTATAGTTAGTGAATTTAGCAATGCAATGAACGAGCATAACATTAATACACACGCTGCTACAGAGGTTTGGAATGGTTTACTATACTAGACTATTCAAAAGGTTGGGGTCATTAAAAATGTTAATGTTTAAGAAGTTTATTTGATCAAATGTATTTATTTGATCACAAATACAGTAAAAACAGCAATATTTCGAGATATTATTACAATTTAAAAGTGTCATATGAAATAATACTAATATGCTGATTTGGTGCTCAGGAAACATTTATTATTATAATCCCAATTATGGTTTTGCTGCTTAATATTTTTGTGGAAACTGTTTACTTATTTATTCATTTTTTAGACAGTTCAAGAACAACATTTATTTTAAATAAATATATACAGTATATATTTGTAATAGTGTAAACGTTCATTTAAATACATTTAACGCATCATGGCTAAATAAAAGTTTCTTTTAAAAACAACAACAACAAAAATTACTGACCCAAAATATTTGAAGGGTTGTGTAATTTTAGTGTAAAAAAATGGGGTTGTTATTTAAAAACAAATTTAAAATGTACTTTATTGGGCCATCTTTGAAGCGTCTGCTCACCAACAAGATCTATTGCATGTACCTGGTTTCCATTCATCGCCTTTTCCTTTTTCATAACATATATATATATATATATATATATATATATATATATATATATATATATATATATATATATATATATATATATATATATATATATATATATATATATATATATACATACAGTGAGGAAAATAAGTATTTGAACACCCTGCTATTTTGCAAATTCTCCCACTTTGAAATCATGGAGGGGTCTGAAATTTTAATCGTAGGTGCATGTCTACTGTGAGAGACATAATCTAAAAAAAAATCCAGAAATCACAATGTATGATTTTTTAACTATTTATTTGTATGATACAGCTGCAAATAAGTATTTGAACACCTGAGAAAACCAATGTTAATATTTGGTACAGTAGCCTTTGTTTGCAATTACAGAGGTCAAACGTTTCCTGTAGTTATTCACCAGATTTGCATTTTGGCCCACTCCTCCACACAGATCTTCTCTAGATCAGTCAGGTTTTTGGCCTGTCGCTGAGAAACATGGAGTTTGAGCTCCCTCCAAAGGTTCTTTATTGGGTTTAGGTCTGGAGACAGAACCTTGATATGCTTCTTACAGAGCCACTCCTTGGTTATCCTGGCTGTTTGCTTCGGGTCATTGTCATGTTGGAAGACCCAGCCTCGACCCATCTTCAATGCTCTAACGGAGGGAAGGAGGTTGTTCCCCAAAATCTCGCAATACATGGCCCCGGTCATCCTCTCCTTAATACAGTGCAGTCGCCCTGTCCCATGTGCAGAAAAACACCCCCAAAGCATGATGCTACCACCCCCATGCTTCACAGTAGGGATAGTGTTCTTGGGATGGTACTCATCATTCTTCTTCCTCCAAACACATTTAGTGGAATTATGACCAAAAAGTTATATTTTGGTCTCATCTGACCACATGACTTTCTCCCATGACTCCTCTGGATCATCCAAATGGTCATTGGCAAACTTAAGACAGGCCTGGACATGTGCTGGTTTAAGCAGGGGAACCTTCCGTGCCATGCATGATTTCAAACCATGACGTCTTAGTGTATTACCAACAGTAACCTTGGAAACGGTGGTCCCAGCTCTTTTCAGGTCATTGACCAGCTCCTCTCGTATAGTTCTGGGCTGATTTCTCACCTTTCTTAGGATCATTGAGACCCCACGAGGTGAGATCTTGCATGGAGCCCCAGTCCGAGGGAGATTGACAGTCATGTTCAGCTTCTTCCATTTTCTAATGATTGCTCCAACAGTGGACCTTATTTCACCAAGCTGCTTGGCAATTTCCCCGTAGCCCTTTCCAGCCTTGTGGAGGTGTACAATTTTGTTTCTAGTGTCTTTGGACAGCTCTTTGGTCTTGGCCATGTTAGTAGTTGGATTCTTACTGATTGTATGGGGTGGACAGGTGTCTTTATGCAGCTAACAACCTCAAACAGGTGCATCTAATTTAGGATAATAAATGGAGTGGAGGTGGAAATTTTAAAGGCAGACTAACAGGTCTTTGAGGGTCAGAATTCTAACTGATAGACAGGTGTTCAAATACTTATTTTCAGCTGTATCATACAAATAAATAGTTAAAAAATCATACATTGTGATTTCTGGATTTTTTTTTTTTTTTGATTATGTCTCTCATAGTGGACATGCACCTACGATGACAATTTCAGACCCCTCCATGATTTCTAAGTGGGAGAATTTGCAAAATAGCAGGGTGTTCAAATACTTATTTTCCTCACTGTATATGTAGTAGTGGCATCTATTCCACCAGTGGCTCTGGGTATGTTCCTTAGGGGATGGATAATCAGGAGGTTGAAACTGGATCCAGTAATATTTTAGTATCATTGATATATATTTTTTTAATTTCATTTTATTTTTTGAAAGTTGAACTGTAAGCCACTTGAACCGTGAGAACTGTAGAGTCACAATTATTTAGTGTTATGATTTGTCTAGGTGTAAGCTAAATTGATGTGTGTAATGGTGGGTGACACTTATTATGAACAGGGTCGTAGCTAGAGTGGACAAAGTTGGTGACGATTCTCTGGGCCCCTGAATACCCTACAGCTCTGATTACTCTGACAAAAAACAAAAAAGATAATTATATTATATGTATTCGCCAAGTGCCTAAAAAACTGGTATGGTTAGTTTAAGGGGATAGAATATACAATTTGTACAGTATAAAAAACATTACATCAATGGAGAGTCCTCACAAAGATATTGAGCCAGTCATGACGTGTGTGTGTGTGTGTGTGTGTGTGTGTGTGTGTGTGTGTGTGTGTGTGTGTGTGTGTGTGTGTGTGTGTGTGTGTGTGTGTGTGTGTGTGTGTGTGTGTGTGTGAGACGAGTGATTTGTGTAAATTTTGCAGTTTTCTAAGTCTGATGCAATGGAGTAACTGTAAAAGATGTGTAAAAGATGCGCTACTGTAAAAAAGAACGTGGGTACAACTTACGGTGAGGCGGCGGAAGTAGTATACCAATGGTATTTTGTGTGGTAGTTAGTGAAGAGGCTAAGTGTTTTTCGGATCATTGGCAAGGTTTCAAAATTATAATTTTTACTTTTTTTTTTCTTCTTTTTTTTTAATCAGATGGTGCCACAAGGGTTAAGTGAAGGTTACTGTGAAGCCACATAAATGACACACACTAAACATATCAGTTTAGTACATTTATTAATTAATTAATAATATCACAATACAATAAACAATACAATTTTCGTGTCCTTAATTGTCCTTACTTTACTGAACTTCCACAAAAGAGCTGTTGCATGACTACAACAGCGTCCTGGCCCTAATACATGTGCACCCCATGGTCTGTACTTCACCTGTTGCTGATGTTAGCACCCATGGCCTTATGATGGGATACATGTAGGCTCAGGCTCGGCTCAATGTCCGCTTTTAGATAGTTTCCGACAGATACTGATACGCCTCTGAGCTTTTCAAATTGCTCATTGCCTTACCATCACAGGCTACTGAATCTAGAAAATAGCTAAAAATGCTACCGCATGTGATACAAGGCCACTTCTTCACGTCATCCTCCCAACCAACTCCCGCGGAGGGTAAAGGTACTGTTGTTTCACCCTTTTGAAAGTTTGTTGAGGTTGTGTTCCCACATCATTAGCAAATCTGGATAGCTTGACTGTCAACTGTTAAATGGCAATAAGCTATATTTTCATCTGCCCTCACACACAGGAAGTGATGTCTCTACACTAGATCGTGTACATTGACCTTCCTTTCCGGAAGTGCTGCGCTTTCAGGGCTGTTGGACATGGTGTTGTATTTGAGGTAAAAAATTATATAAATACTGTTCGGTTTATCGCACAAACCGATCGTTTCGTGTCTTTAGACATTAATGTGTCGTCACGAGCCGCATGGATTAATTTGAAGTTATCTGTGCATGTTTTTTTTTACCCTAATAGAATTAGACCCCATTGACAAGCATTATATGAGTGACACACAGCAACGGTTGAAGTTAAAAATCTCCATTTGTGTTCTACTGAAGAAACAAAGACACCTACACAAATTTTCATTTTTGGGTGAACTATCCCTTTAATAGGGAGAAATTTACCTCTAAAGATTGTGTTCTCACCTGCTGGGAGTGACAAAAGGGCTCATTTACATCTCCTTTAGATAAGCCATACCCCCTGTAAAGCTGCATGGTTGCAATCGGACCGCATACTATAAATAATAAAGGATAATGTGCATTGTAAATGTCAGTAATTGATCTTTTTTGCCTAAAAATGATTTAGAGGCTGAAATATAAGTGAGATTTTTCTTTTTATAAATTTTTTTTTGTCAAAACTCTATTTGAACTGCATTGTAGATAACATGTTGCAAGACACTCCTTTAAAATCTGGCCATCATTTTTAATGTTATTATTTTAATGTTTATGTAAACAAAAAGTACATATTGATGCTAATTTTATTTGTTATTTGCTGATTTTCTACATAAAACTTGGTGAATTGATTTCATTGTGTAGCATTAGGACTTTTTAACAGGATTCTGTGATAACCGTCATGATCAACTATGATAAACTAAAATCAACTATAATTATGTGTTTTTATAGTATAATATGCAAAGTAAAATTTTCTATAAGAAAAAAAATTCTCTGATTCTGTTCTTTTCTCTGACATTTAAGGGTAACATAGGCCTATAAGACTCTTTTAGGTCTAAAACAGTTTGGATAGTTGTTAATACAGCGTTCCCACAGCTTGGTTAACTTCAAATTCAAGAACCTTTCAAGGACTTTCCAGGTCCAGCTTTATTTTTTGCATTTATTTTTGGCCATATGACAGAGGTCTGATATTCTATTTGTCATATTTCTGTTTTGCATAAAACTGAAGAATATTCGGTACATCCTATACTGTATTCTAAAATTATCTGATATTAACTTTTGCATGGATTTTATTGAAAAGAGCTTAGGCTCATGTAACCGGTCTATTTTTGCAATATTTCACGGTGTGTCTGTGAAACGCTGAGGTACCGTATAGTTTTGTGCGCACGTGAACATCATGGCAACGTACAACACAAAGTACCTCACGCGGGAAACACTTAACGTAACGCGTAAATGCAAGTAAATCAAGCATAGTCCACGAAGTGTTGGCGAAATAACACATTATCGGACCAGAGAGAATAATATGGAATTTATTCCAGAAAACTTCTTGCACAAAATAAATTCAAGCACTTTCAAGGACCTGTATGTATGCTTATTTTCAGTCATGTCGTTGTACACAGCCCTCTCTTTCTGCACAAGGGAAAAATGATCGTGTTGCTTCTTTACTGCTTCAGACTTTCTATCATCTGGGAGGTTTGCACTTCGTATCAGCTGCTCGTTATTGCTTTGGCACTGCCAGCAGAGATCTGTGCGTGGCCAGCCCCAGGGTTGCCAGGTTTTCACAACAAAACACACAATTGCTACTCAAAACTAGCCCAAAACAAGCCCAATTGCGTTTCAGGGGGGCTTCTCCGGTAAAAATCGCATTTGGGGGGTAAAATATGTGTCTTTTTGGCATGGTTGCCTACTAAAATTCGCATTCCCGGGGCTAAATATCACATAATTGGGGTCGCTTCAACCCGCGGGTCATGAAAAACAGCGGACTTGGCAACACTGAGCCACGCTTCCCTTTGAGGGCGGGGGCAATAACAAAAGAAACACGCCTCTGCTGCATGCTAGAATCTCCGAAAAACACGCCGATTTCAACCTCAAAGTGTATGCTTTTAAATATACCAATACTGCTATCTCAAACACGGAGAGGTTTCTTCGTGATCTCAACTAACAGATTCTGCAAAAAAGCAAAAAACAAAAAATTTTTTTTCAACGCTTCTTTCTCATTTTGCTTGAAACTTGTGCTGCAGACTTGTGACCCTACTTTCCGTGACTGGTCACAAATGAGTGGCACCAGTTTGATGAGGATGTGGACCAGATCCTCCAAGTAACAGCCAGAGGGGATGCTGAGTGGAGGCTGAAGACAATGAGCTCAATGACCATCAACATAGCCGCTGAGAGATTTGGCCGAAGGAGCAGCATACGGCCAGCGGTACTGCAGGACCAAATCGACGGGAGGAGAAGATCCAACGGATGCGGCAGGAGCTCAGTGTGCTCAGAAAACAGTTTAAGCAGGCAAAGGACGAGGATAAAGCTGCCCTGGCAGAGCTCCGGAACAAGTTAAAGGTCCCATTTTTTGAATGGGAAGCTTTGATTGTGCTTTTTTTGAAGCTTTGATTGTGTTTACAGTGTGCAATATAACATGTGTTCATGTTTCGCGTGTAAAAAAACACAGTATTTTTCACACAATTTACTTATCTGTATACCGCTGTTTTCACTGTCCTGAAAACGGCTTGAAAGATTTCCCTGTTTTATGAAGTCCCTCCTTCAGAAATACGTAACGAGTTCTGATTGTGCCAGTGGTTCCCGTGTTGTGATTCGACAGCAGCTTAGCGCACATTGCCCGGAAAGGTCACGCCTCTTACCATAACGGGGAGATGCATGCGCTCAGCTTTGCCAAGTACAGCGTCCCTGAAGGCCAAACAAAGGTGGTTTGACTCCGGGAAGAAAATAACAGCGTCTCGACGACATGGCTACAAACGCAACCGAGCGCAACACTTCCTCTTCTCCACGTGGGAGAGCAACAAGACCACGCCCCCTTTTTTGCATATTCTTGTGGGCGGAGGTTAGTCAACAAACTGTTCTACTGACGTCATTAAAGCAGGATGTACAGGGATGTAGTCCAAACCGGCTTTGAAAGGGAACTTCTGTTAAATAAAATATCTTGCTTGGCATTGAACTTTGAGCTTTATAATTTTACAGGTATTATTTATGCTCTAACAGCAACATTACACACTAACTAAAGTTTGAAAAATGGGATCACAAAGAACAGGACTTTAATGAGTAAGCTCTCTACCACCCATCGAGCTGAGTGGCACAGAAAGAGGGGCAAGGAGAGCCCGCAAACGTCCAGCATTCATAGCGTATCCCTTCGGATTCACCAAGAGACTCCTAGGACAGAAGAGTAGTGGTCGACTCACCTGCACTCAAGAAGAGGTTGACAAGTACCTCAGTACTTGCTAAAGCGATAGTGCATGAGATCAGGACCTCGGACAGTGCAGCACTTTGATAACCCCACCAGAACCCAGCATGGCATTTAACCTCAAGGATCCAACCCTGAGAGAGGTCCAGGGGGTTGTCAAAGCAGCTAGGAAAAACTCTGCACCAGGTCCAAGTGGAGTGCCTTACGTGGTCTACAAGAGTGCCCCAGACTCCTTCAGCGATTATGGAAAATCATCAAAGTCATCTGGAGGAGGGGGAAAGTGGTGCCGCAGTGGAGACATGCAGAGGGTGTCTGGATTCCTAAGGAAGAGAACTAAAGCAACATCGAGCAGTTCAGGGTCATCTCACTCCTCAGTGTGGAGGGAAAGATATTTTTCAGTATCGTTGCCCAGCACATGACGGAGTTCCTCCTGCAGAATGAGTACATTAACACTGCTGTACAGAAAGGTGTGATCCCAAAAGTGCCAGGCTGTATTGAGCACACAGGAGTTATCACCCAGCTCATCCGGGAGGCTTGAGAAGGTGACGGCGATCTGGTAGTGCTGTGGCTCGACCTTGCCAACGCTTATGGGTCAATCCCGCACAAGCTGGTAGAAACCTCACTGACCCGACACCATGTCCCAGACAAGATTAGGGACCTCAAGTCAAGTCTGGAGAAAGTGCACCCTGTGATTATTCCTATCTACGTGATTTTGTTTGCCTTAGCCGTGAATATGCTAGTTAAGTCAGCAGAGGTGGAGGGTAGAGGCCCACTCACCCGGTCAGGTGTGCAACAGCCTCCCATCAGAGCGTTCATGGACGATCTGACGGTTACCATAACATCTGTACCAGGCTGCAGATGGATCCTCCAAGGCCTCGAACGCCTCATCAGCTGGGCCCAAATGGACTTTAAACCATCTAAGTCCCGATCCCTTGTGGTGAGGAAGGGAAACGTAACCGACAAGTTCCGTTTCTCACTAGGAGGAGTCCAAATTCCATCATTAACAGAGAAGTCAGTTAAGAGCCTAGGAAAAGTCTTCAATAGCACACTTAGGGACATGGCCACACTTCATGAAATGCCTGGATTGCTGTAGTGGACAAGTCAGGGTTGCCAGGAAAGTTTAAAGCCTGGATTTACCAGCATGGCATTCTGCCACGACTTCTCTGGCCACTGCTGGTTTACGATGTCCCCTTAACTACCGTTGAGGGCTTTGAGAGGAAGATCATCCACTCTCTGCGTAGGTGGTTGGGTCTCCCTCGCAGCATAGCCTTGTACGGGAGTAAGAACAAGCTACAACTTTCCTTCAGCAGCCTGTCGGAGGAGTTTATGGCTTTCCGAGCAAGAGAGGTGCTGCTGTACAGAGAGTCCGCTGACACCAAAGTCTCCTCCGCAGGCATAGAGATAAGGATGGGTGGGAAGTTGAAGGCCCAGGAGGCAGTCGACCAGGCTGAAGCATGGCTGCGGCACAGTGTGCTGGTGGGGACAGTGGCGTCAGGACGTGCAGGGCTTGGCTGTATCCAGAGACCTCAATACGATAAGGCCAGGGGAAAGGAACTCTTAATGCTTCAGCTTACCAAGACATTTTGGACAATTTCATGCTCCCAACTTTGCACTGCAAAAAATGCTCTTCCTTATTTTCAAGAAAAAATTAAATTAACTAAATTTGTTACAGTTATATAATATACAATATTGTATATTAATTCTAAAGCACTATTACAACAAGGTAATGTTTAAAGTCCCTGTAAAGGCAATTCTGAGATTTGTTTCTAAACACATTATAAATGTTAGAAATGTATTGCTGAAACACATTACAAAGACTGTAAACTATGTAGTACTGAATTCAGAAGTTAGACCGTTAAACAGTTTTTCACCGTTGCTGTGTTCCGGATTTTCTGGGCGGGGCTAAAACGGTGGCTCGATGACGCACTGGAGCCACCGAGCCTGGCTCCTCCCCTAACACGATCATAACTAGAGCACATTCGCATCAGTTCGATCGCGAATTATTGTTAGTACTGTTAGTTACTATAGTCTACAACTTACATAACAGCTTACAAAACAAAAACGAAGAAGAGGGGGATTCATTTTGTGAACAGCAACCTTGATGGAGAGCTGAGGATCATCACCGACACCTACCTCTGCAGTGACTTTACACTGGATAGTTTTACCAACTTTCACCGGAGACAACTGGGATTCACTGATAATCCGCTGCAGAACCGACTATCCCCCGCCCAGGCCCTCATCCTCCCGTCCCGCCGACATCTGGTACGTCGTGATCATAGACGGTCGTGATCAGTAACATTACGCGAGTGTCGTCTTGTGTGCTACTGCAGCTTTACCGCGAGTGGGCGCGGTTTCGGCGCCGACAGCGGACACACCCCCAGCGTTTGAGAGCAGAGAATGTTGCTAATTTTTTCAGGTTTTTGATAAGCTATTTTATGTACTTCCCAGATTTTTTTATGATTCAAATTTGGCTGGGTGGTTAATAACACAATTACCTGTGGTGTGAGGAACTCAGAACACATGTTTAGTTTTGACTTTACAGGGACTTTAAATGTCAATTCAATTCAAATATATTTATTATTTATTTTATTGTCATCTCACACATGGATCTGCATTCAATTATTTAGCATCAAACAAACAATATAATCCTTTTGCTCAGTGAATAAATATTACTTATTAAACAAAAAGGTTGGAAAAATGGTTGCAAAACCACCAAATAGGTGGCGATGTGCTCTAAGTTATGTAAATTGCTATTAAACAAAAGAAGAAGGAAGTAGAACAGCAGGCTTTTTCTTAGCATCTGTTTCCAAGGTAAATCGTTGATTCGTTGCTCTGCTGAGAATGTCTTGTGTGTTATTCTCAAAATATTTTGTAAAATTATAGTATTTTTTTAAGGTTAGGTGCCTGAAAATCCTTTGTTCTTCATTTATACCACTTATTTGACATTTACAGTTTCTGTATGTTATTAGTGTTATTAGTTTTAAATCAGTATTTTGAAAGAATATAACATGCAAATGTTAAAACAAAGATAACATGCAAAGGCTAAAACTTACCTGATTATTTTTTACTGATTATTTAGTTTTGGTTCACCAAATAAAAAACATCATACATTTTCAGAAAAAAAAATTATTTCATGTCATTCCAAATCGGTGTGAATTATTCCTAAATAACTTTTGTATTCAACGTTATCCATTCTGTTAAACTTCATGTGCCATACATTTCAATCCCTGCAGTGGGTTTTGGGCGAAACTTATTTTTGTTCTCTGACTTAAAATAAAGAGTGAATCATTGCTACTTGAATCCCTAGGAAAGGGAAAGTATTGAGCTACAAGAGAGGAACAGTTTTGAACAGTGTCTTGCACTTTTAAAACATATTAAATGAATAAGCACACAAAGGAAAACAAGGCCTGACCCAACATCTATAATATCTTGAAAAAGTTTTTCCAGGTACAGCATTGATTTTTCTCCAGAAACAAGAATTTTAAAAATGAGCAAAATGTGCTTCTAAGAGTAGAAAGTACTTGTTTTTTCCATTGCAGGATGGACTTTTTTTTACTCAAAGTCATTTGAATCATTATGACGTGAAGGCAGTTGATGATGATGATGTCCACGACGAACGTCATGACAAGCGTCAACGCCGCTTTTGACCCTTGCTGTGAGTTTGAATTCTTCAAGCTAGCCCACCCCCCCTCCCCCTGCCCCTCCATATACTCCTGACCTCTGCTAGAAATTGAGAGCTATATTTGGAGGAGTGTGATGATGTCACAAGTGGTTGAGGGTAGGAGCCTATAACAGAGCGGATGGATGGAGTGAGTGAATGAGTGTGTGAAAAACAGAGACATCGCCAGCACCTTCTGGAGCTGCTATCCACTGGTTTGAAACCGCTGGAAGTGAGTACTGTTATCCTTTCAATAAAATATATGGAAACTTTTTGTAGTATTACTAGGCTTAACAACTTTTTTTTAGCTTTAAAGTGGCAAAAATTGTGATTTTAATAATAGTAATGATAGTGTTGTCCACTGTAATATGAGTTAAAAAGACAAAATATGGTGTTTGGTGTCTGGAAGGGAAGTATTTGGAAATAATTGAGCCTCTAAAATGTTGGGGGGTAATGCTTTAGATGTCTGGAATGTCCACAAAATGCTTTCCAGTGTTTTACAAAACATGTTTTTGTGTGATCTTCTACTATGACATGCAGTTTTACTCATGCTAATGCTCTTTTTCCCCCCTTTTATTTTGCACAAGAACAGTATTGCAATCTGCCATGTATCATCTGAAACTGTCCTCTCAGATCCTGATCTTCCTTGTGATGCTGCATTGTGTCGCCACAGTCCCTCACAACAGGTATGTCTTTAACTCATTGTAAAAAGTCAAAATGTTAGGTGTTGGGATGTATTTTTGATCTTATTTTTAATCTATTCTTTTAAGGATGGTCCTGATCCATCCCTTAAAATTTCCTTCATTTGTGTAAACTTATGTAGTTAGATTTAAAAAAAACACTAAAAGTAATATTTTTCTCTTAGAATCAGTTTATTTAAATTATATCATAGGCTGACATGTTTTACCTGACAAAATGTCTATTTTTAGAATAAAGAAATTACTTGAATTATAGAAATTCAATATTACATATATCCTATCCGACTATATATATATATATATATATATTAAAAAAAATACAACACCACTAAATAATTCCCTTACCTCTGCTTTTATGACTTGGAAAAAAAAAATATTTTATGAACTGTTCACTGAAAGGTTCTTTGGGCAACCAAAATGGTTATTCTATGGCATAACTCCAAAAAAAGTAACCTTTTTGTTGTAAGACTGTGATATTATATCACATCAAACACATTTTAAGTTACCTGACAAAAAAGGTTAATTTGAGGTTGCAACTTGAGGTAGCACATTTGGTCTATCTTTGAGATATAACAACTGTGCTGCAAGTGTGTAGAAGTGTATGCGAGTGATATGACCAGCGGGCGTAAATGATCCACTTGCAACACATCTCCACTTCAGAAGATTGTCATAGTTGGGGAGAGTGACACTCTATAAGCAGTTATTGATGAAATGGTGCTTTGTGGCCTCTTCTTGTCGACAGGTACTCCCTTTCATCCAATGAGCTGCCAGATGACTTGCAAGAGGCTGCTGGATGGCTGGTTACAGATCTATCTGACAATCCCTTTGTGAGTTTTACAAGGCCACGGCCCCCAAGGGGTATCAGTGCAGTGAACAGGTACTTGAGCAAATTAATTGTGTCAATTATGATTCATTGTTTAAGATGTTTCCATTTTGGTAGGTAGTACCATCAAAATAATTATATGCAGAACCTGATTTTGCCAGGAAGTGCAACATGTTCCTGGATCAACATCTTTGTTGATTCTGTAACAACATTCCAATCAACCAATCAGATTTGAGGGACAGTTTACAGTTTATGTCAAGTTTAGGCTTACAACCTGGGTTAGGTGCTTCTACATCAGTGTTATTCATTTATAATTTGCTTCTGATTTTAGGGATAACTTATGGGTAGGGTTAGGTTTAGGGGTTAGGACAACATTTTCAGAAAGGAATGTTGTTCCAGGATCAACAAAATATGTTGACCCAGGAACGCATCTAACTGGCAAAATCAGAAAAGCATTCTGTCAGGCGTTTTATATATAGAACCTTTTAGGGGTTCCCATCATGGAATTAATTTATGAATTTAGTTTTAATTAATAATATATACTAAACACACTTTATCGATAGACAAAAATTAAATAGCCCATTAAACATTAAAGTATCATGCAAACATTTAAGACATCTGCCATCAAGGATTCATTAAAGTCAAGATCCCTAAGGTTCTATAAGGTTCTTTTTTTTTCAAATTGAATTGGTCAGTTGGCATTCCAAATTGTTTAAATTATGGGTCGTTTCACTGTTTGTATGCATCCACATGTCCATGTGCACTATACAGTTCTGACACTTGTACCTGCTTTAGCTTTTTTGGAACTATTTTCATGAATTAATGTTATTTAGTCTTGTATTATTACTTGTAATCCATGTGATCGAGATTTTGCTTGTCTTCAAGCTGGTAACGCAACTTAAATGACAATGGACCTTATTTGCCTGCAAAATCATGCCTAAATTGTGCTTTAAAGTCGGCCTGAAACGGAAGTTGCGATTAGTCTTTTATTCCCTGTTGTGATGTATATCCAAACGGCATTTGAACAAGAAAAAATGTTGGGTGGGATTTGATTTTGTCTACCGGGAATTGATTGGATCGTTGTAGTTTGTAGTTATCCTATGTGAGTTACAGGTTGCCCCACCTCAATTTTGATGTCATGGTGACTTGAATTATGAAAAAGATCGTAAGGTAATTAATTATAATTTATTTAGGCATATGACTAATGACTGAATACCCTTCTTACCTTCCTTTTAGTCATCACATCGAAAAGAGGAGGTGCAATACAGCCACCTGTGTGACTCAGAGATTAGCAGATTTTCTTGTCCGATCCAGCAACACCATCGGCACCGTCTATGCGCCAACCAACGTCGGATCCAACACTTATGGAAAGAGAGACCTGCTGCAATCGCCTGTTTACCTGCCCTTATAGTTCAAATACAACAAAAATTGGGGGCTCGTCCGGGATTTGAACCCGGGAATTCTCGCACCCCAAAGCGAGAAGCATACCCCTACAGTAAAATAAATGTACTATGAATGATAATGATGAAAATTATTCAGTTTGTATGTTATTGCATTTGTTTTCATTTTTATTTGTTGATTCCCCCCTCACCACATTGTACACAAAAGACAGTGCCTTTTGGTGTAAACAATTGTTTGCAGCATTTTCAGTTTATGGTAAACCTTGCATGACAAAAAGGTTCTCAGACAACATATAGTGTTTTGAATCATGTTATCATGATGGCACGTTAATAAAATGTATTATAAAAAGTACATGAATAGCAAAGAAGAATTGACATTTTGTTTTGATTTATTTTCTAATAAAAGAAAAAAGATAATCCACTTCTCTGCTCAATGTCATTACAATAAGGTCAATAAACCCATTGTCTACAATATTTTTTGTTTATTATTGCTGGCCAAATTTCAAAGCAAGAGCAATAAAGCAAGAAAAGAAAAGAATTAGAGCAATATACAGCAAGAAAAACTTATCTTTTAAGTAATTTTTGTTAAAGAAAATTATAAAAAGTGATGTATAATCCTCAACAGAAACTGATCAAGTACCATGTATCGCAAATGTGGTTAAATATACCACAAACGTTAGCCATTAGAACTCTATCTGACACCATCTGATTGGATGCGGCGGCCCCTATATCTTTTTTTATCGGTGTTTTGATGAACACAACATCAAGTTAATGCTCACGTATACAAGTGGTTGTATACATTGATTACTGTAGGCTATTATAGCCATAAAAGACACTATATTTAAGCCCCATTTTAGCTCATTATAGACCTCTGATCCTGACTATCTAAAAAAAAGTACTTGCATATACAAAACCACATATGCTGATGGTAAAACTGAGGAGGTACAAAAAAGGCATTGAAAACAGTAACAGGCATTGAAAACAGTACAAACACTTCTTTTATTGGCTCTTGTGCCTTGCCAAAAATTACCTCAATGTTTAGTTTAAATTTAGCTCAAAGTTAAAGATGAAGATCTAGGACCTCTGGGATCTTAATGTATATGAAAAAGAGATTTAGTGGGATTGGCAGCTAACTTGCTTGGCTGATTCATATTTGAGAATGCACATTTCCTTTAATTTCAAATATTTTTGAGTGAATTTTAAGTAAATGTTGTGCAAATGAATTTAATTTTAGCACTTCCCATATAATAAATAAAAAATCCAGTCAACAACAGCTATTATGCAAGAACCTTTTATGTAATGATGTTTTAATGATTATTGTTTTAATATTTTTTTAAAGAAGTTGTTCAATGTCTTTGAAAATTGTTAAATTACTAAATTATGTCAACTATTAATTTGCTTTATCAGGAAAGTAGTGGAAGTTATTGTGTATTATAGATCACTACTGCTAAATTTTCCTCTCTTTATAATAATCCATATAATGCATATAATTAGACTATTGGTTTCTGTTCAAATGCTGTGGAATATGTGGAAAGGTCCCATGTAAAATGAATGTATTATTTTTATGATGTATTATTATTTTTTAATTACAACTTTGACTTGATTCCTGAAAATGTAACAATATGATATTGGTGCATTTCAGTGTATATAATTTGCATAATAGCATTATGAATTTCAGCTAATTGAGAAAAATACTTTTAGTGGACATGTAAGAGATACAAAATAATACAAAAATAAAATAAAATAAAATAAAATACAAAATGCACCATTGGCACACACAAAAAAGTAGTTTTCATTTTTGACACCCGTTTCAATATTGTAGCCAACTCTATGACAAAACATCATCAGTGACTATCATTTTGTCCACATGTTTGAACTGGCAATCACATAAAAATATTCGGTTCATTTTTCCTCTTCTCTCTGATGGTGAATGTCCACTGTGTGAGCAGTTATGTAGCTGCTCTAATAAAAAGATGTTACAGAGACAGAAATAGATGAAATGTATAAATGTAGCAAGGCCAGCTGCAATAAACATGAATCAATCAAGCAGAAAGATACGTCAGTGACATTTCAGATAATGACTGATGCATCAGCAGCAACAGAGATGGACAAGTAAGGCCTAATGAAAGTTTCAGCCATACATTTTCACACAGTCCCTTTCCTATTCACAAGATGGGCATCTGTAATGATGAAATAAATGTCATGCACATATTTCATTTATGTTTAAAATACCAAAAGTACTGCACAAATACATGTTTTTGTGGTCATCTATGGTCATCTAATAATGTCACAATGTTAACAAGCTTAAATATCTGCTTCAATTTCTTTACAAAAAAAAAATTATACAAATTTGGCCTGAATGTGTGTGTTTTTTTAAATGAGAATCCACATATTCACACTCACAAATCCACAAATACAACACTGAAGCACTTCATATCATTTCCTCTTAGAATCAACGTCCTAATTATCCTGACGTTGTACGGAATATGGTTTTGCCCTAGTGTGACATCATTTCTATTCTGATCTAAGCGTATAAAACAAGGGAGGATGTTTCCTGTATTAATATAATGGTAAATAATAGGATTGGCTGTGGTCACAGATAATTTGGCGGTTGATATATCTGTCATAATGACGTGAGTGTCCACAAGGAGGTTAAAGGCTACAGACGCTGTTCGGTGCAGTTAATATGGCTGACATACAGGGCCATCAGATCCATTACGTACACAGACTAGACAGAGAGTAGAGGAGAGCTTGAGTTCAAGTGTGACTCATTTAATTTGGATAATTAACTTGTACTTTTTAATTAGACCAATGGAAAGTTATTTAATGTGTGCCATGTTGTCCAGCGCAACTGATGTTTCATATCCCATGCCTGCTTTCTTAGTGGAATTTTACTTTATTCTTTGGAGGTTTTACTTTCAGAATTGGAGGAAGTTTGTTTTATTTAAGTATCAACATTATCTCATATGTTTATCATTAGCAAAATATTTGTATAATACTTTAAATAAATCTCAACAGCACTACTGATCAGCTGCTGTGTTCTGGATGCTGGTGTCTTACTTTAACTAATTTAACCAGCATTTTAAAAAGAATACTTATGGCGAAAATAATGTACTTTAAAAATATATATATAGTGCAAACATTGTGTGTAAACCTTAATTGGAATTAAATAATATTGTACTGCAGTTTACATTTATATTAAATTGAATTAGCTGAACTTTAGAGTGTTTTCTGACTTAATTACATGTAATTTCATAATTAATTATCCTTCATCTTTCAAATATGGTTAAAGTGTGTCTCGAATGTATTGACAAGCATTTATGGCAAAAAAATATATATACTTTAATGTATTTTCTGTTGAAGTCTGTGAGTCAAGTTTTTTAATATATGTGTAATTACACATGTGATGATGAAGTTGCAATTTGCTTACTCCAATCTGCTTTATTCTCTATAGGATCCTGGGGATCATATAGGCTATATTAATTTTAATTGTTATATATAGCACACTACAGTTAAATTATAATCACGTACTTGATTTAGTATGTTAATCAAAACATCAACACTCTAAAAAATGCTGGGTTAAAAATAACCCAAGTTGGGTTGAAAATGGACTAACCCAGCAATTGGGTTGTTTTAAGCCAGCGATTGGTTTGTTTTAACCCAGCAATTGGGTTGTTTTAAGCAAACATTTAACCAAACCGCTGGGTTAAAACTTGGGTTATTTTTAACCCAGCATTTTTTAGAGTGAAAGTAAATCAACTTCTTTAAATCATGACAAAAGAGTATTAGGATTAACCATAATGATTTAAAATGTACTTTGAAGTAAAACAGTTTGACATTATTACAGATTTTACTTTTTAGTGTTCTTGAGTAGTCATTAAAGTGTACTCAAGTACATATAATATTAATAATTTAATTATTATCTTCAAGTATAGTTTTTAAGATTTGAAGTACACTATTGAAGTACTGTTGTTTTTCCCAAGAGCAGATTAGCTGCAAACCAGCATAAACATCTTAATGTTAAGGTTTCAGCAGGTACTTGTGGTTTTTTTTCTAGTGCTGTCAAATTGATTAATCATGATTAAACGCAACTAACATAAAAGTTTGTACATACACACACACACACACACACACACACACATAGATGTTTTGTGCACGTGTGTATACACACACACACACATACACACACATATTATATATTTACAATCTTTTATATTAGATGCGATTAATCGCGATTTGACTGCACTAGTTTTCGTTTCATATATCGGTGAGTGTTTCTAGTTGTAAGTGTAGTAACTTTTTGAGTTTAAAGTTGAGGAAAATGACACATGCAGTAAGTGCAAGAACAAAGGAAGATTAGCCTAAAGAATAAACAACAGCATGCCACACATGCAGTTCATTAGGTTAGAACAACCCGGGCATATTCCGAGAAGGGAGAAGAGAATACCATATGAGCTTTCCTGTCCAATGAACTTAAGTTATCCTCATGTCCAGGGGCATCTGTTTCTGTGTGGATCAAATAGGGGGGTTGATGTGCCACTTTTGGGGCAATGTTTTAACATGTCTAAGGGGCATATCAACATTATCAACATATCAACATTTAAGGGGTATGCCAGTGCACACAGTAATTCAGATAACACTTCTGTGTCCATGTATGTTATTCTGATATTTTTTCACTTGTTTTGACACATTTGACACTCTTGGTTTATTTTCAGTCAGTGACTCATGAAAGCAACACTCTTCAGACATAAAAATCAGAGGACATTACATGTATCCCATTTTATACCGGCTATATGTAATTACCTGCAGCACTCACAACAGTGCTGATATTTATAACAACACTTGCTTGTGTGATATTGCTGTATTAACATTTGACAGGTCATAATATGGCAACAATATGAATTTTTTTTTTTTTTTTTTTTTTTTTTTTTTTACAATCATCATACAATTATCTAACAAACAACAAAATCACTGTCCCAAACCAACCCAACTCCCCATAATTTATCAGTCTTCAATACAGTCTATGGTCTTCAAGCATCAACATGTAGCCAGATATAAGTTTATAATACATTATTGTCTCTTGTAAGAAGAATATGCTTTAGTATACTTTTAATAAAGAATACTTATTATGGAAATACTATAGCCTACTTTAAAGGGTTAGTTCACCCAAAAATGAAAATTATCTCATAATGTATTCACCCTCAAGCCATCTTCTCAACTAACTAAATGTAAACTGAATGTAATGTTTTCAGACACTTAATTACATGATATTTAAAGTTAATGTGGAATGTATTATAGTTTAAATTTATATCAAATGCAGGTTGAACTTAAGAGTTTTTTTTTTTTTGTAGGCACATGTTTATATGTAATTTCATAATTATTTCTGTTGTCTTTGAAATGGAAAATGTTCTGCCGATTTGCAGTTACAAGCTTTATACCATAAATTAAAATATACTAAATATCAATTATATTTAAAATATATCAGCCTATTTATAAATTACTTTCACATATACATATCTTTAAATAATATCTAATAACACACTACAGTTAGAACTATAATGAAATACTTTGCATGTGCGTATTCACCATAAGTACTTTTTTAATATGACAAAATATTATTAAAACATGATTTAAAATATAGCCTGTATATGTTTTTAATTTATGAAACATTCATGTAAGTGTACTCTCTTTAAGTACACTTAAGTGCCCTTTTTCATTAATATTATATTATCTGCAAGTATCTTTTTGTAAAAAAAAAAATTTATTTAAAGTACACTACAAGTGCACATTCAATACAATTGAACCCTTCTGCAAGGGTTTAGCTTGTTTTAACACAGGCTAGAAATCTTTAAAAGTTGTCCACGACAGGTTTTGACCTTTTAATATCTTTAACATGAATTCAAATGGCTCTACAGTACGTACCTCGTATATTTTAGCGCATACTGTTTGACCCTCAACGCTTTCTGTAGTCAGCTGAAAGAAGGTAAACACGGAAGTTCATTCCGTCTAAATATAGTCGGAATGAGGCTGCTCTTTATACGTCTCTTCTTAAGTGATTGATATGATTCTAGCAGAAACAGAGAACACAAAATATCGTGGTCTCAATATAATATATATATATATAAAAAAGGTCTCAAGAACCGAGCAGTTCAATAGTGGTGTCGTTCATTCTGATATAAGTTAGTATCCACAAACGGAGCTTCGGACGTGCTGAAGTTCAATGGCTTCAGATAAACAAGTCGCATTTGTCATCGTGGGTGGAGGAATCGCAGGTGTAACTTGTGCAGAACAGGTATAAGCACATCAAAAACGATAACTGATCTAATGGCTGGTCTGTCTGATAACTTTCTAATCTCATAACTTTCGCAGATCGCATCGCAGTTCCCATCAGATGAGGTTTATCTTCTGACAGCCTCTCCTTTAGTGAAGACAGTTACAAATTTCAAACAGGTTTGATATTTCACACGTTTATTGTGTGTCATAAAAAAAACTAAAACAACTTTTGCGCTCAAATTTTAGTTAAAGGGTGAGAAAAGGGGTAACGTTACAATGTAAATGTAATACCGATGTTTATATAATACTATATTCCTAAACCAATAATATATTGTGGAAATAATACAGCCTACTTTGAAAGAATTTATGTATTATTAATATACAAATGATTGTACCTTGTGAAAAAGTACACTTTAGCATACTTTTACAAAGAGTACTTCTTATGGAAATAATACACTTTAAAAAAAATATGCAAAGTGAATGTAATGTTTTCGGGCCCTTAATTTCATGTTATTGACAATAAACTGAAAATGTATTATAGTTTAAATGTATATAAAATGCAGTTTATATGTAATGCATGTTTATGTCAGGAATAATTATTTCTGCTGTCTTAGAAATGGTGAAAGTGTACTGACAAATGTACCGGCAAGCATTTATGATAAACTAAAGTATACTTTAATGTAATTTAACCCTAAACCAATAATCTTTATATTGAATTAAAAATAGTTATTTGTCATCTACCTTTCTCCATGTAGGTGTCGAAGACCTTGGAAGAATTTGATGTCGAGGAACAGCCATCCAGTGTTTTAGAAGAAAAGTATCCCAATCTGAAAGTCGTACAATCTGCAGTCAAACTCCTGCGAGCTAAGGAACATGTATGTTAAGACACACACCTTGTTTCTTTTCCATATTCAAAATGTGTATTTATTCCGGTATTCCCATTTTTGCAGCATTTACAAGCAGAGAATGGCCAGACGTTCCATTATAAAAAGTTGTGTCTCTGCAGTGGAGGCAGACCCAAACTTCTTATTCGAGACGAACCTCATGTGCTGGGCATACGAGACACAGACAGTGCTCAGGTACACTGGAGCTCATTAATAGTGGATATACACTATATAGACACAAGTATTATTATATCTAATAATTGTTGAATTCAGGTGATTCAATCAGACCCATTGCCACAGGTGTATAAAATTCAGCACCTAGCCATGCAGTCTGCATTTACAAACATTAGTGGAAAATAAGGGTAATTTGTGAAGAACTCTGTGAATTCAAGCGAGGTGCTGTGATAGGATGCAGAATAAATTTGTCCATGAAATTTCATCCCTGCTAGATATACCACGGTCAACTCTAAGTGGTATAAGTCACATAGCAAACCGGTCACTGAGTGATGAGGTGCATTGTGTGTAAAAGATGCCAACTCTCTGCTGATTCCATAGCTAAAGAGTTCCAAACTTCCACTGGCATTAATATCAGCACAAAAACTGTGCGGCGGGAAATTCATGGCATGGGTTTCCATGGCCGAGCAGCTGCATGCAAACCTCACATCACCAAGTACAATACCAAGCGTCGGATGCAGTGGTGTAAAGCACGTCGCCACTGGACTCTGGAGCAGTGGAGACGTGTTCTCTAGATTGACAAATCAAACTTCTCTGATGGGCGAGTCTGTGTTTGCTGGATGCTAGGAGAACGTTACCTGCCTGACTGCATTTTGCCAACTGTAAAGTTTGATGGAGGGATTATGGTATGGGGCTGTTTTTTTTCTAGGCCCCTTACTTCCAGTGAAAGGAACTCCTAATGCTTAAGCATACCAAGACATTTTGGACAATGCTATGCTTCCAACTTTGTGGGAATTGTTTGGGATGGCCCTTTTCTATTCCAGAATGACTGTGCCCCACTTTACAAAGCAAGGTCCATAAAGACATGGTTGGATGAGTTTGGTGTGGAAGAACTTGACTGCCTCGCACAGGGCCCTGAACTCAACCCCATCAAACACTTTTGGGATGGACTGGAACGGATGTTGCGAGGCCTTCTTGTCCATCATCAGTGCCTGACCTCACAATTGCTCTAGTCTACTGGATGAAAGAGCAAAAAATTCCCAAAGATACACTCAAAATAGAGTTAAAATGGCTTTTATGGGGGGGACCAACTCCAAATTAATGTCTATGTATTCAGAATGCGATGTCATTACGGTTCCTGTTGGTGTAATGGTCAGGTGTCCCAATGCTTTTGTCTATATAGTGTATGTATATGAATATAACTCTAAGAATGTGATGCAGAATTATTATTATTTATATAAAAAAAAAAAGGAAAATGGTTTGATGTTATTTTCACAGGAGTTTCAAAAGCGCTTATCAAAGGCTAAACGGATAGTTGTCATTGGCAATGGAGGAATCGCATTAGAATTGGTGTAAGTATCTGTATCAACCCAAATCATTATTAACAATAAAGTATCTACACAGCAAACCCAAGAAAACACCAGTGCTTTTATGTAAAGGCTTTTTATTAAATGCTTGAAACTATATTATATTTTGATGATTTTTCTATCAATATTGTGGAAAATAGTAATACTTAAAGGATGTCTCGGAAGTCTAGGTCCAAACGCTAATAGAGATTTATTGAGATGGATTTTCTATAATTCCTGCTGTCTGTTCCTGTAGGTATGAAGTAGAGGGTTGTGAGGTGATCTGGGCCATAAAGGATAAAGCCATGGGAAACACATTCTTTGATGCAGGAGCTGCTCAGTTTCTCATTCCCTCACTGAAAGCTGAAAAGAAAGACCGGTCATTGCCATGCAAGAGATCACGCTACACTGCTGACAAGACCGAAGGTATGAATTCACCTCACACACTGCTCTGCATTCTCACACAATGTGCACTGCTGCCCTCTTCTGCCAGTTTTGATGGAAATTAAGTATATGAGTGCCACTGTAATAAAGTTGAAAAAAGGAAAAAATGGAAAGCCTGTTTTCTCACTAATAAAATATAAGTTTTACTTGGATTTAACTTTATATGATTTAATTAGATTTTCAATTAAAGTTAATCTTAAAAAAAACATTAATAATGATTTAATCACACTGTTAAATGTAATCTTTAGAAAATCTCAAACTAAATGAAGTGAACATACTGTACATTATAATGTTTAACCTAAATCCACTTTTTTCAACACCTAAACTGATTTTAATTAAATTTTTCATTTATTGTGAACGTTAACACGACAACAATGTACTAAAAACCGAAACGTTTTTCTTTAGCATGTTATCGTGTAAACTCCCCCCTCAGACAAAATACTGTACAATTGTATTCATTAGCTATTGGTATTGTCAGTGTATCCCTAATAAATAGCATATCATACATGCCATGCAAAGCAAGGTATATTTTTACGACTTTGCATTTATGATTATATTAAAAATTATACAAATTTGTAAAATTAATGATAAAACGTCTCTCTTCTGTTCTCTCATCTACTTAAATAAAAAAAATCTACTTTCTTCAAAACACACAATATTTTTTAGTAATTCCCAGCTGATCAAAATGTCAATTGCGCACATTTATGTTTCATAGCAGGCCACAGTGGGGCTTCAGGAGAACTTGGCAGTGCTTTGGGCCCAGATTGGCATGAAGGGATTGAATTAAGAGGAGCAGAGCAGGTTTGTATTAATTTTTGCATTTGTACATTAGCCACATTAAAATGGTGGAAATGATCTCTTGTCACTTAATTCTCATTCGTTCTTCTTTTCTATTAATTTCTCAGAGTTCCAGCGGAGTCCATATAGAATACGAGTGTGAGGTTGACAAGATCTTCACCCAACAGGAGTTTTTGCAGTCCAAACTTAGCACAAAGAAATCTGAATTAGGTTATTCTAAATAAAATAATTTACTGAAACAAAAATGAAGCCTCACTCTTTTACAGCTAAAATAAAAAATAAAAAAACTTTTATTTTTTTTAACTTTCCGTAGGGATGTGGCCTGCTTATGTCCAGTTAACCAATGGGAAGAGTTATGGCTGTGATTTTATTGTCAGCGCAACAGGTGTCGTGCCGAACACTGATCCTTTTCTCCATGGCAACAATGTAAAATAAATATGCATCTGAATCGACACATTTATTTCACTTTTCATTTTTATTTATTAAAAAATCTTTAAAAGTTATCATATAAATACTATATATTTTTTTATTTAAAACTAAATAATATATATTTGTTAATTATTCTTATTGGTGTATATATTGGATTTTATTGACGATACATTTATTTAAAATTAATTTATAAATAGTAATTTATTAATTTTGTCATTACTTTTTACTATTATACCTACTTGTCTCAATGAAATTAACATCAAGAAGTTATATCTCTTATGTGTTTCATTTTTTTTTTTCTATTCCAGTTTGAGCTGGCAGAAGATCATGGTCTGAGAGTGGATGATCATATGCGGACGTCCGAACAGGACGTGTATGCGGCTGGTGATGTGTGTACTGCAGGCTGGAAGCCCAGCGCTCTCTGGCAACAGGTACAACTGCACCTCAGTTATTGTATTTATGCATTTCATCTCATACTTTTGATATTTTTGTGACATGAGAACACACACTATATAGCCAATACCTGATACTTGTTATATACACAATGGTTACAATTCTGGGTCAGTGATTCTCTTTATTGTGATGCCCTGAAGATTAACTTTCTAAATCTTCTCTCCTGTTACGCGAAGATGCGATTGTGGACTCAGGCGCGTCAGATGGGCTGGTATGCAGCGCGATGTATGGCTGCAGATGTGCTGGAGGACCCCATAGAGCTGGACTTCTGCTTTGAGCTGTTCACACACATCACCAAATTCTTCAACTACAAGGTGAGTACTTCTGTTTGTTTATTTCTTCTTCTTTAACAAAATAAAAAAAATAAATAATAATAATAATAATAATATTTGGATCAGATATATATTTGGAAAAAACAAATATATATCTGGAAAAAAATAAGAGCTGATTTCTCAATGTTAAGTTTTTTTTTGTGTCATATATATATATATATATATATATATATATATATATATATATATATATATATATATATATATATATATACACATACACATACACATACACACACACACACACACACACACACACACACACACACACACACACACACACACACACACACACACATACATACATACACACACACACACACACACACACGTACATACATACATACATGCATACATACATATACACAGCCAAACCAAAAATTATTCAGACACCAGATATAATTTTTACTAGTTTTACAAATTAAAGTTTACTGTGACATATTATATCCACAAATTCTTCATACATTGGACTACCAGTAAAATTGATAAAAATTTGGGACCAAAATTATTCAGGCACTTTGACCTGACCATGCTTTGCTTAATGGTGCGTTCACACCGGACACGATTCGCGCGAGTGATTTACATGTTAAGTCAATGCAGAGACGCGAAATGGCATTCTGCGGCGCGATTCGCGCGAATGAGGCGGCGAGATTCGCGCGATTGAGGCGGCGAGAAGGACGCGACTTGAGCGTTTTGAACGCGCGATTCGCGCGAAACGCTCAAGTTGAAAAATCTGAACTTTGGCGGATATTTCGCGCCGCGTTAACCAATCAGGAGCTTGCTCTAGTAGTGACAACAATGAGGAGAAAATCTGTATATTAATGTCTGGTTCAGACAATATGATTATCACTGTGATAACATTAAATGACATGAAACACAACCCAGTCTCTTTTTGTTAAATGCAAGTTTATGTATGATCAATAATACAAAAGTATAAGTAATGTATAACAAGCTATACATGAAATAAAGCAAACAATGCAGTCAAACATTCAAAGTCAGTGCTAGTAGGCTAACGTTACAACTGCAACGTACAGTTATAGCCTAAAAATATAAGGTAATGAAACTTATCTTTGCCCTCAGCCTAAACGATTTGCCAGGGAACAAATTATAGATCCATGAGAGCAAAGATCGGCCGTTACAAGACGAATTATAGCTCGAGACACACCACAGAGACATCAGAGCCAGAGCCAAATTATTCGCGCGAATCGCGTCCGGTGTGAACGCCACATTAGTGTTTTTTCTTTAATTGCCAATGCAACCTTATACACCACAGACTGAACAAAATGAAGCATTGCTTGGTAATCAGTTGACCTAAATTGGTATTATCTAATTTTGTACTTTAATTTAACAGCTGATTGGTTGACTGTAATCTATTACATACCTTTCTATCAAAGTTATGTGACATTATCAAGATGAATTTGTTCTGACACAGTTTAACTCTATTGTTAAGTTATTGTCATATGTTATTACCATTTTCTAATCTATAGTGAATAAACTGTGATGATGTGAGAAAATGTTGAAGGTGTCTGAATACATTTTGGTTTGACCGTGTATATGTCTCATTCTTAGACTTAATGGCTGAAAATTCAGAATTTGAGAATTCAGAATTGAAGTCAGAACTGGAATGACAGAAGAAATGTACAATTTAAAGAAATTTGCACATAGGAAACTTTATATAAAAATTATGCAAACTCATCAGGAGTGAAAAAGGTGGTAAAGATTTAGTTTAAAGGAAATGTATGTAAGATTGTGGCCAAAACTGGTACTGCAATCACTTTCAAATTACTGTAGAGCGGTGTATCCCCTCTCCCCCCCTTATGATTAATTGAAATACATTTCTTACATACAGTTCCTTTAAGTTTAAAAAAGGACAGAAAAAAAAATATTTTAATAATTTTGTTTACTTTATATTGTAAAATAATGTAACTATTAATTATTATAAAAATACTATTATAATAATTAATTATTCCACCTTTTTGCTAGCGTAATTCAAATTCAAGGGAATTGAATCAGAATTTAAAAAGCATTCTCAATGATTTTATTAATGGCACAAAAGTAGTTTTCAGTTTTGACAATCAGTTTAGCAAGCATTTTATGTCTGTTGTTTGTTTTGTTTTTTAGGTGGTTTTGCTAGGGAAGTTTAATGCTCAGGGTTTGGGTCAGGACCATGAGCTTCTTGTGCGCTGTACAAAAGGGCAGGAATATGTGAAGGTGGTTCTGACTGGGGGCCGAATGGTGGGGGCTGTCCTTATCGGAGAGACGGATCTGGAGGAAACCTTCGAAAACCTCATTCTCAACCAAATGGACTTGTCCCGATATGGCGCAGAGCTTCTTAATCCTAATATCGACATTGAGGACTACTTTGACTGAATCTTGCTGGTAGCCAGTCACAGAGAGATGAGTAAGTTATACTTTTAAAGCACTGTGAGGTTTCTGTTCCACTAGCTGCACCAAACAGAATTGCAAAAATAATAAGAGTTTTCAAACACTCCCTCAATCTTCCATCATTCTCAGCCAAGCGAGAGTCCCACCTCAATCTGTTGCCTTTGGATGAGCCAATACTGTCAAGCTGGGCTTGCAAACAAACAAGATGCAATTCCATTTTCTGCAGAAAATACACATTATGGATATAAAAGAGTAATTCACCCAGAAGTGAATTTCATTATTCACTCGCCCTCATGTCGCTCTAAGCTTATAAGGCTTGAATTTGATGAACACTGAAGAATATCCTAGGCGCACAAAAGGCATTATAGAAGTGGTTATTAACTAAATTCCAAATCAACCATATCTGTCTATGAGCAGCCAACCAAAATGTGAGTTATTATTTCCTGTTTAACGTTGTGACCAAATCATCAGTTGATCTTGAGAATCTGATCAATCTAATTCATGAACAAATTATTCAGACTGGTTTTGTTATTACTGCATAAAAACTTTTATGATGCTTTTTTTGGTCCACTTTTATGATGCTTTTATTGATGATAAAGTCTGTTCATCACACAAAGCTGGCTTCAGAAGAATTGAACTGTAGAGGATCATTTGTACTATGATGACAATTTTATGTCCTTGTTGAAGCTTGAAAGCTCTAGTTCCAATTTATTGTAATTGCATGGAAAAGAGTGACTGGTACATTATTCAAAAATTCTAATTTTGCGTTCCACAAAAGAAAAAGTCATATACATGTTTGAAGCGACTGTGAAAGTAAGTGAATTATTGGGTCGAATTTTCCTTTTTGGGTGAACTATTCTTTTAGAGAATAAAGAACATTTAGAAGTTACAATGCACATTGAGACGGAGTAAGAACAAATTGAGGTGCTCAGTAATATTTAAGTAATATATAAGTTTATTTGATTATTGATTTGGAAGAGCTTCGTCTTCACATCATGAGGCAAGTAATAAGTAACTTCCAGATTTTTGGGATATGTCTCCCAAAATGAACATTTAGTGATCAATTCTGTGATTGGACTGATGATGTGAATAAAGTCCTCTTGATTTCATCAGGATTGTGAAGATCTGTGCTGACTCTTAATTTACATTTTTTTTAATGATGAGAACATTCTTGGCCAAGAGTAGCAGGGAAAGCACTACTTCATGTGAGCTTCTGATGCATTTACTGTATCTGCATGAAAATAAATGTTAAATTCAAACAATGTAACATTAAATGGCTGTCCTCTAAAATGCATGAAACCCCAACCTTTTGCAAAAAAATATTTTCCCAAAGATACCTTTTATACCTTTATATAAACATTCTGGCATTTTACACACATTATCTAATTTCTTCAACTTTCATTGTTGCAGAAATACTTTTATTAAAGCTGCAGTCCATAACTTTTTTTGGTTACAAATGATCCAAAATCAATTTTTGAGCAAACTACATAACCAGCCAGTGTTCAACTCTTTATTTTAGCCCGATTCACAACGGTAAGCTTGTAATGATGTTATACAGTGGGGCAAAAAAGTATCTAGTCAGCCACCAATGAGAGAGGCCTGTCATTTTCATCATAGGTACACTTCAACTATGAGAGACAGAATGAGAAAAAAAATCCAGAAAATCACATTGTCTGATTTTTAAATAATTTATTTGCAAATTATGGTGGAAAATAAGTATTTGGTCACCTACAAAAAAAAAGCAAGATTTCTGGCTCTCACAGACCTGTAACTTCTTCTTTAAGAGGCTCCTCTGTCCTCCACTCGTTACCTGTATTAATGGCACCTGTTTGAACTCGTTATCAGTATAAAAGACACCTTTCCACAACCTCAAACAGTCAGACTCCAAACTCCCCTATGGCCAAGACCAAAGAGCTGTCAAAGGACACCAGAAACAAAATTGTAGACCTGCACCAGGCTGGGAAGACTGAATCTGCAATAGGTAAGCAGCTTGGTGTGAAGAAATCAACTGTGGGAGCAATTATTAGAAAATGGAAGACATACAAGACCAACTATAATCTCCCTTGATCTGGGGCTCCATGCAAGATCTCACCCCGTGGGGTCAAATTGATGACAAAGAACGGTGAGCAAAAATACCAGAACCACACGGGGGGACCTAGTGAATGACCTGCAGAGAGCTGGGACCAAAGTAACAAAGGCTACCATCAGTAACAAACTACACCGCCAGGGACTCAAATCCTGCAGTGCCAGACGTGTCCCCCTTCTTAAGCCAGTACATGTCCGGACCCGTCTGAAGTTTGCTAGAGAGCATTTGGATGATCCAGAAGAGGATTGGGAGAATGTCATATGGTCAGATGAAACCAAAATATAACTTTTTGGTAAAAACTCAACTCAACTCAACAAAGAATTGCATCCAAAGAACACCATACCTACTGTGAAGCATGGGGGTGGAAACATCATGCTTTGGGGCTTTTTTTCTGCAAAGGGACCTGGACGACTGATCCGTGTAAAGGAAAGAATGAATGGGACCATGTATCGTGAGATTTTGAGTAAAACCCTCCTTCCATCAACACAGACTGATCTCATGAAATGGCGTATGTATGACACGCCAATTCGCTATGCCATTTTGGCGTGCTATCAAGACGCATAATCGCTTTTTAGCGTGTTTATCAACGCCGTTTCATTCTATCCCCCTACACTGCCCCTACCCCTAAACCTACCCATCACACACACACACATTCTGCATTTTTACATTTTCAAAAAAACATAATTTAATATGTTTATAAATCCATTTATAAATGGCGTAGACATAAACGTGGAGATGATGGTTCGTTTCGGCGTACACATACACGCGGAATCACACGGCATAGACATACACGCGGATAGCTCAAAATGCGTACAGATAACACGCCATTTGGCTTTAGAAAGTGGCGTGTATGTTTACGCAAAGTCATGATGTCATGTTGATCAGCAAGGGCATTGAAGATGAAACGTGGCTGGGTCTTTCAGCATGACATTGATCCCAAACACACCGCCCGGGCAACGAAGGAGTGGCTTCGTAAGAAGCATTTCAAGGTCCTGGAGTGGCCTAGCCAGTCTCCAGATCTCAACCCCATAGAAAATCTTTGGAGGGAGTTGAAAATCTGTGTTGCCCACCGACAGCCCCAAAACATCACTGCTCTAGAGGAGATCTGCATGGAGGAATGGGCCAAGCTACCAGCAACAGTGTGTAAAAACCTTGTAGAGACTTACAGAAAACGTTTGACCTCTGTCATTGCCAACAAAGGGTATATAACAAAGTATTGAGATTAACTTTTGTTATTGACCAAATACTTATTTTCCACCATAATTTGCAAATAAATTCTTTAAAAATCAGACAATGTGCTTTTCTGGGTTTATTTTTCTCATTCTGTCTCTCATAGTTGAAGTGTACTTATGATGAAAATTACAGGCCTCTCATATCTTTTTAAGTGGCAGAACTTGCCCAATTGGTGGCTGACTAAATACTTTTTTGCCCCACGTAATTTGAGTGGTTCTGGTGGGTTTCCGCTGGAAATCCGAGCATGTCACCGTATTTGCGTCACGTCTGTATACATAAAGAAGGAGTCCGGCTAGTAGTAGGATCGCATGTGAGGATGCTGCAGGTGGCGGATCATTTATAGCTTTTTTTTCACAGCAGCTGGAATAAATAAATTGATCATTTTGATGGTGGATTGTAATCCAAAAAGGTCTAAATGACAGACATCAGTGACAACTGGAGATTCTCCCGTGATTTTAACGGTAAAAGACTGTAAAAATGCTACGGTTAGAACGTTCATCAGCCAATCAGATTCAAGCATTCAACAGCCCCGTAGTATAAAGTGTAGCAACTTAAAGGCTACACATTACATTTTTTCACTATAGCGAGGTAATAACAGCGCTGTTTAGAGACGCACAGAGGTAGCCTAATTCACACAAGTGCTCTATCTCTCTCTCTCTCTCTCTCTCTCTGTCGCTCTCTCTCTCTCTGTGTCGCTGTCACTCTCGCTCTCTTTCTAATAACTTCATTAATAACTGCAGTAGAATGCTATCAACGGCTCAAGCCTCCGTTACCAGCTTTAAAATGACATTTCGGAACTAGCAAAAGAGCCGTTGGATGAGACGCGGAAGAAATAGTCCTACTCACAACAGCGATTTAAGTTCAAAAACCGGACGAATCCCTTTAAATATATCATCGGATCGATGTCTTGAGGTGTGGTAAACGTAGTATAAGCGGAATAATTGACGACGGGCCGTTGAATTATAAGAAAATTAATGCACACCCAATGTGTAATGCCACTCCGCTTCGCATCATGACCGCATCACCACCTCGGGTGTGCATTATTTTTCTGATAATTCAACAGCCCGTCGTCAATTATTCCTTACTTAACCGGTTAACAGAAAGTTTCCGTACTAAATATGGCGAATAACGGTAATAGATCTAACCTTACATTTAATGTAATTTTACAGTAAAATCCTGTTAAATTTACCACGTTTTTGGAAGTAAATTGACATTCCCAGAATTCCCTGCATGACACTTCACATTTGATTTAGCTTATTTAGTTGAAATAGCTGTTTCTTCTTAGTTTTTTTTTTTTCGAATCAGTTATGTACATTAGGGTTTTATGTTACATTTAATGTTGTTAAATTATTGTTTATTGCATTTTTTTTATTTAATGTGTGTTACCATGATGGTGTTTAGTGTTTGTGTGAATGACACTGTGCACCTTCTATATATTAGTAATGTCCAGCTAAAAGCTGCTGTGATGAGCTTTGATTCATTATGTGACTCATCACCACTGTGATTGGTGGTTGTCAGTATATATCAAAGGTACATAACTATGGATGCACCAAATCCAGATTTGTGGGGTTCGGCCCCATATACCCCCAATACCGAATCCACTGTTTAAGATTCTGCTGAATCCGAAACCGTATACCGAATCCTACTCCCATCTTCAGTCCAGTATCACAGTAAACACACTAATGAAGTAAACAACGTCCACAGCAGTTTAGGGATGTTCATATTGCAAAATATGCTATGCGGTATTAAAATACAGCATTAGTACAAGCTCCTGACTGGTAAGCAAAAAGCAATGAACGGCGCTTCTCGAGGCTGGCCGCTCTAGCATGGCGTTATGTAGCTATTCCCGAGACACCAGTGCCATCTGAAGCCTTGTTTAAGGCTTTTCGTAGTGTGGTTTTGGTCAAGTTTACTAAAGTAAACATTGTCACTTATGTTCTTCTCGCCGCTGTTCCTGGTGGTTTGTAGAACAATTACCCCAAGTCACCCTTTGTCGTTTCAAAGAACAGCACAACGGAGAGCGCAGAAGGCGCGCACGCAGTCAGCTCGCGCTGCGGAGACAGGCGAAAGTATAAGTGAGGCTTGAGAGGGTGGTTTCTGTCAACGGGCTGCGCTCCAGACTAACCAACATCACTTAGACATGTTACTTTAAAAAAAATAAAAACCATACAAGGTGTGGATTGAGGTAGGCCTGATATTTTTATTTGACAAAAAAACTATTCCGGTTCTTCAAAACTTCAAACGGATTCGGTGTATTTTCGTTTTGTCATCTTAATTTGGTAATTATTTAAGTGGAAAATATTTAGTGTAGGCCTATTTATTTTATTCTTTTTATTTATATTTTATCTGATCCGTATGTTGCTGTTTGCACGATAAAATAAACATGTGAAAAAGGTGTCTTTTTAATGGGTCACAGACACTCGTCAATCGTATTTTTATTAATGCCAATTCAATATTATAATCTTATCAGTTAACTGTTAATAATCGGATAATGAGCAGCGGTTGTCGGTTGGAAAAAAAAATCCGAATGAGCATCCCTACAGCAGTGTATTTTTAATTTAATTTAATTTTAATTAAGAATTGGCAACATTATGCCAGGATGACTGTCCTTCCTTTGCCGTACCTGAAGTTGCTGCATTTTGGCTGCTGTCTATAGATTTCTTCATGCAGAACTCGTATTCTTTCGTAGGTTTCATATGCAAATGTTTTAACAGCGGCTATTGTTTAGGGTCCTTGCCACCACGAGACAAATCGGCATTGCAAATTGAACATGTAGCTCGACTTGAATCGCCTTCTTTTGACTGAGAGTACTGCCAAACAACACGTTTTCTGCTCACGAGTTCCATTTTCACTTTCTCACAGCCGACTGCAATCGAGCGGCCCATCTAGTAAACACCTTCCCATAATCAACGGCGGCGTCATTACGTTCGACCAGCGGATTGCGCATAGTGCAATCCTAGGGTTCGGTGGGAAAAAATTCTAAGGTTCGGCAGAAACCGAACCCCGTCAAAAGGACCAATATTCGGCCAAATCAGAATCCTGGATTCGGTGAATCCCTATACATAACAGATATTACTATTTAAATAGATTGGTAATTTAACATTATTTCGGTTAATGAAATATGGTTATTTACTGTAAATTTAACTTAAATCTGTAAAACCTAAAATGTTGCTACCGTATTTTTTATGTTTAAAGGGTTAGTTCACCCAAAAATTTAAATAATGTAATTTATTACTCACCCTCATGCCGTTCCACACCCGTAAGACCTCTGTTCATCTTCGGAACCAGTGTTAATTTTGACAGCAAATTTTTTTTTAGTTTTAGTCATAGTCTTTTGACTAAAATGCTATTTAGTTTGTCATATTTTAGTCACCTGATTTGTTTTTAGTTTTAGTCTAGTTTTAGTCGACTAAATATCATAAGTCTACAGTAGATTTAGTCTCCTAAAATCTAATGAGTTTAGTTAAATTGTAATACATTAAGCATTTAAGCATTACATAACCGACTGTCACTTGAACTGACATTTTGACATAATTTTGTTTTTGACATTAAAAATACACGAAAAAGAGCTCAATTCACTTTTTTGTCTGTTTTTTAAAAACAGCTATATAGTTTTTATAACTTTGTATTTCTGTTTTAGTCAGTAGGCCATATCAGGTTAAGCTAAAGCTTCAAATAAGATTGTTTATTTATTTTTTATAATTTCAGTTAACATTTATTTAATTTATTTAAAAGTAATTAAGTTTTTTTTAAAAGGTTTTAGTTAAAGGGTTAGTTCACCCAAAAATGAAAATTCTGTCATTAATTACTTACCCTCATGTCGTTCGACACCCGTAAGACCTCCGTTCATCTTCGGAACACAAATGAAGATATTTTAGTTGAAATCTGATGGCTCTGAAAGGCCTCCATTGGCACAATGCACGGTACACTCTCAAGACCCTTAAAAGGTACTAAAGACGTCGTTACAAAGTCCATCTCACTACAGTGGTTCTACAATAACTTTATGGAGTGACGAGAATAGTTTTTGTGCGCAAAAAAACCCTAAATAACGACTTCTATAGTGATGACGATTTCAAAACACGGCATCATGAAGCTTCGAAGCGTTATGAATCAGTGAGTCGATTCAGCAGTTTGGATCGCCAAATTTCAGCAGTTTGACGGTTTGACACGCGATCCAAATCATGATTCGACTCACTGATTCATAACGCTTCGATCCATTACTAAAAACATATTTAAATCAGTCCATGTGAGTACAGTGGTATAATATTAATATTATAAAGCGACGAGAATATTTTTTGTGCAGCAAAAAAACTAAATAACGACTTATATAGTGATGACCGATTTCAAAACACTGCTTCACGAAGGTTCAGAGCGAAAACGAATCAGCGAGTCGAATCCTGATTTGGATCGCGTGTCAAACCGCCCAACTGCTGAAATCACGTGACTTTGGCGCTCCGGACCGCTGAATCGACTCACTGATTCGTTCACACTCCGAAGCTTCATGAAGCAGTGTTTTGAAATCGGTTATCACTATATAAGTCGCTATTTAGTTGTTTTTGACACACAAAAAATATTCTCGTCGCTTTATAATATTAATATTGAACCACTGTACTCACATGGACTGATTTAAATATGTTTTCAGTACATTAATGGATCTTGAGAGTGTAAATTACATTGATGCCTATGCAGGCCTCACTAAGCCATCGGATTTCAACAAAAATATCTTAATTTGTGTTCCGAAGATGAACGCATGGAAACGAGTAATGCATTACATTATTTTCATTTTTGGGTGAACTAACCCCCTTAAGTTCTGGCAACCACTACCGTTTTTTTTTACCATACATTTACGGGGATTTTGTTACTGTGTACAGTTAACGCTAATACAAACTAAATACACGTAGTCACGCAATGCTGATGTTGTTAACATTAACAATTTGAGAACAAAGTATAACAATAATAATTTGCGCGGTTTGATGTGATCTAAGCCACCGTTAGATTTAATCGCTATTGTTGGTATTTATTGTAATGCTTTTTTTCTCAGTTTGGTCTGAACAAAAGTGGCAGACATGTTACTTGTTCAGATGACATTTTGTGAGGCAAATTCTTATTTTGGTCATACTGCAATTGCAGGTTTCAAATGGAGATGGCGACATAGAGGCAAAATTTACGGACTGCAGCTTTAAATTAGTTGCTATATTCAAGCACATACTCTGGATATATCTGATTGGAATCAAAGATAACAAAAATCCTTGGATAGAGTGCATTATCTACACAACTATCGTGTATGATTTCATCCTGGTCATCATTGGGTGTACAATAATCTTGATGGCCTGTTTTGCACTTCCCGACAAGAACACGGGCAATCAGCATTACTTTGGTTCCCCGGCCTGTGTTTCCACTATATCCGGTAGCTAATGATGCATGTTTTGCAAAGTAGGTTCCTGCAAAAAAATTAAAAAATTAATAAATCATTTGTTATTCTAAACTTTTTTTAATGCGAAAACAACTAAGTAAAAGTCAAAACCTCATCCCACCTTTGCCTAATACATGTCCCCTTCTTCTCCCATCTGATAGTCTGCAACTGAAATTGAATGTGCAAATAGAGTGCACATTTTTTGCGCTTGTGCCATGAAACAGCATTTGCTCTTCAATATCTGATTGTCCTTTTATCCTCATCAACTGGATTTTTTTCCTAAGAATTTTAAATGTAGGCAATACATTTTATACATGTGAATTTTATTTGTTTAATTTTATTGTTTTTATTTATATTTTAGGGTGAAACATGTTTTCATTAGATTCACTGAAATGGTTTTAGACGGAGCAAGACATTCTCATTACCTACAAAACAATTCCCAAAGGTCCATGTTTTGTATTCTGTTGATGGATATGATGGGATAATGCAGTAAACCAGCATCACTGACAAATCTCTCCATCACCTGATATTCTCTGCTGTTTTTTCTCAGAGAGATTAACTGATTGAGATAGGAAAACATTGTCAAAGAGAATGCTACAGTTCCAACCTAAATATGTCATGATCAGCTGTGATACCACTATGAAAAGCACTTCCTGTTACCTGGTAAGGGGTTCTGGGATCAACATTCTCCCAGTGTGTTGGTGGAGATGGAGAAGGAGATGGAGATGGAGATGGAGAAATGTCATCACATTTGCATCTGTTACACAAAACGTATGTCTTGTAAGGTTGGTTTCTCTTTCGTTCATTTGAAAAAGAATGAATGCAATGTGGTTCTTGACTATACTTATATAAAAAAAAAAAATTAAAGAAAGAAGGTTTCTTGTTTAAAAAGGTTTGGCTTAAGTGTCCAAATGCAGACTGGGGCCACTGAAAAAAATACAGCAATAAATATAAATAAATCTCACCTGAAGCCAATTTCAGTCTGAAATGAGCGTTTAATCTGCCTTTTTTCCCCAGTCATTAAGTTGACCTGTGTCCTTGCTAAAATTTAACACATACAGTATTAATTAAAAAAAAAAAAAAAAACACTGACTGATCATGTAAATAATATTGATATTCAGCCTCAGTTCTGTCATGAGTGTATAATAGAACATGGCTATTTGTATTTAGTTATATAATAGACATAATATGTACCTACATCAAAGAGCAGTTAAAGTATTTGTTAGTTAAAAAGATCCTAACATTATCCCCCCTAGTTATGATCTTAAGGATATTATCAGCAGAAACTGTTTACCTGCTAAATCAATCTCGATCTCAATTCCAGCAGTATTCATGTTTATAACCCCGTGTGGGTTTTTGAGGTAATATCTCTCCAGATCATCACTAAACATACAATTTTCTGGGTCATCCTAAAACAAAAAAAATTTTGTTTTAAAAGGCAGTCGTTTGCAAACGAACATTTGTATAAGACATAAATAAATAATACCTCAACTCTGTGCCAGACACCACACTTTCCCTTGTAATACCAGTACCATGGTGTTTCAGATGTGTCCATATATTCCACTTCATCCTCCAGCGACAAACCACCAAACGCACATAACATTTTAACAGGTAAAATTAACTACAACATGAGAAAATACTTTCAATTGTAAACTCAACTAGAAACCCATATTTGTAGACTGGAAAAAACAGAGTAAACATAGTAACAACAGAAATAAGAGAGCCACAATCTGACAGGCACAAATTGAAAGCAACCGGCACAGCACACCCATGAAAAGCAAACATCATTATTATGCAATTCAGTGACGTGGAAGTAGCAGAGAAATGGAAACTTACCTGGTGGTATATGAACAAGCCACACCAGTCGATTATTGTAAACATTATGTGACTAGGAGTGATGTCAAACATTGTACAGAGTCATACCTCAGAGACTCTTTTATTGTACATGAAAGACACAATTTTACACCTCATACAGTATGTAATTTGGAATCATAAGGACCTACTGTATAAACATAAATCTCTTTTCTTTGATTTCTTTGACTTTTCGGTGGTTTAAAATTTTTATTTTTGTATCTCAACTTTTCAATCAAAATGGTTCATCTTATTCTGAGTTCTTAAAGCATGGAATTCCTGTTACTCCAAAAGAGTTTGCAATTGTGGCTGATGCAGTGCCCCAAGGAGTTCTTATGCTTTTTACAGGGTTTTCTTTTTCATCTTTTTGTCACTCAGTGGATCTGTGCAAGATAGGCAAACAGTGCCTTTCTAAATCTAAATAAAAAAACAATAAGAAAAATATAGCTGCAAGCAGCAATTGCGGGGCCAAGCCCAGAAGGCACCGCAAGGACAGCAAATAGCTCAAACAGCAAGTACAGCAGCACAGCAAGTTCTGCAGCACAGCACACCATTACACACAATTTTATAAAGTTGCCCAACGCGGGACTCGAACCCACAATCTCTGGGTCTTGTGCCTGCAGTTTATCGTGTTGCGCCACTGGGCAGACATGCTTTCAAACAGCTGCCAAGGTTCCTTACTTAAAGTGAGAATCAACTTAGAATGAAGATTTTTTTTGTAAAAAATGCACTGCATGTAATATTTAAAAAGTTCAGATTAGATCATTCTCAGAATCATTTAATGTCTGGAACAGAAGCAAATTTTAGAATTAACCAATTGACATGCTAAGCTAGCTAGTATAAAGACACAAACACAGGCAAGGTCAACTTCAGAGACAAATTTCTCAGGAACGGTAGTAAATATCAAGAATCCGTTCAGTCATTTCTGTGCGGCTCAGTCCAAATATCATCTGAGCAAACTTTGGTTAAAATTGGGCAAAAACTGAAGGAAGAGTAGCAAAAAAACTGTTTTTCATTTGCGTCAATATGGCGGACAGTCAGATGTTGGGAAAATGACAAATGAGATATCGTTGAAATTGGCATAAATCAAGGAACATAATGACATAAAGAAATTAAATTTTGAACTTTGTTTTCAAAAGTTAAAATCCTTTTTGCAATAAAACCTTATATCTATGGAACACTAGGTGGCGCTGTTCTGAAACTTCTAATGTATGTTCAGGACATGCTGTCGGTCATGCATACCAATATTTGTGCAGATATGTTAAATATTATAAAAGATATTGCAATTTATGACAAAATCCAAGATGGCGGACACAGGGTTCATCTGATCCTAGCATATCCGGTATCCACGGATTTGGCATGACCCGAGGAAACCATAGACACCAATATTATGATTTTCTGACAAAGCGTTCAGAAGTTATGAGCAGAAATAGCCATTTTCGATATCTCACGACCTGTAGGTGGCGCTGTTCCCAACTTTGGCATAGACCGCCAGATCATGGGTCCAATGAAGCGTACCAAATTTTGTTTTGATTGATCAAAGTTTGGCCGATATACAGTTTCAGAACCAATTTTGGGTCGACCTCTTTAAGTTTGAGACAGTATAACTTTTGAATAAAGATAAATAAAAAAAATCTGTTCAGTCATTTCTGTGCGGCTTTTTCCAAAGGTCATCTGAGGCAAATTTGGACAAAATTGGACAAATTTTGAAGGAGGAGTAGCAAAAAAACTGAACACTGTACTTTTCAAAATGGCTGCTACTGTAATGGGCGGGGTTTTGATGTAAGAAAATCAATGTGATCAGCATGAGGAGAGGAATCAGGTGTACTAAGTTTCATTTTTCTACCTCAAAGGGTTCAAAAGTTATAACAGTTTCAATGTTGAAATTTTGAACTGGTGGTGGCGCTATGGAGTTGGGTGTAGAGACTCCAAATTTGGTCCAATTACTTATCTGCATCTGTACAAAGTTGCCAAATTTCATCATTTTCCTATTTACGGTTCATAGGGCTGCCATTGACTCCCATTCGGGAAAAATAATAATAATAATAAGAAAACTAACAATTCCAAGAGGGGCTACAGCCCCTTCGGGGCTTGGCCCCTAATTAGAGTCTTGTTTCAGGAGGAGTCTGTTTCTGTGCCTTAAGTAATTTCTTAATGGAATGGTTTTGTAAGTGATATTCCCTGGACAATTTTGGACATTGCCTCATAAATATCTGATAACTAACAAAATGAGAGAAATTTAATTCGGTTTTACCCAGATAAGGGCTCTCTCAAAAGACTTAAAGGATTAGTTCACTTCTAAATGAAAATTTCCTGATAATTTACTCACCCCCATGTCATCCAAGATGTTAATGTGTTTCTTTCTTCAGTCAAAAAGAAATTACGTTTTTTGAGGAAAACATTCCAGGATTTTTCTCCATATAATGTATTTCAATGGCAACCAATGGTTGAAGGTCCAAATTAATGCAGTTTCAAAGGGCTTCGAAGGGCTTCAGAGGCTCTGCACTGTCCCAGATTAGGAATAGGTTCTTATCTAGCGAAACCATCTGTAATTTTCAAGAAAAAATTGAAATGTATATACTTTTTAAAAACACGCAACTTCAGTGTTAGGCTTCTTCGCGATGTATGACGCCATCACGTTGGAAAGGTCACACGTGACGTAGGTGGAAGTACTGACCCAGTGCCGAAAAACTCCATCTCATGTTCTCCTCCAACTTCAAAATCGTCCGACATATTGTTTTACCTCTGAAGCGCTTTGAAACTGCATGGATCTGGACCTTCAACCATTGGTTGTCATTGACATTATATGAAGAAAAATCCTGGAAAGTTTTCCTCGAAAAACGTAATTTCTTTTCGACTGAAGAAAGAAAGTCATGAACATCTTGGATGAGATGGGGGGTGAGTAAAATATCAGGAAATTTTCATTTTGAAGTGAATCCTTTAAGAATTACATATTTATACCCTCTGGTCTTTCTGTTTAGAGAAACCTGAAAGTACTTTATATTTATTTTGGAATTGCTCTCACACAGTGACATTTTGGTTTGATTTTTTTTTCTTCTAATTTTGAATTTACGTATAGAAATGTAATTTTGGGTTTTCATGAATGTGAAAAGAAAATGTATATTTATTTCATAAAGCTTATTTTTCTGTTTACCAAATATCACATTCATAAATGTACATTTTCTAATGGCAAACCTTTTTTAAGATTTAAACTTGAGATGAAAATTTATTTTGAACCTATTGAGTTCTCTTAAAATTAAAGGCTTGGATTTGACACTTAATCTGGACTGAAAGATTTGGCGTATTATTGTATTATTATGGTGTGACAATGATGACAATTGCTGTTACTGTTCTTTCATGCATTTAATAAAACAAACAAAAACAAAAAAAACATGAAAGACAAAACAGGATAATTGGCCGAGGGCCGTGGTCTCGATTTTCTGGCTGGTAGCTTGGCATGTTTCAGTTTATGCTGCTATCAAACTTTGTGAAAATATGGACTGCTCCAATTCTTGAGATTATTCTGCAAAACCTTTGGAAAAGATACATCCATTAAGGCTTTTTTATTATTCAAATTGATTTAAAGGGAAAAAAAGTGTTTTAATAAATAAATAACCTTTATTAAAACCATGGTTTTAGTAAATCATAATTAATTATGAGATGACAAAAAGGGTAAATTAAATAAAAATATATGAGATAAATTTTGAGATAAAAATTCTGATACCAAAAAGTAAAAACTATAACATAAAAAGTCGAAGTTAGAATATAACATGATATAAAAGCCATGGGCTTCCAAAGACCTTTATAGCATAAAAGCACAGGCAGAAGTAAAAAACAGTGTTGACTTGAGCGCCCTCTATTGGCTGAATGCAGTTCTGCACCCATCCTCACAGTTTCACTTTATCAAAGACGAAACCAGGAAACTCTTCAATTCTCGGGGAGAGGTTGTTGGGTTGCTTACGTCTCTGTAAAATGGCAGAAGCCAGCATTTCAGTGGCACTAGACCAGTTCAGCTGTCCAGTTTGTCTGGATCTACTGAAGGATCCAGTGACCAATTCTGTGTGGACACAGTTACTGTATGATCTGTATTACAGACTGCTGGAATCAGGAGGATCAGAAGGGAGTTTACAGCTGCCCTCAGTGCAGACAGACCTTCAATCCAAGACCTGTCTTATGTAAAAATGTGGTGTTCACTGAAATGGTGGAGAAATTAAAGAAGACAAAGCTCCATGGAGTTGTTCCTGCTCACTGCTACGCTGGACCTGGAGATGTGGCATGTGACATTTGCACTAGAACAAAATACAAAGTGTTTTTACGTCTGTTTAGTGTGTCTCAACTCCTACTGTCAAAATCACCTCGAGCAACATGATAATTTTTTTTAAGGTAAAAAACACAACTTGATGGATGCCACTGGCAAACTAAAGGAGGTGATCTGCCGTAAACACGATAAACTTTTGGATATCTACTGTCATACTGACCAGCAGTGCATTTGTTATATATGTGAAATGGATGAACACAAAAGCCATGACACTGTAACAGCTGCAGAAGAGAGGATGGAGAAGCAGGGAGGAACACATATATTCTAATGCAAACATTTATTTTAGCTGCTTTACTCTTTTTGTGTAAAATCAATCAATATTTAATCAATTGCCTATTTCAAGTGTATTCAGTGTATTTTTTTCATGAAATTGCATTTGTAGCGGAGCCCCCAGTCCTACACGAGGAGCGATTACAGGGATACTACCTCTAGCTTAAACGTGACTACGCCACCCTGGTTACCAGGGAAACATTAATACTATGGATCTAAGATTTTACACAAGACACACAGGAACGAAATTGTCAAGAAGGGCTAGAGACGTGGAGGCCAATCATCAAATATTTATTTAATTACTCACAATGATTGTTTTAAAAAGAGTATCAAAACTGGGTCATCAATATTCACAATAAAAAAACGGAGACCATGAGATAAAGGGAGCCGAGGCTTAACGGCAGATGCACAAACTTAGTAAGCGCTAGGCTTCTATCTCACTCTCAGCCCCTGTGTACAAATGTCAGCACACACACCGCAATAATCTCAAGAAATAACCACGCAGCACTCTGTGACAAGCCCTCCACCATGTAAGGGCTCACTGGTGGCCCGCCCTAAAGCCTCGGCTCCTATAACGAGAGCAAAACATTGCTACAAGTCTCATACAATAACACAAACATACACGAATAACATTTAAATTAATAAACCAAAAAAACTACGATGAAAATACGAAGGTTCAGTGCCAACGAAGTTACCCTCACTGGCCTTCTACCAAGATCTTGAAAACAAAACAAATCAAATGAAATTAACAAATACCACACTGCAAAACACTCAAAGTAAACCAATCAAAACAATCAACACAAACAATGAAAAAAGGTATATAATAGAAAAATAAAAGAATACAAAAAAAACAAATATGTAAAAACAAACCCAATACAAAACAATTATGAAATGTCAGGTGGAAGATATCCAGCGATCACGGTGGCACATAGGCCTACTAGAGGACGAGCGAGAATCACACACACACACACACACCACGTGGGCGGTGTACACACGTGTGTGGATAAGAGTTTGTGATCAAGATAGTCTTAATATACAAAGCAGCAGCGTCAAATCGCGTTGCTCCCCAGGCGTCACAGAACATCGATTCCTCCTAAAAATACACACATAAGCATACTTGCAATATATAAAAAACAGGAGTGCTATACGAAGTGGAAGTTTCACATACCTTTAACTCATGAACCCGTCGCCCATCCACACCACGCATACACAGGGCACAACCTCCCCCAAAGCACGGGAATGCGAGAGGGGCACGAAAAAGCTCACACTGCAAGCTATCCCCGCAGCTATAAATCACATAGACGTTACAACACATCATATGCCGGTGCACCAGTTAATCAGCCAACGCACACGCATAAGGTTACCTCAAAGCATCATGAGACACGGGACCGCAAGAGATATGTGATGAGATCTGGAGCCGCCAACAGCCGCGAACTATCCCGAACTATGAGCAAAACAATCGTTTACACAAAATCCGACACCTGTGTTACTATCAAGCTCAAACGACACCTACCTCAGAGCGGAAGTGTTACGGGAACAAGGGGCGGTCCCACGGGCAACGACGCGACACTCAAATGGTAAGCACACGCAAGGAGTGGTTTTCGTGCTATTTTTATACCGTCCCAACCTGTTCGTGATTAGACCTGCACTACCCCAAGCACATTAGTTTAATCACAGGGCCAGTTTAATTACAGGGCCACAGTACATCCCACTACAGTCTACCCCCCCACACTTGGATCGTCGCCCCGATGATCCCCAAATCACAGCTATTTAATCCCAGGGTCTAAAAATGCGAGTTACACCTTGTATTTGTTGAAGAACGACTCCGCCCCTCGCACCCACTGCTCGGGGAAGGTGATATTGGTTTGGGTGCCGCCCTGCAGTTGTACGTCTCGTTCTACGCACCCCGACCTCATCAACCGCGGGAAGGCCCCCAGGCTGGGGTCCAGGAGCACTGACCATACCTCCTTCTGGACCCAGATGTCCTGTCCCAATCACCGGACCCGGTCCCGGAGTATGTATCCACTCCTGAGGACCTGGTTCCATCTCCGGCACCAGTCCTCTCGGTTCCGCATCAGTGACATGATCCCGCTCCCGTACCACAGCCAACAGATCCACCTCATCCTCATCTTCACTCAATGATGCTGTGTCCACAGCCCGGTCATGCAAGGGACTATCACGAGCTACACCCGCAATGTCCCTACCGATTCGACTCTTTACCAGTGAACGGTGCACATTCCTGGTCTTGGTAAGGTCACCTACAGGCGCAATCGTGTATACCACACCACCCTCTTTGGGTGCCCTCGTCACTTGATAAACCACTGGGCTCCACAGGTCCTGGATTTTATGACGGCCCCTTACCCCATAATCCCGGAGGTACACCAGCTGACCCTCCACCAGTGGTTCATCTCGGACCTGCTGATCGTGATGGGCCTTGCGCCTGTCAGCCATCACCTGCAACCGCTCCCGTGCACCTGCAAAGGCTACCTGCAGCTTGGTCTGATGCTCCACAACCCAGTCATGCACACTACCCTCTCTCGGCTGGGGGTCTCTACCTAACAAAAAATCCACGGGTAATCGCGGCTCTTGACCAAACATCAAGAAATGTGGTGATTCTCCGGTGGCCTGATGGGGAGTGCTATTATAGCTGAACACCACCTGGGGGAGACAAGCCACCCAATCCCGTTTCCTGGAAACTGGCAGTGTGCGCAACAGGTTGTGTAACGTGCGATTAAAACGTTCACACTGGCCGTTTCCAGCCGGGTGGTATGGGGTCGTACGAGACTTCTCCACACCATATAACTCACACAGCTGACGGATCAACAAGGACTCAAAGTTTCGACCCTGGTCAGAATGGAGCCGGCCCGGAACACCGAACCGAAAAAACCATTCTGTTACCAGGACTTGGGCCACTGTCTCGGCTCTCTGATCCCTAGTCGAAACAGCCAAGGTATACTTACTAAAAACGTCGGTCATGACCAAGACGTTTTCAATGCCAGAACGCGTGGGCTCCAAAACAGTGAAATCCACTGCGAGGATGTCATTTGGCCTAGATGACAATAGCCGGCCCATAAACCCCTGAGCGAGTGGCTGGGTGTCCTTGGCTGCCTGGCACCGGTCACATTCCTGACACCAACTCGCCACATCAGCGGATAATCCCGGCCAATAGCACCTCTGTCTCACCATCTCAAGGGTACGCTCTCTGCCCTGATGTCCGTGTTGCTGATGTAACTGTCTTAGCACCTCGGACTTCAGGGCCGCGGGCAATACTAATTGCAACATCTCTTCCTTACCCTCAGAGCAGTGAACCCGGCGATAAAGCATACCATCTTGCTCAACCAGACGGTCCCATTGCTTGAGCAATGTTAGGGCTGCCCTAGTCAATCGCTTCCGTTCGTCAGAGCGTGGGCGAGTACCTCGTTTCCAAAATTGCAGCACCTCCTGAATAACAGGATCCACTGCTTGCAACGAACCCAACTCGCCAACTGAGTACCCAGGAAACGTAGAGACAACACATTGGGTCACCACTCCATCTGGATCGAACCTGACCAATGACCGCAGGGACTCCGGAACTTCCGAACCTGGAGCCAACCCATCCAACACCCCCGGATCCAAAGGGTCACGCCGGGACAGTGCATCTGCGTTTCTATTACTCTTACCTGAACGGTACTTAATGTCAAAATCAAAGGCCGCCAGCTGAGAAGCCCATCGCTGCTCAGTTGCACCGAGCTTAGCAGAGGTCAGGTGGCTAAGGGGGTTATTATCTGTAAAGACCACACACTTATTACCCAACAAGTACTCGCGGAATTTCTCTGTCATGGCCCACTTGAGCGCAACAAACTCCAGCTTCATAGAGCTATAATTGGACATGTTGCGCTCAGTGGGCCGTAGACTACGGCTGGCATACGCCACCGGTCTTACCTTACCCTCAAATTCCTGAGAGAGGACTGCCCCCAATCCTTGGTAGCTGGCATCCACCTCCAAGATGAAAGGCTTAGCGAAATCCGCGTACGCAAGGACTGGAGTGGTAGTAAACTTCTCTTTTAATCCCTCAAAGCTTGCCTGGCACCCTTCACTCCAAGCATTCCCAAAGTTCCTTCCCGTACTTTTACCCTTTACACCGGCGAACTCTCCAACCAGCTTATGCAGAGGGGCAGCCAACTTGGCAAACCCCTCTACAAACCGCCGGTAATAACTGGAAAACCCCAGGAACGACCGTAACTCTGTGACACTAGAGGGACGGGGCCACTGGGCCACAGCCTCTATCTTACTTGGATCAGTTGCTACACCCCTGGAGGAAATAACGTGACCCAGATATCTCACTTCCTGCTGGAGAAAAGCACACTTCTCCAACCTAGCCTTTAGACCTTCCCGCTCCAGCCGGTTTAAAACTACCTCCAACCTCTCTAAATGCTGAGCAATAGAGGTGGAAAACACTACGATATCGTCTAGATATAGAAGTAACGACTGGCACTGTTGATCCCCAAATATCCTCTCCATAAGTCGCTGGAAGGTAGAGGGGGCATTGCACAAACCGAATGGCATACGGTTCCATTCAAATAAGCCAAAAGGTGTGCAAAAAGCGGTCTTTGGCTTGTCCCCCTCTGTGACCGGGACCTGATTGTACCCACTAGCTAAATCCATAGTAGAGAACCAACAGGCCCCTGTCAACGCATCCAGCGACTCCTCGATACGGGGTAAGGGAAATGCGTCTCGTCTAGTCTTGGCATTTAACTGACGGTAGTCTACGCACAGGCGAAGACTACCGTCCTTTTTTTTCACCAACACAATTGGGGAGGCATACGGGCTACAACTCTCCCTGATTACTTGGGACTCCAACAGCTGATTAATGTGGGCCCTAACAACCTCGTACTCAGAGGGAGGTACACGACGATGTCGCTGCCGTACGGGAACGTCATCCAACACTGGGATATCGTGCGAGATGAGACTAGTACAACCCAGATCACCATCATGTTCAGAAAACACCATCTGATATTTACCAAGCAAGGTCCTGACCTTATCCTGTTCTGACTCTGACAAGGCAGATAAATTCAGCGCTGCGATCTGCTCTGGAACAGTGGAACTGACTACCTGAGTACCTTGTGAATGGGCACTAACTGTGATAGGCCTAACTTCCGTAACGCCCGTAGGTAAACTAACAACATGTACTCTAACGAGGGTACCCAATACTCGGCGGCGGAAAAGCAGGACGTCGGAAGTGCCTATATTGACCACTGGTACGTAAACTGAGCCTCCAATAACTCGCACCAAAGCGGGGGAGGCTAACAACCCCTCAGGTAACCCCGACTCGGAGGGCTCGAACAGCACTGTACTACCGGCCAGTTGTTCTGCACAAGTTGCCGCAACAAACTTAATGGTACCGCCCGTGATACGACATGCCCGGGGACCGCGCACCCTTACCCTAGTCGAATCAACCGATGGTTGCTCACTACCTTGGTGACAGTGTTGCAAAGCTTGAAAAACTGAAAGTGGCGCACACGAAACCGGGGGGAAATTAAACAAAGCAGGGCCATGGTGTCCAAAGAGCTCCCGATAGCATCGCCCGAGTACATTCATCCCCAACACACCAGGGACTCGAGAGCGCAGGCCACCAGGAGGATCCCTGACCACCAACACCCCACATCGGTTCACTGTCCTACCACAGAGCTCGACGTCCAACTCCATATAACCAATATATGGGATGGAAAGACCGTTGGCGGCCCTCAGCTGCAACCATGAACATGACCTCAATTGCTCTGGACCCCGTGACTCAAAATGCTGAACGAAGCAACTTTCCGTAATGGTTGATACCATTGAACCCGTATCAATTAAACAAGGGACCAACACACCCCCAATTGAAACATCCAAATGCGGACAAGCGGACATTAAACTTGGACTAGAGTTAAACTTTTTACTGTCGGAGTCGACCTTTTCCCCAACCGAGCTGTGACTCTTCAGCACGGCGGGAATTAGTTTTCCGACGCATTATTAGGTTGTATGCGTCTACCTTCCTCTGCTGCCGGATCAGAGCGAGGACGCGCAGGCGATCGAAAAATCACACGTTCCCCCTCGCATTCCCGTGCAAAGTGGCCTGGTTTTTGACACCGCCTACAGATAACGGGCCCACCACGAAAAGGTTGAACGCGAGGATGAGGGCCCTGCAACCGGGCGAAACTCTGGGTGAGCTGATTCAACTGTTCTTGTTGCAACTTTAACATTTCTCTCAGCTCTCTCATTTCAGAGTTTTTAGGCGAGCTACCACCTCCCTGCACTTCATACTGAAACCCATGTGCCACAGGGACGGAAAGACTTCGACCCCTGGCCCCACTCGGCATTCCCTCCCGCTCCCATCGGATTGCTTCACTCCGCACCTCTAGGAGGGTGAGAGAGGGCTGACGGCGAACTAACTGTTTCAGTTCACGGCGAAGGGAAACGTCACAAACGTATTCTACAAATTGATCTCTCAATAGAATTTCCGCATTTGGCATGGCAGTAGGGGACTTCTGCCTGACCCTCTCTAGGAGACCCATCAGGGCCAGGGAAAATTCCAGCAAAGTCTCCCCATCCCGCTGTCTCCTAGAGAAAAAGGCCTCCTGTAGGGCAACATAAGACTGGGAACAACCGTACAGCTCTTGCAAAATTAAATAAATTCTCTCTGGATCTCCCCGCTCAGCTACAGGGCGATGCCGAATCTCCTCACGTGCCTCTCCTGTTAGATGATCAAACAAAAAAAATGCTTGATCAGCCACAGACAGATGACGTGTTCTTATACAGGCTTTCGCCTCCTCTATCCAATCATTTATGCCAATACCCGGCCTACCATCAAATATTGGACATTTTCGATCCCTTGGAATAAACACAAGCCGCTCAGTTAATGTGGCACTACCACTTACTGATTGATCAGCAGAGGGCACTGAAGGTTCTCTAGAGGGGCCAGCTATTGGACTCAAAGGAGCAGCTCGGCTCTGGTCTTGACGCAATTTCTCATTATCTGCCCTCAGCTGAGCAACAAGATCCCTCAATTCCTGAATTTCCTCCATAAATTTTTTTTTTTTTTTTTTTTTTTTTTTAAACTTATCCGAGCAACCTCTAAGTAAATCGCACGGATACGGAAAACAGCTGCTGGAATACCCCCAATCCTTTGAAATGACGCTGCTGCTTTATCTCCCACACTAGACTTGAGAAAAAAAAAAGAAAAGAAAACACTAATACATTCATACAATGTACACCTTCACACAGTTACCCAGATAACAAGCATCCACGTCTTCAGCCCAACGAAAAGCACTGGACACCCTGCCGACTACGCCAGAATGTAGCGGAGCCCCCAGTCCTACACGAGGAGCGATTACAGGGATACTACCTCTAGCTTAAACGTGACTACGCCACCCTGGTTACCAGGGAAACATTAATACTATGGATCTAAGATTTTACACAAGACACACAGGAACGAAATTGTCAAGAAGGGCTAGAGACGTGGAGGCCAATCATCAAATATTTATTTAATTACTCACAATGATTGTTTTAAAAAGAGTATCAAAACTGGGTCATCAATATTCACAATAAAAAAACGGAGACCATGAGATAAAGGGAGCCGAGGCTTAACGGCAGATGCACAAACTTAGTAAGCGCTAGGCTTCTATCTCACTCTCAGCCCCTGTGTACAAATGTCAGCACACACACCGCAATAATCTCAAGAAATAACCACGCAGCACTCTGTGACAAGCCCTCCACCATGTAAGGGCTCACTGGTGGCCCGCCCTAAAGCCTCGGCTCCTATAACGAGAGCAAAACATTGCTACAAGTCTCATACAATAACACAAACATACACGAATAACATTTAAATTAATAAACCAAAAAAACTACGATGAAAATACGAAGGTTCAGTGCCAACGAAGTTACCCTCACTGGCCTTCTACCAAGATCTTGAAAACAAAACAAATCAAATGAAATTAACAAATACCACACTGCAAAACACTCAAAGTAAACCAATCAAAACAATCAACACAAACAATGAAAAAAGGTATATAATAGAAAAATAAAAGAATACAAAAAAAACAAATATGTAAAAACAAACCCAATACAAAACAATTATGAAATGTCAGGTGGAAGATATCCAGCGATCACGGTGGCACATAGGCCTACTAGAGGACGAGCGAGAATCACACACACACACACACACCACGTGGGCGGTGTACACACGTGTGTGGATAAGAGTTTGTGATCAAGATAGTCTTAATATACAAAGCAGCAGCGTCAAATCGCGTTGCTCCCCAGGCGTCACAGAACATCGATTCCTCCTAAAAATACACACATAAGCATACTTGCAATATATAAAAAACAGGAGTGCTATACGAAGTGGAAGTTTCACATACCTTTAACTCATGAACCCGTCGCCCATCCACACCACGCATACACAGGGCACAACCTCCCCCAAAGCACGGGAATGCGAGAGGGGCACGAAAAAGCTCACACTGCAAGCTATCCCCGCAGCTATAAATCACATAGACGTTACAACACATCATATGCCGGTGCACCAGTTAATCAGCCAACGCACACGCATAAGGTTACCTCAAAGCATCATGAGACACGGGACCGCAAGAGATATGTGGTGAGATCTGGAGCCGCCAACAGCCGCGAACTATCCCGAACTATGAGCAAAACAATCGTTTACACAAAATCCGACACCTGTGTTACTATCAAGCTCAAACGACACCTACCTCAGAGCGGAAGTGTTACGGGAACAAGGGGCGGTCCCACGGGCAACGACGCGACACTCAAATGGTAAGCACACGCAAGGAGTGGTTTTCGTGCTATTTTTATACCATCCCAACCTGTTCGTGATTAGACCTGCACTACCCCAAGCACATTAGTTTAATCACAGGGCCAGTTTAATTACAGGGCCACAGTACATCCCACTACACATTCATAAATAAAGCTGAAAGCAGCGATTATGAGACAACAAAAGATCCAAAGATCTGAGTTTACAGCTTGTGAGGCAGCAACAGATCCGACCACGTTCTGAGCCTCCAGTCTGTGAGGAAAGAGACATTAACAAACACTACGTTCAGAGTTTTAGTCCAGCGAGACAGTGACGACTACAGCATGCCCTAAGTCTCCATGCCTGAGATACAAAAAGCGGATTGACCAAGTCCTGAGTCTCTGGCCCAGAGATGCAGAAGACACACAGAGACATTTGCAACAAGGTTAAGCTCAGGAGAGCAAACCTTCACTTCAAGGTTCCTTCGTCCACATGTTCCAGATTGTTAAGGACCTTCTGCACCTACTCCAGGGCCTCATCTGCGTGTTCCGGATTTTAGGACCCTTTGGTGCCCCAGGAGATCAGCATCCCACAGATCTTCGTGTTCAAGGCTGTTGAAACGGATTCCAGCTCCTTTCCCTACTGCATTGTCTTCCAGCACAAGTCACCGCCATCGGACTGCTTAGTCAACCACGTGGAACGTAAATATCACTTAACCAAACCTCTTTCCAGAGACCTTGGCATTGTTGTATATTATCAGTATATGATTTTCTAATTCACATTAGAGGTAATATAACTGATGCAAGTTAATAACAAATAATCTTTTGTTTATTTGTTTGTTGCATAATAAGGTTCTTCATCTTAGTTTCAGAGAAACAACAGTTTATCTTTCCATATGATAACGCAACTATAGCCATAGCCACACTCAACTTAATCACATGTATTTTATGCATCTTATGCACTTTATTCCCTTATCATTCATTGTATTCATTTAGTAGTTGTGTTAGTTATTCTTGCTTATCTTTTGTTAATAAAATCTATTTCATTACTGTCTTCCTTGTGCTGATAATACAGAAGAGGTTCTACAAGTTAGCAATCTCACCAATCTTGGCCCCACTTTATATTTGGTGTCCTTAACTACTACGTACTTACACCGGAAAATAAGTACAATGTACTTAATGTGTTCATATTGTATTGCAAAATACTTTTGCTCATATTGAGGTGGGATACAGGTAAAGTTAGGGACAGGTGAGGTGGTACAGGTGAGTTTGAGGGTAGGGTTATGTGTAGGGTTGGGTACCGAACTCGGTACTTTTAAGGGCGCCGACCAAATTAAGTCGGTACTACCGAGTACCGATTCACATTAAATCAATCGGTACCAAATTTCAGTACCTGAGGGCGGCAGTGGCTCAGTGGTTCATGTAGGTTGTCTACAAACTGGTTGGTGGTTCGATCCCCGGTTCCCCAGGTTGGTGGTTCGATCCCCGGTTCAACCAGACCAAGTGCCGAGGTGTCCATGAGCAAGACACCTAACCCCAGTTGCTCCCGACGAGCTGGATGGCGCCTTGCATAGCTGACACCGCCGTAGGTGTGTGAATGAGTGTATGAATGGGTGAATATGAGGCAAATGTAAAGCGCTTTGGATGGCCGTAGGTCTGTTAAAAGCGCTATATAAATGCAGTCCATTTACCATAAACCAGTCTGTTGTTAGTGATACTGCCAAATAGATTTGATTAGCAAACAGTATAGATAGCATGGAAAATTCAATCTTATTATTCAACATATGTACATAAACTACTAGTATATCTTCAAAAAATCTGCAGACATAAAAATATTGTAACTGGTAAACTTTGTCAGTCCTGTGTGAAGATTTGTCTTGACAGAATTAAATTAATTAGTAAACAACTTACAATTAGGGGGGTCACGTCTTTTTTCTGCAAGACAAAATTAAGTTAACTGTTATTAAATTCACCACCAAGTTAATATTTAGTGGTGTACGAAAGATCAGAGAGATATTTAACATTAGGTTAACATTAACATTACATTAGGCGGAGAAGACTCAAATGCACAATCCTCTCCTTGTCCAAGCAGAAGTCAGTCAACACAGCAGAGGGACACAAGTGAAGTGAAGGAAAGATACAGCCTGCTGTGCTGTTTTATTTACCGGTTTTCCTCCTCAGAAGATCACTAGCTGCAGACTTGAAGCGATTGCCTTCCTCCTCACTGGCAAAATTGAGACCGATCTGGCACGCCTGAGGACGAACACACATTGAAGATGCTTTTTATACACTCTGCTTGTCATGAAACAGCAGACAGACAATAAGTCATAAATCAAAACCCAGATGATTCAGAATTGTTATTCAAACAGGAAAGCTGGTTGCACTGATAAACGTCAACACAAAATTTTGTAACAAAAAATAAAAAGCCATTTGCAACTCATTTTACTTTTGTAATAAGCCACATTACAGAGAAAAACAATATTAAACTAGATTAAAAAGTTTGTCAAGACAAACTTTGATGTTGGTTTGAGAAAGCCTGACCAGAAAGTTTTAAAAGCTTTTAAAAGCTTGAAGGTTTTCAGTTTGAAGTAGTTTGAAGTTTAAAGTAGTTTAAAGTTTGAGGGCCCTATCTTGCACCCAGCGCAATTGACTTTGTACACCGACGCATGTGTCATTCCTATTTTGCACCCGCGCAAAGCGCGCTTTTCCCTCCACAGAAGCACGTCGCTAAACTAGTGAATGAACTTGCGCTCCCTGGGCGGTTCAGCGCAAAAAAGGAGGCGTGTTCCGGCGCAAACAATCCCTGGTGCTATTTTGCTGTTCCATTAAACAATTGCGCCACTGACCAGAAAAAACCTAGTCTAAAGTCAGTGGCGCGTTGCGCGTTGTTCATTATGCTATTTTAAGGGCGCATGCTTGACCATAATGTATAGCGTGCACAACGCGCATACACTTTGCTCATGTAACCTACACAGATGCAACAGTTATTTTTGCAAATCATAAATTGTTACACTAAAAAAATATTAACACATGAGATGACGGAAATCATTGTGGTGTCCCACGAAGATGTGAAAAAAAAGGCATAAATCTAGCTTACAAATGATTCAGGCTAATTGTAATAATTAAGGATAAGACCTCTTTGCCCAATAGTGGCAAGACACATATGTATATAAGGACATCTGACAAATTGGTTTGTCCGTCAAGAACCAGGAAAAAAAATCGACTGAAAAAACTGAAAGACTGAACAAAAAAAAAGACTGTGAAATCACCTTTACCATAATGTACAACATTACAACTTCACTTCTCTGTCTTTCACTGCTCTTACAAGAACATCAGTCTCCTCGGCTGTGAACCGCTCCTGGCGTGCGCCTGGTAAATACGCCATAATAATAGCAATCCATAATGGAACTTGCGCACCTGCTTTTAAAGGGAATGTTGGATGACGCTCGGATTGGTTTATTCACGTTACGCCCAAACCACACCTATGAATAATGAAGCTACTTCAGACCAACCCATTTTAGATTTGCGCCGGGCGCAAGAGCCATTTATCCCGCCGGGAAAATAGCAACAGCGCCGAGACCCGCCCACAAAGTTACTTGCGCTTCACGCTTTGACACTTGCGTTTCAGATCGTTAAGATAGGGCCCTGAATGTTTTAAAGGCAATAAAGTCGATAGATAGAATGATAGATTTCTGATTGAAATCGTGTTTCTTGTTTCTGTCCCAAACAGAAATAAGATTATTTTTCTTGAAAAATTAATTTTAATTAATTAATTTTTTTGGCAGATAATTTAGCTCGTTTTAAGCAAAAACTCACTTCATTTTGATTTGTTTCCCCAGAAAACAAGACAAAAATATCTTATGTAATTTTACTTATCTAGTAAATGTTTCTTGATTTAAGAATTTTTAGATAGTATTTGGACTGGAAACAAGAAAAAAATACAAAATAAGAAGGGCATTTTTTGCAGTGTAGATTCAGTTTCACATTGACTTGAACTCCAGCTTTATCAGTCTGTGGCCATGGCACATACCTTACGTCTGCTAGGGTGAAGTATGTACAAAACGTCTCGGGTTATGACTATAACCCTTGTTCCCCGAGAAGGGAACGAGACACTGCGTCGTCGAGTGACGACACTCTGGGGAACGCCCACAGCGTTACGCATCTGAAGCATGAATGAAATCAAGCCAATCTGATTGGTGTTGCGTCGTGACGTAGTAGATGACGGCATACCCGGAAGATACAAAAAGGAAGCTGATGCAAACACACACTAGCTCTTTTGCGATGAAGCAAGCGCTCTAGGTGTGGCGATAGGTGTGGCGACGAGACGCAGTGTCTCGTTCCCTTCTCGGGGAACAAGGGTTATAGTCATAACCCGAGACGTTCCCCTTCGAGGGAACTCGCACTGCGTCGTCGAGTGACGACACTCTGGGGAACGTTAATACCCACTAGGCCACACCAAATCACCCCCACGTCCCAGTGTGAAGCTGGAAACCCAGGCACACTCAGGACGCAAGAACTCGAGCACCAGGCGTCACCGGGAGGTGCAGACTGTAAAAACGTATGAAGGTGTGCGGGGTGGCCCACCCGGCCGCCTCGCATACCTCTTGAAGCGAGACGCCAGAAAGGAGGGCCACTGAAGAAGCCATGCTCCTGGTGGAATGGGCCCTCAGGGCCATGGGTGAAGGCAAATTGCACACCCTATAAGCCGTGGCTATAGCCTGGACGATCCAGTTACTGATCGTCTGAGTTGACGCAGGCAGCCCCTTCTTGGGTGAGCCAAAACACACCAACAACTGGTCTGACCTCCTCCAATGGGAAGACTTCTCTAGATAAACACTCAGAGCTCTGACCGGGCAGAGCAGATGAAGTCTCCCCTCTTCCGCCGTCAGGTGGGGAGGGGGATGGAAAGCCTGAAGAACCAGAGACCGGGCTCCCTGAGATGGAACCTTGGGAATGTAACCCGGTCTAGGGTGAAGGATGGCCCTTACTCTGCCGGGGGCAAACTCCAGGCAGGTTGGTGTGATCGCCAAAGCCTGGAGATCTCCCACTCTCCTCAGAGAGGTAATGGCGAGGAGAAAGGCCATCTTCAGAGTCAGGTTCTTAGGCTCAGCTAGCTCCAGTGGCTCGAAGGGGGCCTCAGCCAGCCCTTCCAGAACCACCGCCAGGTCCCAGGTTGGGACTCTGGAGCGAGCCGCAGGCCTCATCCTCCGAGCCCCACGGAGGAACTGTACAACCAGGTGGTGCTTCCCCAAGGGTCCATCACCTAGAGGTGTGTAGAAAGCCCCAAGGGCAGCCACGTACACCTTCAGGGTGGACGGGGTAAGACCAGCGGAGAAGCGATCTTGGAGGAAGTCCAGCACTGAAGCCACTGGGCAGTTAACTGGATCCACCTCACGCTCTCTACACCAAGTGGAAAATACATTCCACTTGAGGCTGTACAGTCTCCTGGTAGAAGGAGCCCTGGAGCTGAGTAAGGTCTCGACTACTTCTGCTGACAGGCCCGCCTCTAGGTACCGAGCCCCCTCAGGGGCCAGACCCAGAGGCTCCACAACTCTGGCCGGGGGTGAAATATTGTGCCCCCTGCCTGAGAGAGCAGATCCCTCCTCAGAGGAACCTGCCACGGAGAGCCGTCTAGCAGAGCTATGATGTCCGAGAACCATACTCGAGTGGGCCACCGGGGTGCTACTAAGAGCAGGCTGATGCCCTCCCGGCGGACCCGCTCCAGAACTCCCGGGAGCAGAGCGATCGGGGGAATGCGTACAGACGCAGCCTCGGCCACGTCTGCATCATGGCGTCCAGCCCTAACGGAGCTGGATGCCTGAGAGAGAACCACAGTGGACAGTGGGACGTCTCTCGAGACGCGAACAGGTCCACTTCCACTGGGCCAATCTCTCGCACATGGCCTCCACCACCTCTGGGTGGAGTCGCCACTCCCCGGGCCTCAGCCCCTGCCTCGACAGGATGTCTGCTCCCTGATTTTGGTCCCCGGGAATGTACATCGCCCTGAGGGACGATAACTTCCCCTGGGACGACAGGAGGATTTGATGTGCCAGTCTGCATAGAGGGCGCGACTTCAAACCCCCCTGGTGATTGAGATACGCGACAAACGAAGTGTTGTCTGAGCGTATCAGGACATGGTGGCCGTGGAGGTCCGGGTAGAAAGCTCCTCAGAGCTTTGTAGACCGCCAGCATCTCCAGGCAGTTGATGTGCCATGAGGAAATTCAATTCAATTCAATTCAAATTTATTTGTATAGCGCTTTTCACAATACACATTGTTTCAAAGCAGCTTCACAGAAAGTGCATTTCATAAATGTACATTGAAAAATGTTAGAAAAGAGAATGTTAAAGAAAAAATGTTAGGATAAGTTAATCAATCATGTATTATTTTAGGCCATAACAACGCTGGCGTTGAGTCGTCTCTTCACAGGCGTCGAGTCGTCTCATCACAGGGGCATCTGAAGTCTCCATTAGAGGCTGGATACAAACTGGAGCTGACGAACTAGTTACCTCGGGACTAGTGTCCCGAGATAACAACAGAAAAGCAGATGGGAAATAATTAGCATAGCTGCTGTTCAGAATATTAATGCTGTTGGTGCGATTTAACTGTAGTATAAAACTTATTTATAATGTGAATGCTTGGCTAAAGAGATGCGTCTTTAATCTAGTTTTAAACTGGGACAGCGAGTCTGAACCTCGAACAATATCCGGAAGACTATTCCAGAGTTTAGGAGCTAAATGTGAAAATGCCCTCCCTCCTTTAGTGGACTTAGATATCCTAGGAATGACCAGAAGCCTCGAGTTTAGTGATCTTAAAGAGCGCGATGGATTGTAGGGCGATAAAAGATCAGTTAAATACACTGGAGCTAACCCATTTAGGGCTTTATAGGTCAGTAGCAATACTTTGTAATTGATACGGAACTTAATAGGTAACCAGTGTAGGGATGATAAAATTGGTGTTATATGATCATATTTTCTTGACCTAGTAAGAACTCTAGCAGCTGCGTTTTGGACTAACTGTAGTTTGTTTATCGATGATGCAGGACAACCAGCTAATAAAGCATTACAGTAATCTAGTCTCGAGGTCATGAATGCATGAACTAACTTTTCTGCATCAGAAATAGATAGCATGTTACGTAGCTTGGCAATGTTTCTAAGGTGGAAAAATGCCGTTCTTGTAACATATGAAATATGACTTTCGAAAGACAAGTTGCGGTCTAATATAACACCCAGGTCTCTTACTGTAGTGGATAAAGCGACAGGACATCCTTCCAAGTTAAAGTTGTATTGTGAGAGGTTTTGTGGGCAATTTTTTGGACCAATAAGTAACACCTCCGTTTTATCTGAATTTAATAGCAGAAAATTACACGTCATCCAGTGTTTAATATCATCAACACACGCTGTCAGTTTAGATAATTTAGCGTTTTCATCTGGTCGTGATGAAATATATAATTGAGTGTCATCAGCATAACAGTGGAAATTAATTCCATGTTTTCTTATAATATTACCAAGTGGCAGCATATATATAGAGAATAGCAGAGGGCCTAGCACGGAGCCTTGCGGCACCCCATAGTCTACTGATGTTATCTTTGATTTTTCCCCATTTAGACAGACAAAATGGTAGCGGTCTGATAAATACGATCTAAACCAGTTTAATGCCTGTCCCTGAACACCAGTGTAATTTTGAAGTCGATCTAATAGTATTTTATGATCTATAGTATCGAACGCAGCACTAAGATCAAGTAGAACTAGTATTGAGATACAGCCTTGGTCAGAAGCTAGAAGTAAATCATTTGTGATTTTAACGAGTGCGGTTTCTGTGCTGTGATGCGGCCTGAATCCTGATTGAAATTTTTCATAGATATCATTTTCTTGCAAGAAAGAGCACAATTGAGCGGACACAACTTTTTCTAGTATTTTAGACATGAATGGAAGATTTGATATTGGTCTGTAATTTGCTAGGTTATTATGATCTAATTGTGGCTTCTTAATGAGAGGCTTTATGACTGCCAACTTGAATATTCTTGGAACATGACCTAAAGATAAAGACGAGTTAATAATATTGAGAAGAGGCTCTTCCACTACAGGTAACAACTCTTTCAGTAGTTTAGTGGGTATTGGATCTAATAAACATGTTGTTGGTTTAGATGCAATGACAAGTTTATTTAGCTCTTCCTGTCCTATGGTTGTAAAGCGGTGTAGTAGCTCTTGAGGGGCGATAGTTGCGGTTGAATCATAAGACATCATTAATGATTGTGCATTTACAATTTTGTTTCTGATGCTTTCTATTTTGTCAGCGAAGAAGTTCATAAAATCATTACTACTAAACTGTAACGGAATATTTTGTTCAGGCGATGCTTGTTTATTTGTTAGTCTAGCCACAGTGTTAAATAAAAACCTTGGATTATTTTGGTTATTTTCTATTAGTTTGCGTAGATGCTCAGCCCTGGCTGCTTTTAGGGCCTTTTTATAACGTGACATACTTTCTTTCCATGCGATTCTAAAGACCTCTAAATTAGTTTGTTTCCATTTACGCTCGAAGTTACGAGTTTCTCTCTTGATAACATGTGTAGCACTGTTGTACCATGGTGCTTTAGTTTTCTCTCTAACCTTTTTTAATCTAATTGGTGCTACAATTTCTAATGTACTAGAGAAAATGGTGCTCATACTGCTAGCCATTTCCTCTAGTTCATCTGTTTGTTTGGGTTCACTGAGCAGCTGAGACAGATCAGGTAAGCTATTTGAGAATCTATCTATAGTGGTTGGAAGGATTGTTCTGCCTGGTCGATAACGTGGCGCAACATGACAGATTTCAGCAGTACGCAGTATGCAAGTTACCATGTAATGGTCAGTGACATCATCACTTTGTGGTATAATATCTATATCGGTTGGGTTGGTTCCATGTGATATAATTAAATCTAGTGTGTGATTAAGACGATGAGTGGGACCAGTGACGTTTTGCTTGACCCCAAAGGAATTTAATAGATCTGTAAACGCAGCCCCTAACGCGTAATTTGTGTTATCTACGTGTATGTTAAAATCTCCAACAATTAATGCTTTATCGACGTTGACCAATAGATCTGAGAGAAAGTCTGCAAACTCTTTTAGGAAATCAGCATAGGGCCCTGGAGGTCTATATACAGTAGCTAAGGCTAGAGATAATACAGATTTCTTTCTTACATCTAATAGCGTGACATTTAGCACTAGTACTTCAAATGAATTAAACCTGTGACCTGTTTTCTGGGTAACATTAAGAATATCTCTATATATTGTTGCAACACCGCCGCCACGACCAATCAGACGGGGCTCATGCTTATAACAGTATCCTGGTGGAGTAGACTCATTAAGACCGAAATAATCATTTGGCTTAAGCCAGGTTTCAGTAAGGCAAAGTACATCGAAACTATTATCTGTGACCATTTCATTTACAATAACCGCCTTAGGTGTGAGCGATCTAATGTTTAGAAGACCTAGTTTTAGAAATTGTTTTTGTTCACTAATATTGCGATTTTCTGGTTTAATCACAATTAGATTTTTCCTAGATCCTACAGTAGATTTAATGTTTGACCTCACTAAACGAGGAATAGACACAGTTTCTATATAATGTTCTACATTGGTACTTATGTCAATTAAGTTAGTACAAAATTGGTTTTGTTCACTAATATTGAGATTTTCTGGTTTAATCACAATTAGATTTTTCCTAGATCTTACAATAGATTTAATGTTTGACCTCACTAAACGAGGAATAGACACAGTTTCTATATAATGTTCTACACAGTTATGTTCAGACACAGTTTCTATATAATGTTCTACATTGGTACTTATGTCAATTAAGTTTGGACAGCATTGTTTTTGTTCACTAATATTGAGATTTTCTGGTTTAATCACAATTAGATTTTTCCTAGATCTTACAGTAGATTTAATGTTTGACCTCACTAAACGAGGAATAGACACAGTTTCTATATAATGTTCTACACAGTTATGTTCAGACACAGTTTCTATATAATGTTCTACATTGGTACTTATGTCAATTAAGTTAGGACAGCAAATACTGTGATTTGCAGTATTTGCAAAGGAAATGCCGGGTCTCCCACAGACCTCTCGCAAAACGGCCTTCCATGACCACGCCCCAACCAGTGAGGGAAGCATCTGTTGAAGCAGCTCTCCGGCAACATGATGCTCCCAGCACTGGTCCTTGGGACCGGAACCAAGGTTTCCGCCATATGACGAGGGAACGAAGGCATTTGCGCGTTACCCTGATCATATGAAACGGATTTCCCCTCGGGGAAAACCCCCTGGCCCTCAGCCACCACTGTAGGGGTCTCATGTGCAGCAGGTCAAAAGGTATCACCTTGGACGCTGCTGCCCTGAGCCCCAGCAGTCTCTGAAACTGCTTCACAGTGAGGCTGCGGCCCGGCTTCACTCAGGAGACCATCGCCAGTATGGACTCCACGCGTGCGGGGGACATTTGTGCCCGCATCGACGTGGAGTCCCATAAAACCCCCAGGAACGTAGTCCACTGGGAGGGCGTCAACACGCTCTTCTTCGTGTTGAGTCTCAGCCCCAAGCATCTGATGTGGGCCAGAACGACATCTCGATGCCGAACCGCCACCGCGAGGGGAGAGTGCCAGGCCGAAGGGAAGAACCCGATATTGGTACGCTTCGCCCCCGAAAGCGAACCTCAGGAACTTCCTGTGACATGGAAGGATGGAATATGGAAGTAGGCGTCCTTTAGATCTATCGTGACGAACCAGTCCTCGGACTGGATCTGACTCACGATGGCTGGAATTATGAGCATCTTGAACCTGAATCTCCTCAGAGACCGATTCAAGAGCCTGAGATCTATTATCGGACGCAACCCACCATCCTTCCTTGGAACTATGAAGTACCGGCTGTAGAACCCGGAGTCCCTGTCCGCCAAAGGAACCCGCTCTATGGCTTCCTTGGCTAACAGGGCTTGTACTTCTTGTTCCATAACCCGAACCTGCTCTGGGCCGACCACAGTCCGGACCACCCCGTTGAAACTCGGGGGAGGAGAACCGAACTGCAGCCTGTAACCCAGCTTTACAGTCTGCAGGACCCATGTAGATACACTCGGAAGGCATGACCATGCGCCAAGATAATCTACTAAGGGAACCAGCCTCTCGAGGCTGGCCTCGGGTGTCAACCGAAACTCGTTCCCGACCCCCCTGAAGCGGCTAACCGGCAGGGAGCGGTCGAGAACGATTTTCGGTGGGCGCACACGTTCGCTGCCCAGTCGCAAGTCCCCTTGGAGGCGACGAAGGCAGCGCGTGTGCGCGGGAAATCAGTGAGGCCCGAAGCGTCTTTGACGGCGGGAACACAGCACTGATTTCCCGAGAGCTCCTGGGGGAAAACGACCTCGGTTGCTCCTACCCGGGAGAGGGGGCTGGCCAGCAGGGGCCTCATCTAAGGGAGCAGCTCGACAGGGCCGCAACACTAGGGCGGACACTGCGCCTAGCAACCTCCAGGCCACCAGGCGGCGAGAACGACCTCAACTTCAGGAGGGCTCCCTCTTAGATGAATATCCAGACAAGTCAAACACGCTTGGGTGACAGACCGATTAAAGTATCTAACTTATCAAAGTCAGATAACATGACACTCAATTCCTCAGAATTAAATGTCATCATAATCACCCAACCCGTGCAACCTAGTCTGAATAACAGGCTGAATAAAAAATACATCTAACTCCTCACGTTAGATAATACTTTAATTTAATTCCTCAGAATTAAATGCAGCCATAATATGGTCTGAATGATAGGCTGAATATCTAACTCCTCAAAGTCAGATCCTATATTATTTAATTCCTCAGAATTAAATACAGCCCAAATCATCAGACGATACTGTTTTATTGTATTTATATGGCTCGTAACCATACGTTGCCTCAGCAACGTGGCTCGAGCGGTTATAATACAATTGGCTTTCATTCCTCGGAAAAAAAGTCAAACAGGCGCGAGGCTGAAACACCCGAAAAGCGCACGGTAGTACGCGTCGAGATATTTCTCAATGAAAACAGCCAGCACCCTCAGGCGCTGACCGCATGCCTCGCACCCCACAGTATCCACAATACAGTGAAACATGGTCAGAAATGACACCAGACGATACTGCTTTATTGTATTTATACGGACTCGTAAACCACACGTTGCCTCAGCAACGTGGCTCGAGCCCTTATAATACAATTGGCTTTCATCCCTCGGGAAAAAAAGCCAAACAGGCGCGAGGCTGAAACACCCGAAAAGCGCACGGCAGTACGCGTCGAGATATTTCTCAATGAAAACAGCCAGCACCCTCAGGTGCTGACCGCATGCCTCACACCCAACAGTATCACATTTCACCGTATCCCGTTGTATCAATTTACTAGCAGACTCGAACCTACGCGCTGCCTTTTTTTTTTTTTTTTTTTGGCAACGCAAGATTGAATCTTGCATAGGAAATGGCGAGCCTCGATACGGAGCACGTCTAATTCCTCAGAATCAGACAGCTCACGCATCGGGTCCTCCACCCCGGGGGAAGAAGCCGCAGCGCGGGCTTCCACACGGGGAAGGAGAACAATGGAACTGTCAAACAGGGAAGGAGAAGATGCCTCAGCACCCTCTCAAGTTCCCCTGACAGCCCATCTGCGAGTCCCATGATTGATCAACCGTGCTGTCCTTTTTTTTTTTTTTTTTTTTTTGACAGACACGGGACCAGCCACGGGGTTCGCGAGCCCTGCTTGTGAACAACGTTGGTAGACAAACAACATCAAATAAGACTGACAAAACACAGAGCGCTTTGCTGAAGAGCAAAAAAGCTAGTGTGTGTTTGCATCAGCTTCCTTTTTGTATATTCCAGGTATGCCGTCATCTACTACGTCACGACGCAACACCAATCAGATTGGCTTGATTTCATTCATGCTTCAGATGCGTAACGCTGTGGGCGTTCCCCAGAGTGTCGTCACTCGACGACGCAGTGCGAGTTCCCTCGAAGGGGAACAGATGTGAACACATGGACAAACACACACATGGGGGCATGTAAGATCTGAGCACTTACATCTCCAGCAAATGTGATAAAGTAAGACCTGGAGCTGTTTATGTCAGGGTTCTGTCACTTCGGTCTAGTTTACTCTTGGTTTGTGACAGAGCCCTGACACTCCTGTATTGTTTGTCTTGTCTTGTGTGAGCGCGCAGCTTTGAGCATGCTCAAGCTGCGTGCTCTTCTGTCCGTGTGTTTTGTGTGCGGGGCGTGGTGTTCGGATCCCAGCACTTCGGTCTAGTTTGGGTTTCAGTTTTGTGTTGGGATTCGGACATTCATGCTCCGCGTGTTTTTGTCACTCTGTCTTGTCACGTGAGCGTGTGCTCTTCTGTCTGTGTAGCACACGGTTCATGTTTACATCGGCCGTGTGCTTTCATGTTATGTTTTGTCTTATGTTGTGTAGCACGTGGTTGGTGTTTTTCACTGGCTACGTGCTACGTCATGTTGTCATGTTTTGTGTGAACATGCAGCTGATGAGTTCTCATTAGCTGCATGTTCATGTCATGTTTGGTGTGAGCACATGTCTTGTTAAGTGTTTCTTTGTGCCATGTGCTCGTGTCTTTTGTCTAACCCCGCCCACCTTGTTTCCTGATTATTGGTTAATTTGCCCCACCTGTCTTCCCTCGTTACCCTCTTTTGTTTGTTCCCTATTTAATCTCCTTGTGTTTGCAGTCCAGTGCAGAATCGTCGTCTTTACCTCATGTTTCCCTGCTCAAGTCAAGTCAAGTCAAGTCAAGTCAAGTCAAGTCAAGTCAAGTCAAGTCAAGTCAAGTCTGTTTTTCCCCCTCGGGGTAGTTTTGTTTCATCTTGTTTTATTTTGTTATTATCAATAAAAAGCCCATTCCTCTGCATCTTTGAGTCCTCGCTCCTTTCCCTTCAACAACCCTGACAGTTTATTGAAGTTGTTATAGAGCTCCTGATCAAACAAGATTGTTCCCTCCTGTGAAAGCAGAATAAGAAACCATTTACGTAATACAAAGAGCAAGATGAAATGAGGAAAAACACATCTGACCCACACATCTGACCCAAAACACATTTGACCCACATTGACTTACTTTCATATCAAACACCCTGATAAAGTAAGATCACACTAAACACACTAAATCAATTAACACAACTGAATCAGGCCCCTGTCCCTTTATTCTGCGTATAGAGACAGAGCGACACGCGGCATAATATGAAAACCACGCCCACCAGGGGGGAAAACAATCCAACGCTCTCCATTGACTTTGTATTGCGTGAAGCGGCCTCCTTGTCTTTTCTGACTTATAACAAAAAACAGAACAGTGTCTAAAAACTGATATGTGACAAAGTGTACAGCAAACAAGCTAAACAAAACCCAGAACCAAAAACCCAGACGTTTTTATATGCTGTTGACCCAAAAAAGTTTTATCAATAGATGGCTCAACTGAACAAGGAAATTTACAAACTATTAACTACTATTATTCCTTTCAATTTGTCTAATTAAAACGTCCACAAATGTATAAAACTGATGTATTAAAAATCAGTTAAAACCCATAGACACTTGTTCAGTGGTTAGCCACTAGATGGATCTCAGTGAGTCTTCAAGATTCATGGGTTCACAGATCATCACCACCCCAGTGGTGAACCATTGAAATTTTGAAATCACGTGACTTTGGCAGTTTGATACATGCTCCGAACCACTAATTCGAAATAAAAGATTTGTAAAGGTTTCGAAGCTTCATAAAGCAGTGTTTCAAAATCGCCTATCACTAGTGCATGATTTTGACTTTCTGAGCAGTTCCTTTAGATTTTTTTTGGATTACCCTTTAACAAATTACTGCATTTGGATCCTCAACCTTTGGATCTCTCAGTTCATGGCACTGAGAATGTTATCTCTAAAACTACCATGTCATCTCTAAAACTACCATGTCGTGAGTTTTTAGAGAAGGCTGATAATATGATAGTAAAATATTGTATTGCCCTGTAAACACCTACTTGCCGTCTATTGTCTAATGTTTGGTGAGGTTAACTCGTGTTATTATCAGTGAGTGTTTTATTTTATTAAAAGACAATGAACACATGAACCATTGTGCAGTGCTTCTTATGTTTATCAAACAGTAAAAATGCACCTTTACATGCCCAAAATCATGTCAAAATCATGTCTGTGGATGACAGTATGAAGTAAGGACTGATGGGACGTAGTTCTGCTCCAATTCACAGACGATGAGTGGAAGGAGAATTTGCGAATAAAATGACAGTAATTTATGATATTTTATAGGGATGTCCAGATCCGATCACATGATCGGAAATCGGGCCCGATCACGTGGTTTCAGACTCGATCGGAATCGGACGTTACCTCCCGATCAGGACTCGGATGTATATATGTACAGGGCTGGATTAACATAAGGGCTAGCTGGGGCTGAAGCCCCAGGGCCCGAGCACGGAGGGGGCCCGTGATTGGCCGAGGAAATGATTGACAGTCGATCGGGAGAACCTAAACTTTACTTGGAGCGCCGCTCGCCGAACCCCACCACGCCCCCACATATTAAGCGCTGTTATTTACTCGAGTGCTGCAAATGCATGGGATTGGGAACAAGCATCAAAAGCCAGGTGAAGAAACGGCGTTACCTGATTAAACCGCGAGCGCATCCAACAGACTCGAAGCGCGAGAGCAGCTGGATCGTCTCACGCACAGCGCTGACCAACTCGTTCGGCAATTTTGCCACTCTATTGAAGTGATAACGAGTTACGAGCACCAGGCAGTCGCTTTATCCATTTGAATTTGATACAAGCACAACATCATGTGTACAGTAAAGGCTCTGTGGCGAAACTAGTTGTACAAGACTGAATAGCTCCGACCATGTAAACTGAAGTGTTGAGGTAAACTAGGCTGCCTACACGATGGCCGTAGCCAGCTATGAGGTCTGGACCTCTGTATTTTTCCGAGGTGTACATAATACATTTATCCAAAGTGACTTACAAATGAGAGCAATAGAAGCAACTAGAACAGTCAAGGGCAACAATATGCAAGTGTTAATATGTGTTAAATGTAATTCACGAGTTCACACTTACATATAATTCATAGAGTAAATTTAATGCGTATTTGGCGTGCTGTCCGGGGGGAGGGCTTCGAGCTCGGTCTTTGGCCCGAACCCAGAGTACCCCCCGTATGTAAGTGGTTAGAACTAAAAGAGCAGAAACGTGGAGAAGGGGTGGTGGAGGGATGCTGATGAACTGTCAACAAAATGGAGGTGAGACGGCTGCGTATATATACACCTCTTTGTTGATTAGCTGAGTACTCTCCACCTGTGTCAATTATCTGAACATGCTCCTCCACCTGTGTCAATTATCTGAACGTGCTCCTCCCGAACTTTGTTTAATAAAACATCATTAAATGTTGCAAAATAATTGCCTAATAGAGTATTAACACTACTTTAATGCTGCAAGGATATCTTCTTGTCTGAGCTGCCCTGCCTGCAGTCTGTCACCAGTCTGCTCATCAATATCAAAATATTTGAGATGACCAATCAAATGAAAGTATGCAGGCTTTATACGCAGAAGCTGTTGCGCAAGTAACACAATGCTTCAGTAAACGGTGCGAGATGCAAGTAGCCAAACGAAACATTTCATATTTGACAGCTGTTTTAGTATATAAAATGTTAAAAAATTTAAAAGACTATCAGCCAGAGCTCAGCTTTAGGAGGGGAAGAGACAGGGCAAGAGAAGGAGACCTAAAAGAAAGAGTGATGGAAATGAGGAGGCTTATAGAAATGAGAGAATGATTAAAAAAGGAGAGAGGAGGTATGACAGATAATCTACTGCCCACAAACATAGAAGTATATACTTATAGAAGTATCGGATCGGGACTCGATATCGGTAGATACTCAAAATCAAATGACTCAGACTCGGACTCGAGGGCAAAAAAACTTGATCGGGACATCCCTAATATTTTATTCATATTTATATGTATTTACTGCAGCTCAGTCCCTGCATCGTACTGTACATTACGCCATTTCTACATCATTGCACGTGCTTACATGTTATTTCGATTGGATTAGAAAATTAATAAATCAACCCTCTCAATACTATCAAAATTTCAGTCAGATCGAGCTCAATCGGATCGATTAAGGTGTTTACATGAAAGCTTTTCAATCCAATTGAGCCGTCAGTTCGATTACTAATGGATTATTTGGTTGCATATAGGCCTAAACGTAGGATCATTTGAGTGTTCCGTTCCAATAAAATCATTAGTGATACATTCATGGCAGTTCGAGTTGGGAACATCGGACATCATCAGGACTGAACACTACCTGACAAAGAAATCAAGAAAATGTTTGAGAATTTACGGTCCATTTCCTGCCCAGAGAGTTGAAGAGCACTTCATTTTCTTGCTGGGTGAGAAGAATGGAGTCAATATTCCCCACAGCCTTCTGTAGTCTGCCAGTGACATCCATCAAGTTGTGCTTCTTACCTTTAAAAAAAATCTCATGTTGCTCGAGGTGATTTTGACAGTAGGAGTTGAGACACACTAAACAGGACTTGATGGCTTTGCATTTTGTTACAGTGCAAATGTCACACGCCACATCTCCAGGTCCAGCGTAGCAGTGAGCAGGAACAACTCCATGGAGTTTTGACTTCAATTTCTCCACCATTTCAGCAAACACCTTATTTTTACATAAGACAGGTCTTGGATTGAAGATCTGTCTGCACTGAGGGCAGCTGTAAACTCCCTTCTGATCCTCCTGATTCCAGCAGTCTGTAATACAGATCATACAGTAACTGTGTCCACACGGAATGGTCACTGGATCTATCAGTACATCCAGACAAACTGGACAGCTGAACTGGTCCTGAGCCACTGAAAGGCTGGCTTCTGCCATTTTACAGAGACGTAAAGCAACCCAACAATATCTTCCAGTGAATTGGAGAGTTTCCTGGTTCCGTCTTTGAGAAAGTGAAACTGATAATGCATAAATATTTTATCTCATCCCATAATTATGATGTCACTCCTAGTCACATAATGTTTAAAGGGATCGCCTTGTGTGTCTTGTTAATGACTATACTACCAGTAAGTTTTCATTTCTCTGCTAACCTTCTTCGGTTATACGGGGTGCTAGAGCACCCTCAAATGCAAGCAAAAGCACCCTCAGTTGATACTGTAGAATATTGGCGAAACAGATTTGGCCGATTTGCAAATTTGTGTCCGAGCTCTGGAGAGCGTCAAATGCATCTATTTACAGCGTGTTTTTGCTGTGGTGAGTAATGTAGCCAATCACAGTAGATCTCTTGAACGTGATCAGCGGTGTTAGTCAGAATCTCACCGCTCAAACGGCAGAGTTTTTATTCAGTGCTGAGTTAATGCAGGCTTGCGAAACCTCTCATTAACAAACAAAGTAAAGACATGATGTAAGTAAGAGATTTATTGTTGATTTATTGTTGACATTTTTATAATGAACACTATAATGGAACTTTGTGAGATTGCGATGAACTGACAAAGCAATAGCATTTTAGAGATCATATAGCGATCTTGGCTCACTTTCGAGGCTACAGTCCATAAAATTAATTGAATAAAACTATTGTTGTTAAGAGGACCGACGGCCAATTGCATGCTGCTAAAGTTTTGGAAGTGACATCTAAATATAAATGCCACTCTGCAAGAGACAGAAATATCCTCCTGACCCAGAATAGAGGTTTTGCATCTATAGAGGACATTATTTAGTTAATTTCTCTGACAACATACACAGTTTTAAGTCTGGATAATGTTATGAAATATGAGACATTTGTATGAAAATATTATTAGGCCTACTCGTCTTTTTACATGATATATTATCCCAAAACTAGGGATGCACTGAATCCAGGATTCGGGTTCGGATTTGGCCAAATATTGGCCATTTTTTTCCACCGAAACGAACCTAGGCTTGCACTATGCGCGCTCCGCTGGTCGAACGTAATGACGCCGCCATTGATTACGTGTTTACTAGGTGGACTGCTCGAATGCAGTAGGCTGTGAGAAAGTGAAAATGGAACTCGGTTCGTATGGACAGCACAGCGGCCGCTGCGTACATCAACAGTAAAGGTGGTCTTTACTCCCGTCGCATGTCACAACTCCGCCGCTATCTCCTCCTGTGGAGTCAGAAGCATCTGAGGTTGCTTCACGCCACTCACATTCTGGGTCCACAAGGAGTGTTGCCTCTCACAGGATGGGTACATTGTTGTCATAAAGGGATGGACATGGTCAGAAACAATGCTCAGGTAGGCCGTGGCATTTAAACAATGCCCAATTGGCACTAAGGGGCCTAAAGTGTGTCAAGAAAACATCCCCCACACCATTACACCACCACCAGCAGCCTGCACAGTGGTAACAAGGCATGATGGATCCATGTTCTCATTCTGTTTACGCCAAATTCTGACTCTACCATCTGAATGTCTCAACAGAAATCGAGACTCGTCAGACCAGGCAACATTTTTCCAGTCTTCAACTGTCCAATTTTGGTGAGCTCGTGCAAATTGTAGCCTCTTTTTCCTATTTGTAGTGGAGATGAGTGGTACCCGGTGGGGTCTTCTGCTGTTGTAGCCCATCCGCCTCAAGGTTGTGCGTGTTGTGGCTTCACAAATGCTTTGCTGCATACCTCGATTGTAACGAGTGGTTATTTCAGTCAAAGTTGCTCTTCTATCAGCTTGAACCAGTCGGCCCATTCTCCTCTGACCTCTAGGATCAACAAGGCATTTTCGCCCACAGGACTGCCGCATACTGGATGTTTTTCCCTTTTCACACTATTCTTTGTAAACCCTAGAAATGGTTGTATGTGAAAATCCCAGTAACTGAGCAGATTGTGAAATACTCAGACCGGCCCGTCTGGCACCAACAACCATGCCACGCTCAAAATTGCTTGAATCACCTTTCTTTCCCATTCTGACATTCAGTTTGGAGTTCAGGAGATTGTCTTGACCAGGACCACACCCCTAAATGCATTGAAGCAACTGCCATGTGATTGGTTGATTAGATAATTGCATTAATGAGAAATTGAACAGGTGTTCCTAATAATTCTTTAGGTGATTGTATATAGGCCTGTAGATGCTGTTTATTAAACTAAAATATGACCAAGGATTATTTACTAATTAATCTCTCATTGAGAGGAGGAATAAAAGTGTAACTCTATTCTGGAGGTAACTATTTGTTAAAAAGTTAAAATCTTATGAATAGATGAGGAATTCCAACCATGTCATTCTTAACACACATTTACACTTAATATGAACCTCAAAGACAAGGTTTGATCACACATATAAAACAAAAACATATCCAAAATAGCTTCTTCTCCAACTATTTTCCATTTGGATTTTCCATGAAAATCATCATGTTTCATTGTGTTTTGTTGTACTGAATACTCTCTGATTTTCATTCATTTGATCATGGCTGCTTTCCCAACTGGCATACTTTTGCATGTCATAATTATGTACTGCATTGTTGATAGTAAAGTAATATCAAATGCCAGTATTCCATTAGGATTATTCCGAACAACATGCACAGAGAACGTGATCCAGGCACCTTTGATATACTATTTTGATTTGAGATGGACACATTCTTATCTGACATACTCTACAATACAGAGGCAAATAGCTGAATGTTGCCCGAATCTGTTTTACTTCATATGTGACAGATCTATTTAGGATATCAGTGTGATTACTTTGAATTAGGGCTGTCAACGTTAACGCATGCATGCGATTAATTTAATGTCATTAAAGCGTTAAAATAATTTAACGCAATTAACACAAATAAATTACAGAAGTACGTGAAGCTGCGTCATTTACATACTTTTTGTCACGCAGTTATGATTTTTAGAGGCTGGGAGTTTATCTCAATCACACTGAGCATCTACAAGCACCCGTAACCCTGGTAAGAGGAAATTTCCATTCTAACTCTTTAACTCTGTTCTGCTTCTCTGTTTGTGATCGGGCCATTTTAAGCCGTTAAACTCTGGGAAAGTTTTCAGTGATCTAGTAATCGAATTCATTCAAACAGTCCAAAACAGCGCTAATGTAAAGAAGGCCAGGCTGATACATCAGACATATCAGAGACAGTGGTGGAGAAAGTACTGAATCTCAGTACTTAAAGGGTAACTAAACCCCTGCTCAGAGCTTAACTCCACCCACTGGCAATTTTTGAAAAATGCTGGAAAAGTGGGCAGAGCCCAGCGGAGACAGAGGGGACGAACCGTGGGCGGGGCTGAGCGGAGGGCGTGCACCTGAGACCCACAGTGACGGGTTGATTGACAGCTGTCTGACTCGCGAGTCGCAAAGATGGAGAATTACTGGAGTGACGCCAGCTTTGCAACAGAGCGGTCATTCTCCTACCTTCACCTGAAGTGGAGGGTGAAAGGTCTGTAGACACAGACCCAGAGCCTTCAATGCGAGCCGCTGGCTCAAACTGCGTTAACTCCCGATGATAGTGAAGCAGCAGCGCAAGAGAACTGACCTAATCTATGAACAGTCAAATCCTTACACTGAATGCCACTAAAAATAGATCAGATATCTGATATACATACAATGTATTTTCATTCAAATTAACTGAATCAATAAGTTCAGATCTAAAAGCCTATTATAAACGGATTTCCTCAAATAAGTTATACTATATATGCCAGCACGTTACGGTATTGTTGTTCGTTACCGAGGCAACCACTTGCGTGTCAGGGTTTGAAAGCGCGTCTCATGTATGAAAATGATCAGTACACATGACGGGCGGCAATAATATCGCAAGAAAAGCCTGACGTGTACTGACAACTGCATTATTTAACCGTATTTTCTTCATAACAATGTTAAAGCAAGTGTCAAGTGAGTTTCATTCATAATGTTTCTACTTCATGTAGCATGACAGTTCATACTGGAGTGAAGCCGTTCTCATCATGTGATTGGGGAAAACATTTCTGCGGGCGTGGTGAGCTCGCGCCAGGGGCGCGGATAGTGAGCCGATGGAGGTACCATCCTACGTCACGATGAACCACAACGTCCAATAGGAAAATTCAACGGCAGTAGCCACCGTTCAACCTTAAGAGGGCAGCAATTTGGCGGTTTTACACCATATTTTATAGAATTAAAACACTTCATACTCAAATGTCAAAACATTTACTCGAATCAATGAACAGCATTAATAAAGCCCCAGTATTACAGATCATTAACTAAAAAAAGTTGGTTTAGGGTTTAGTTACCCTTTCAGTAAAAGTACAAATACCCAGAGATATATTTACTTTAGTAAAAGTAGAAGTACCACAATGACAACCCTACTTAAGTAAAAAGTACCTGATTTTAAATCTACTTTAAGTATTAAAAGTAAAAGTACTTGCATAACAATTTATTCTCTTAATGTCTGTATTCTAATAGGCTAATTAAACAACAACAACAAAACAGTATGGGCTGTGGCATTTTAATTAAGTTAGTTTTGGGTTAATGTAATTGTGCTTATCATCTGTGGCCCAGTTTACATTCTAACTTACAATTCTGTTTATCATGGTGATCTGCTTAGTTAAATACCATTACTCTGAAGCAATATTCTCACCAGTGTTCAGTCAGCTTTGACGTATTTAAATCTGCATATTTATGATATTTTTACCTTTTATAAAGGGCATTTCCCCCCCTAATCTTAATAAATATAGGCTATGCTTCAGCTTTCCTTTTATATTCTTAAATTTGATTAATAAATAAAATTAGAAAAAGACACTATAGGGCTGTTACCAATCAAATAAAATAATTTACACTGAAAAATTACAACTGCATTAAATAATGTTATGAGATTGTTTTAAATATTTTTTTGAATACAAATAAGAAATGTTGGAAATAATGTTTAAACATGAAACTAAACTGCCAGTAGGTGGCGGCAGGTAATAATGAGTGAATCATTGAGTCGATTCCCTCAAACGGCTGATTCGTTCAGGAATGAGGCAGTCGTTTATGAACATAGATATACATAATAAAGGCTAGATGTCTTACGGCGGAGTCTCTAACGAACACAAATACTCTTATCTTACTGAAATCTTGACGGATTTACAAATGGTTTGGTTTCTTACAAACGTTATTAACGTGGCTATAATTATGGATGCTTGAACAAATTATGAATAATTTTTCATAACTACATCTCTGACGTTTATAACAAACCAAACAGTTTGAAAATCAGTAGAAAATGTAGCAAGTTATGGTTATTTAAAAAGTGCAAGCACCATGAAAACAATGTTACGAGTGAGCGAGCTGCCTCCCAGATAGCAACATTGTGTGGGCCCAGATCTGGCCCATATCTGGCACTTGTGGCATACTGATCTGGCCCACATGCTGCGTGGAATGACGGCCCTTGAGGGGACCACTCCTGTTTGCCAGATCTGGGCCACAAGCAGGCCAGAGCAATGCCAGATGTCAGCCAAGAGCAAAGAAATAAACCAGAACTGGACATTATCTGAGCCACAAAATCTGTGTAGATTAAATGTGGAGTCAGCTCAGCCTTAATAAACCTGTTAACAAGCAGAATCACTGAAGGAGAGAAGAGAACAGAAAAAGAGACGAGCAGAAAGACAAGAACTACAACTGACTTCAGCCACAGCTTTAGATGAAATCAACTGAAGATAAAAGAAGACAGAAGATCTCAGCAGAGGAGGATTAAACAACTCCACAAACAGCATTACCAGCTTCACACATTACTAACCAGACTGACTTTATTTCTGATATGCGACTACAGAAGCTCTTACTGAGAATTAACAGAGGTTTAACTCTAATGTGTTTCATTGATCACAATCACCGGATGTCACTTCTCTTTAGCTTCCTTTGCTATTTCAAACGTGTTTTACCAACACACATTCACAGGAGCCAAAAGAGAAAGACACATAATAAGAGTAAAGAGCCCAGCTAATGCAAACACTAATCGCTGTCATGGTGACTTCAGAAGAAACACATTAGAGTTAAACTGTTAATTCTCAATAAGAGCTTCTGTAGACGTCTGACAGAAATAAAGTCAGTCTGGTTAGTAATGTGTGAAGCTGGTAATGCTGTTTGTGGAGTTGTTTAATCCTCCTCTGCTGAGATCTTCAGAGATTGAATGTCTTCTTTTATCTTCAGTTGATTTCAACTAAAGCTGTGGCTGAAGTCAGTTGTAGTTCTTGTCTTTCTGCTCGTCTCTTTTTCTGTTCTCTTCTCTCCTCTCCTTAAGTGATTCTGCTTGTTAACAGGTTTATTAAGGCTGAGCTGACTCCATATCTAATATACACCGATTTTGTGGCTCAGTAAGGTCCAGTTCTGGTTTATTTCTTTGCTCTTGGCTGACATGTGGCATTGTTATGGCCTGCTTGTGGCCCAGATGTGGCAAACAGAAGTGGTCCACTCAAGGGCCGTCATTCCACGTAGCATGTGGGCCAGATCAGTATGCCACAAGTTCCAGATGTGGGCCAGATCTGGGCCGACACAATGTTGCTATCTGGGCTGTGACAAGATGGCCGCCAGGTGCGGACGTCGACCTCCATTGGCCAGCAGCGCTGACGAGAAATCTAGCCTTTATTATGTATATCTATGTTTATGAACAGGTCATTGAATCTTTGATTCAACCGATTCATTCAAACACTGAATCATTCAGTAACGCTCTGTTGCATTATGATTCTGCTGTGATCTTTGTTTGGAACTATTTTCGCTGCTGAAATAGAACAAAAACAGTCAATATTGCATCTAAAATGTAAGTGACATTTTGTTAATTAATTATTTATGTAACTGTCAGTGTCATATGAAATCAGTGACACATTTTCAGTCGTGGTGGTATTCAGGAAAACAACACTCTTGGTCGTTTGATGTTTTTAACTGTCCATCATCCATCCATCCATCATCTTCCGCTCATCCGGGGCCGGGTCGCGGGGGCAACAGTCTAAGCAGAGACGCCCAGACTTCCCTCTCTCTAGCCACTTCCTCCAGCTCTTCCGGGGGAACCCCGAGGCGTTCCCAGGCCAGCCGGGAGACATAGTCCCTCCAGCGTGTCCTAGGTCTTCCTCTGGGCCTCCTCCCGGTGGGACGTGCCTGGAACACCTCCCTGGGAAGGCGTCCAGGAGGCATCCGAAATAGATGCCTGAGCCACCTCAGTTGGCTCCTCTCGATGTGGAGGAGCAGCGGCTCTACTCCGAGTTCCTCCCGAGTGACTGAGCTCCTCACCCTATCTCTAAGGGAGCGCCCAGCCATCCTATGGAGAAAGCTCATTTCGGCCGCCTGTATCCGGGATCTTGTCCTTTCGGTCATGACCCACAGCTCATGACCATTTTAACTGTATTATATAAATATAAAAACTCCACATTTTGAATCGTTACTACTGCAGTATGTGACTGAGTTTCTCTGTGTGAGCGGTGCTCATTTGTTCCCATTTCTCCTCATGAGGCTGCGTGAGCCTCAACAGCGCAACCTTGTTCATTATGCGTTAATCTCGAGCCCTGAAACTGATCAGAAAATGTAACGAAAATGTAACGGAACGTTGTAGAAATGTAGTAGAGTGGTTAATGTAATTGTGCTTACCATCTGTGGCCCAGTTTACATTCTGACTTACAAGGTTATCTATCAGGGTGATCTGCAGAGTTAAATATCATTATTCTGAAGCAATATTCTCAGAAAATAGTAGAGTAGAAAGTATAATAATTGCTGCAAAATGTAACGAAGTAAAAGTCAAAAGTATGCACTATTGATTCTACTTAAGTAAAGTACAGATACGTGAAAAATGTACTTAGCCTAAGTAAAGTAACAAAGTATTTGTAGGCCTACTTCGTTACATTCCACCACTGATCAGAAAGAATAGAGACTTAAAGGGTTAGTTCACCCAAAAATGAAAATTCTGTCATTAATTACTCACCCTCACGTCGTTCGAGACCCGTAAGACCGTCTCGGTTACGGATGTAACCCTCGTTCCCTGAGGAGGGAACGGAGACGTAACGTTAGTGACTAACGAATGGGGGTTTCGCTTAGAAGCCTATCAACTTCGAGTTTAGAGAAAACGCCCAATGGCGTGCCAATGCCATGGGGCATGCGGAATTTGCATACGTAACTCCGCCTCACCGCGTGAGTATATAAGGAAGTACGTGGCAATATCGCATTATGTTACCTGCTTGAGGAGCCAAGACTGAACTCCTGCGTTCCAGGTAGCACAGCTGATGTGGCAACGGGACGTTACGTCTCCGTCCCCTCCTCAGGGAACGAGGGTTACATCCGTAACCGAGACGTTCCCTTTCGTTCAGTCACTACGACGTAACGTTAGTGACTAACGAATGGGGGTCCCAATATAATCCCGCCACTCAGCTGTCTTCCAGCGCCCTGCGTAAGTGTGAGTACCCTGTCGTAAGACTAGTACGGACGAAGGACTCCCACTTAACACAGGAATACCAAGGTACACTGGGAAGCATATCCCAGTGAGGGAATGCCAAAAACGCCTGCCCGTGGGGAGGACTTAAGAGACACATATGAGCCGGTAGGGGCTGCATATGGAAGATCTCTAGGGTACCAGCCGAAGGTGGATTTTTAACCCTAGGGGTGGCGGGGACACGCCAAGGGAAGAAACCCGCTCACTGCGGAGACTTACGGTGAAATACACATGTGGGGGTCGCCGGAGGGAACCGTGCACATGGGGCACCTGGCCGGACATGAGGGTCTGGGCTCGAAAGGGCAGACTGAACTGATGTCGGCGTCGACAGTGCTGGAGGAGCTCAGGGCTCTCGGGGAGCTCACCTGAGGAAATATCGCACGTATCCAGTCCGTGGAGTGGGAAGGTTCGACCACGGGGTGAGCGTCTGTAAGCAGGCCCGAGTCCCTTGGACCCGGAGCGTGCCAGACTGCCATGCCCATCTCGGGACTCGATCGCGAAGCCAGTGCTGAAGCGGTCTCATATGAAGCAATCCGAGCGGCGTTACCGCGGCTGCAGATGCCATATGCCCCAGGAGCCTCTGAAATAGTTTCAGTGGAACCGCACTCTTGCTCTCGATTTGTCGGAGGCAAGTCAGCAGAGACTGCGCGCGCTCGCTCGGAGGCTGCGCGTACATGGCGACCGAGTCGATCACCATACCGAGAAAAGAGATCCTCTGCACGGGGCAAAGTTTGCTCTTCTCATAGTTGACCCGAAGGCCCAGACGGGCTAAGTGGTGGAGAACCAGATCTCTGTGTCCGCAAACCTGCTCTCGAGAGTGGCCTAGTATAAGCCAGTCGTCGAGGTAGTTCAGGATGCGGACCCCGTGCTGCCGAAGGGGCGCAAGGGCTGCCTCGGCGATCTTCGTGAAGAAGCGAGGGGACAGAGATAACCCGAATGGGAGAACCGCGTACTGGTATGCCCGCCCCTCGAAAGCAAACCGTAGGAACGGTCTGTGTCGAGGAAGGATGGAGACAGGGGCTGTAGAACCCCGACCTCATTTTGGCTGGAGGGACAGGCTCGATCGCACCCTTCGCCAGTAGAGTGGCAATCTCCGCACGCATGACGGGGGCATGGGCCCCGGTCACGGTATAGCGGACTCCCCAGTAACGGGGAGGAGCCTGCGCGAACTGAATCGCGTAGCCGAGCCTGACGGTCCGGGCAACCCAGCGGGACAGCCCCGGAAGCAGAAGCCAGGCTTCCAGAGACTGCACCAACGGGGTCATACGGACGACAGACGTACCCTGGGTGGGGCAGCGAGGCAGCGTTACCGGCGCGGACAAGGGAGGCTGTTGGGCGTCCCGGGGTCGGAGCACGGTTAACGGCTGCGCCCTGACAGAGGAGACCAGGGAAGGACTCGCGTTCCACTGGGGTCTGCTCTGCCAGGGGGCTGGCGACAGAGAGGGATGCGAGTGGCGAGACCCGAGGGTGGCGCGCACTGTCATCACCGGTCTCTGGGTGCTCAGAGACAGGAACATGAGTTCTTCCCAAGCGCTGCTAGCCCGGGGGCCAGCAGCGGAAGGATTTTCCCCCGGCCCTCCACCGGGGGAAGGAGAGGCCCTGCTACCATCCCCTGGGAAGAACTGGAACCCATCTCTGAGTTGTCCACCTCCATCCTGGCGTTTAACCAGTCTGGGGAGCGGACTGGGCGACATCCTCAACCACCTCCACGGCGCGGCCCAGGTGAAGGCTGCTGCTGGGGCCGGGCGGGAAGAGGGAGGGCGCCCTCGGCGGCGAGCGGACTGAGGCGACTGGGCCGGCGGCTGGTGCAGCAGCTGGCCGCCGGGGCAGTACGTGTTACAGCCTCAGTCTGCTCTGGGGCGGCCGAGAACTGTTGGGCGCAGTCCTCAGCCGCGCCGCCGAAGAGGCCAGCCTGGGATATGGGTGAGTTGAGGAGGCGGGCCCGCTCAACGTCCTCCACATCACCAGGTAAGGCCCGGTGTTCTCCCGGACCACAGCTGTGGACATCGCCCGACCCAGGGAGCGTGTGGCCACCTTCACCGCCCGGGGGCGGGGTCAGTTGCGGCACGCAGCTCAATGAAGAGCCCTGGGTCGGCTCCACCCTTGTGCATGTGCAAAGGGGCGGCGGCCTGCCCGTAGCTCTGCGGGACCACGCCACCGAAGTAGACGAGCCCACAGGCTTTGGGGGGGGTGCTTAGGACAGCCACACCACGCCACGTCAAAGCCCTCTGTGGACACCGTAGTGCGCAACAGAGAGTTCAACAGTGGGGGGGAGGGGGCCCCAGTGTACCCTAGGCCGCGGCCCCATCAAGGGCAGAGAAGGCGGAGGAGGCCACCAAACGGTCACGGGAAGCACGGGGACTTCCGGGACCGCGTGATCTCCTCATGCACCCCGGGAGCGAAAGGCATTGGGGGCGGGGCCCAACAGCTGTCGGGTGCCGCCCCCAAAAACCAATCGCGCAACCACGAGCACCCGCGACTGGGCGGAGTTCCACACCAGCGCGAGACCCGCGGCTGCCCGAGATAACATGGCTGTCAACTTTAGGTCAGATCAGGCAGTGCTAACACACCCAGGGGTGGAGCACAACCTAATCGTCATCCCCAAAGGACTCCAGCCCACCTTGGGATGCGGCGATCGACATCTCACTGCTATCCGGAGCGTGAACTGAACGAACGGGGCGTCAGAGACGGGCCGTAGATTCAATCCAACACTCACGGAAGCGATGTATAAGAAGGGGGCGTGGCCCGAGGAATGAACGTCGGGGTTCTTAATACCACAGCACCGCCCTCAGGTCACCCTGGCCACCAGCCAAAGTACCATCTCACTCGGGGACGGTAGATTGGGGTGTGGCAGAGGGGACTCTCTCTCCTCACGGAGATCATTGAGTCTCGACCGCGACATCGCGATGGTCACGCCCCCGCAATGGAAACGTGACACATCCGCAAACACTGCCCGAACGTGCTGAAGCCCAAACACGCTCGAGCAGTGAATGCGTCCACAGACAGCAGCGGAAAATCGATCGCACCCGGAAGTGCACGGGCGAGCCGTCTTGAAAAAGACGTGCCACACGCAAGCTCTTTTTGTGAGAGGAAAGCCTCGCAGTCGATGCCGAAGCGCCCAGGGAAACACACACCAGCTGTCAAACGGACCACTGCGCAGATCAGCAGGCAGGAAGTATGCGATCACTGGAACGCGCCGTCACACCAACACCGACTGGAAAGCTGCTCGTCTCGAAGAAGCTGACAGAGTCTCAGAAGGCTGTAGGAGTGAAGAGGTAGGTACTCTTGGCTCCGAAAGCAGAACATAATGCGATATTGCCACGTACTTCCTTATATACTCACGCGGTGAGGCGGAGTTACGTATGCAAATTCAGCATGCCCCATGGCATTGGCACGCCATTGGGCGTTTTCTCTAAACTCGAAGTTGATAGGCTTCTAAGCGAAACCCCCATTCGTTAGTCACTAACGTTACGTCGTAGTGACTGAACGAAAGGGAACTCCGTTCATATTCGGAACACAAATGAAGATATTTTAGTTGAAAGCTGATGGCTGAGAAAGGCTTCAGATAGGCCTCCATTGGCATTCAGTACACTTATACTCCCAAGACGGATAAAAGGCACTCAAAACATCGTTACAAAGTCCATCTCACCACAGTGACTCTACAATAATCTTACGATGCGACGACAATAGTTTTTGTGCGCAAAAAAAATCAAAATAACACCTTTTTCCAACTTGTTACTGCCTTCCGTGTGTGCCTCCACGACGCATGCGCGAGAATATGACGCAGATCCGGCGTTCGGACACTTGACCCAGAAGTGATCTGTTTACAATCAGAGGAAGACGCGCATATCTCAGCTGTTGGATTCTACATTGATCGTGCTTTAGGTCTCGGCGTAGTGCTCAAAATGGGGTTAGAGTGTGCATTTCATGGATTCCTGAACCCCGACGCTACGTCATATTCTCGCGCATGCGTCGTGGAGGCACACGCGGAAGGCAATAACAAGCTGGATAAAGGTGTTATTTTGATTTTTTTTTGCGCACAAAAACTATTGTCGTCGCATCGTAAGATTATTGTAGAGTCACTGTGGTGAGATGGACTTTGTAACGACATTTTAAGTGCCTTTTATCGGTCTTGGGATTATAAGTGTACTGAATGCCAATGGAGGCCTATCTGAAGCCTTTCTCAGCCATCAGCTTTCAACAAAAATTTCTTCATTTGTGTTCCGAATATGAACGGAGGTCTTAAGGGTCTCGAACGACATAAGGGTGAGTAATTAATGACAGAATTTTCATTTTTGGGTGAACTAACCCTTTAAATTGCTTTTTTTAGTGAATTGTTCGTTCCAGTGTGTGCTTTGTTTTAAAACACGAGCTCTGTCGTATTCTGCGATTGTTTCTGAAGAGCGCAATTTTGGTGACGCACAGTCGTGCAGTAAGCGTGTGAGTGTCTGATGCAAACAACCGTGTATGTGCGCGCTCCAAATCACTGATCTCACGCTGCATTCATGTACAGACACACAGTACATTCACGTTGTTTCCACACACACTCAGGAAGGATGTCTGATTTGTCATATGTACGTTGTTGTGATTATAATCGAAGGTTTATTCAGTCAAAGCAGTTGATTTAGGAGTTGTTTGGCGTCTCCGTGTGGTCCTGTTCGGTATCGCAGCTTTTCGTCTAATATGAAAGCAATCTCGTTGTTGTTGCTCTGTACACATAGGCTACTATACACTGTGAATTCTGTTCTTTATGTAATGTTTTTTTCATGGTTGCTTAGGTGTGTATAAATGTTTTATATAATAGAAGTATATGGACTCCTTATATTTGGTTATTTGGTGTCATTTTGGAGTCTCCAATGATCATTGAAGCTTGCAGAAAATACAGTTTTGTGAGAATCACCCTTCAATCTGATTGTTTACTTTGGATATAGCAAATTATGACAAAATAAATGTGTTTAATGAGATAAATGTCATTTGATTAATTTCACAACAAGTGTGCGATTAATTGCACAACAAAGGTGCGATTAAAAACATTTATCTATTGACAGCCCTACTTTGAACATGACATTTTCAATGCAAATCATACTGTATATGGAAATAAATCAGATTCTTTGTAATGTGACTTCAGTGTGATCAGGAAGTATGGAATTTAAGTGATTTAACGTCATCATACTCAACATTCATTAATAAATGCTTGATTTATTTGGGAAGAAACCACCCAGCAGAACAATACTTAGCATTAACGCTCAGTAATATATTACTAAATAAATATATAACTTAGATTAAAATATTGTATAATTTATTCACACACATTTTAATAATTATAAAATGTTTTATGCCGGCAGCTTATTTTAGGATTTTTGCCTGTTCTAGTAGGTGTCCAATTTGTGCCACATTTAAAATATTATGTGAATAACTTCACAGATTTTTACTCAAAATTAACCGTATTGTGACCAATTCATCCATGCATGTCTTTTTTATTAAAATTTTTGACATTGTAAGTTTTAATCAAAATGTCCACTTGATGTTTCGTGAAATTACACTTTTCTTTCGTGATGTATATGTCAGACTTCTTCAATCATCCAATCTTATAATCAACGGCTATAATCTCTGCCTCCATCCAATCAACAACTGATGAAGTTCCCACGTTACATTTTTCAATAATTTGTTTCACTTGTATAGGGTATATGTCACAATACGAAAGATAAGATCTGTCACTATCTCAGTTTCATTGCGGCTTTAAAGGGGACCTTTTATGCCCCTTTTTACAGGATGTAAAATAAGTCTCTGATGTCCCCAGACTATAAGTGAACTTTTAGCTCAAAATACCCAACAGATATTTTTTTTATAGAATGATACAGTTGCCACTTTTTGGGGGTGAGCAAAAACACGTGTTTTTTTTGTGCGTGTCCCTTTAAATGCAAATGAACTGGTGCTCCCGTCCCCCTTTCAAGAAGAGGGCAGAGCTTCAAGAGCTCATACCGACAACAAAACAGGACAATCTCACACACTGAAAATGTCTGAAACTACACTAGCAGTGCTCAGTTTGAACCGGGATTAAAAAAAAAAAAAATAGGAGTGGGTGGATTTTTTACTATAGGGTGGTTGTGTACACACACTGCCAACACCATCATCACCATGTAAAAGTGATTTTTGCATAATAGGTCCCCTTTCAGACGTCATCATCAAATTTCCATTAAAAGCATTTTTAACAACAGGCCATCAGAGATGTTTGCCTTTGTTTTTGAAAATACACGACAAGAGGTAGAGTTATAAAGAGGTAGATTATAAAATAATAATAATGTTACATGGGCAAATTTGAAAAAAATAAATTGAGTACTTGAGTTTTTATGGAATCACTTTCTACCAACATGTTTTTTTCCACAAATCAGGATTTCTGGATATTATACAAGTGAATAATACAAGTCTTCCAAGCAATACAATTTCAAAAGAAAAATTAAGAGAACATTTAAATAAATGTTATGAAAAACATCAAGTTGATATAATCCATATAAACTATAAATATATTACCCACATATATCTATATATTTTTTTTTATATTATTATTTTGTTTTTTCTTCTCTTCTTCTCAGCCCTCTAGTCACAGTACATGTTATATAGTTCATAGTTTTTCACCAAAGGCACTTTTGCAGTAACCGGCCTCAGCACTGTTACAGCACACTCTGCTCTATAGGTCCCACAACTCCACGGTATGGTAAGTTCCGTTAACTCTTTTGGTCTTTGACATCAGTAAAATTCAATTAGGTATTCCGGATAGATCTGGTTGCTGTCGAATATAACGAAGATCTTAGGGTTTATCATGTCATCCACACAGCTGTCGAAAAAGTTGGCAATGCTCATGTCTTTAGAAGGAGGTCTGCAGTACTGGGGATGACCCAGTGTGTATTCCCCAACTAGAACCCGTGCCAGAAACATGACCTTGTAAGGTGGGTCACTCTGGAAAATCGCAGGCGCTAGACCATGTTTCTGTAGGATAAAGTTGTGCTTGCTAGTCGAATGGCAAAACTTGCTGGAATACCTTGCGTCGCGTGCAAAATAGCTTCCTGGAAGACAAAAATTATATGTATACAATGTTAAATATTTCTATAATGACATTTCAACAGTAGTGAAATGTTTACATTAACCCTACGACAAAAAATAGGCAGCTAAAAAGTTCAATAAAAAGTCAAATTTCGCCACATAAGAAAATAAATATGCTTCAGTAGATCATGATGAGGAGATAAAAAGTCTAATTAAATTAAGTTAAAGTCTAAATTATTATTTGAAACTTTGGTAACACTTTAGAATAATGGTCATTAGTTAACATTAGTTAACTACATTAGTTAACATTAACTAATAATGAACTGCACTTATAAACCGTTTATTAATCTTTGTTAATGTTAATTTCAACATTTACTAATGCATTATTAAAATCTTGTTAACATTAGTTAATGCACTGTGAACTAACATGAACAAAACATGAACAGCCGTATTTATATTAACTAACGTTAACAAAGATGAACAAATACAGTAACAAATGTACTGCTCATGGTTAGTTCATGTTAGTTAATACATTAACTAATGTTAACTAATGACCATTATTCTAAAGTGTTACGGCAACTTTTTATCTCATGCAAAGCTGGAACAATGTGACAATTATTGATCAAAATTGTGATATACAAAGATACAATTATGAGATAAAAAGTCAAAATTGTGATATACCAAGTCATAATGAGATAAAGTAAAAATGATAACAAAACATACAATTATGAGATAAAAAGACAATAATGACATAATTGCAACTTTTTATCTCATAATTATAGATAATGTGAATAGTGATAAAGAGTGACTTTTTTGTCATTATGACATTTTATGTCAATTTTTAATGGTCAATTTGTATGTCATAATTACAACTTATCATATATATATCACTGTATGTAAAAGAGCAGCGTGAACATTCTTCAAAATGTCACTTTTTGTGTTCAATGAAAGACAGAAGTCATACAGGTTTGGACCAACATGAGGATCCACTAATAATGACACTTCTCATTTTTTGTGAATTCATCCCTTTAATGCAGAAAGACTCATGAACTGTACCTTTGCCATAGACATCGCCATGACTTCCTGTGAGACGCCAATCAAAGTTGTATGTACATATGGCCTGTATGTTACTGTGGCCAGTTCCGTGAAAAAGCATCTTTTCGTCAACGTTTACGACATGTTTTATCTTTCTCAGCTGGGCCTTTTTCCTGTAATATATAGCATTTTTTTTTGTTTTCAATTAAATTTAAGTTTGATTCTGTCATAAATGAAATGTTAAAAACATTTCAAATTAAAAAAATAAAACTTTATTTGCTAATAAACCTTGTAATAATAAGTGTGATAATATGCAGACAGAGAATCATTATTGCAACATAAATCTCTTCAGTTTATTTGAAATATGGGAAAATGAGACAACCTGCAGAAAAACTCCCACAAGTCCAGGTTCTGTATTCTCTGAATGGATCTGATGGGCTGGCTCATGGTTCTCTCATATAACCGGGACACTTCTTTGTACTCAAACGTATCTCTGCATAGAGCAATGAGCTGTAGAAACACAGTCAAAGAACGACAACAAAATTAATTCATAAAGCACAATTACGCAAAATATGAATTGATCCAAAGTGTTGTACAGTATGCAAAAGCAACAAACTGTACACTGTTAAAGCAACACATACAAATTTCCAAGAGCTAAAGTATGATACAAGAGTAGATTTAAAAATGTCCAATGAAGGAGCAGAGCTCACATGATAGGGGAGACTATATCAAAGCTTGGGCCCAGCCACAGAATAGGCCCGATTAACCTTTGATTTATAGTGACACTGTGGCAGAGTTAATTAAGAGTAAATTATTAGAAGATCTGAGTGCTCTAGCAGGATGGTATGGCTGAAGAAGGTCACTATTATATATTTTGGTGCACGGCCAGCCAACGCCTTGTATACAAACATGTCAACCCTGAAGTTAAGAGGAAGCCTGTGGAGTCTCCATACAAATGTTAATATAATTTATGGATTTCCATAAAACATTGAATGAAACAGTGGTGTCAAGACTTACTGGAACGTAAAACGGAGAATTGTCATCACAACAGTTATAAGAAATGCTGTATTTCTGAAAAATGTAGGCCAAAGGAAGTGTAACGGATGTAGGCCAGTAAGAGCGGAGCATGTAAACCTCACTCCCCTGGCCTCGAGAGGTGCGCTAGCTACTGACGCTAGAGGCTGTGGTCTTTAGTGACCCTGTTAGCGTGCCCGCCTCCCACGCCGGAAACCCGGTTCGAATCCCGTTCGAAGTGGGTCAAGTAGGACCGGTTACAGAGGCATATAAAGGGAAAACAATAAAGGTCCCAAAATGGATCCCTGGGGCACACCACAAGTAGCAGATGATGAGGAAAAAATTCTCAAATTAACAGAAAAAGTAAGTCTTTAGTTAAGAAGCAAACCACTGTAATGCAGTCAAAAGTCATTTAATTGTATCTTTTTTTATTATTATTTTTTATACCTGATAGGGTTCCTCTGTATTAACTCTTTCCCAGTGACTGGGAACAGGAAGGGCTGGGTTATCACAAATAAATCTGTAAAAACACAAAATTAAAAAACACTTGTTTTATTTAAAGTAATAAATTATACAAATGTATAATATAAAACATTACAATATACATGTTATAATAATAAACGCATAAATGAGCTTACCTAAAGTCAGTAGCTGAATGCAATGCCCTTTTGATTGGCCTTTCTTTTCCAGTAGTCACATTGACTTGTTTCATAGCTAGTGACATGATAGAGTTGAGAAGATGACAAAGAGAGATGACAGTAAAGACCCATATCACAGCCCTCATGGCATTTATTACCACAAATTTAGATAACACAAATCTATGTTTTGTTTGGTAACTGACCAGAAAAGTCTAATTTATAGGTATATTTAGCGGTATAGAAGTCCATTGAAGTATTCTGATTCTTGCAGTAGTTTTGTTCAATTTGCTCATTGGTGACAGAACAGCCTGTGCTCGGAACTTCCTGTAGTGAACAGGAAAACAGCATGATTTGCAACTATTGCATTGTCATTAGTCTAATCTATCAGACTGCAGTTTGATAAAGTGCATTACATACTTCAAACATATGCCAGACGCCACACTCGGCAAGGTAAAACCAGTGCCACTTTGTCTCTGATGTGTCCATTTCCTCCTCACATGACTCTTCATCAGGGGGCTTCTGGATGACCCCTGAGCTCTCAAGATGTTTGTCATTGACCACGCAGTGCATCTTCAAAGCGAATACACAAATATAACCATCTGACCAACTTTCAAGAGCTGTGCATGACAACATGCTTCATTAATAAGCAAGCAATTATTCGTCTGATTTGATTTCACAGGACGCGATCTCATTCAATCAAGCTATTTTGTTTACTAAACATGCGGGAATGATCAAATATAGTTGACTTGGTGTCCGTTACGTAAAGGTCACACAATTTAGCCTTCCAGACCATCCATATAACGTTAACTGTTACCCCTCCATTCATCAATCTATCGTTTTTAAACTTCCAAACGAGACGAGGCTTTCTCGTGACAACATCAAAGTTTTTTTTTTCAAACTTTACTCATTTATTTCATCTGATTCGATTTCACCGGTCGCGATCCCATTAATGAAGGATGTTTGTTTATTAAAACATGCTGAAATGATAAAATATAGCTATACTTCGTAATTCAGATTATGCTTTTGCATTTAACCACATTGAAGTATTGTGAATACCTTTCGAAAAAGCTTTGTTCCTCTTGCTGTTAAGAACAATGCTGATTTCATCTAAAATTCTGGAACATCGTTTCTGTCTGAATACTGGGTCTGTTTCGTTTTCCTCAATCTCAACCTCTTGTTGTTGTTCGCTTCACTTCCGCATTCGCAGCTATGACGTCATGCGTCATTAAACTACGAACATTTTTATTCAATAATAATACATAACCATAATAATAATAATAATAATAATAATAATAATAATAATAATAGGGATATACATGGAGATACATGGATAATAAGCAACAAAATACAATAATAATTATAATAATAAAACTAGTAAATAATATGGGATTAATTGCTTTTGCATTTGTGACAGCAAAGGCTACTTATAAAAAAGCCTTACTAAAAATATAAAATGTTTAGTCTTAATTTTAAGAGTAGCATTGTCATTTCATGAGGAAACATTTTTTTCTTTAAGTTTCAGAACTCAAAACTTCCTCGTTAGGAAATTGTTTCTAAAATCACCCACATCATTCATTTTTATTATTTTTTACTACATTAAACACTATTACAAAGACACACATAATCATATATCATCGTAATTTGTATTTATTGGCAATACATTTAATCTGTCCTAATCATTTCCTTTTTGTTCATGCTAGGCTATACTGTACTGTACTGAGGACAACATTGTAACAACATATTTAATTCCTTAAGACTTTTTCTACTCTATTTTTATCAGGCCTTTACCCCAAAAAAAGGAGCTTTCTAGCCTAATATTTGTAATGTAATGTCATATAATTATACTTTGTTTATTTACATATAATAAACAAACTTTCTAATAAACGTTTGTTATTGGTAATTTTTTATTTGTGTGTTTATAGGTTAATATTATCACAGTTATCTGAAACCGTCTTGCGGAACTGCAATGCCCATCAAATCAGTGCTGTTCAAGGACAGTGAATAAGAAATATGAATACACTATAAACTTTAAAAAAAATAAAAAATTCTAATCAATTTTTTCTACGTATCAAATATTTCCATCATCTCGTGGGTCCACTCATGGCATAGTCCACATACATACAGGGTCATATGTCGCTTCGCGTCAGCTGCCGCAGGATGGCGACAGAGAAGATCATGTTCAGGATGTAGCGGCGAGGATGGTCTTGAAACGTTCATGGAATCATAATGATTTCAATTAATTTATGCAATTAGGCTTTTCCATCATGGTTATAATGAATAAAAGCCTCTTGAAGGTAAGAAAACTTTTGTAGGCTAATTCGTGTTGTTGACTACGAAGCTGAATCCAGCTACTTAATAATTTGTTAGTTTCTGACGCGATTGAACCTCCCCTTTAAATAACAATATAATATTTAATAATATTCAACAATATCAATAATATTGCCTAATTAACTGTTAAAATTTTATATGGGACAATAATACACACCCGAGCTGCCTGCGCCATCGGATTTCTCGTCCGTCACGGTGTGTGTACGTTAAAGTGGACATAATTATAATTATACTGTATAGTAGATGTGCTCCTCTAACGAAATATCCACATTTTCAGCTGTCGTTGCTGTGCCTTTTTTTTTATTTTATTTTTTTATTAACCCTCTATGGCATGATTTTTTATTTTTTTGGGGAAAAAATATTTCACCCCGTTTTTTCAATAACTGCACAGTGTTGCCCTGAGGCAACAAACAAAAAAACACAGTTTTAGTATATAAATAAAAACAAAATAAATATTTAAACAATCAAACATACTTCTTTAGATACTGATGCACGTGCATGTATTTTTTTATATGAATTTATTTCAATTTAAACATGTTAAAAAGTTATATTTATCTAACCAGTTGATGACACTGTGTACCATGTGGCTTTGCTTCTTGAAAAGACTGCTCCACCCCCAAACAAAAAGTCTCACCCACTTCAGCCCATCATTTCATTGAACAGACATGTCAGGTGATATTATATATTAAAAAGAATATATTTAAAAAACTTAAAGGGGCAGTGTGAGGTCCAAAAAGGTAGTTTGTTGCCTGAGGGCAACACCATGCCATATAGAGGGTTCATTTATTTATTTTACAAATCATTAACCTTGGCAGCAATCAGTGCAACAACAACAACAACAAAATGGTGTGAGATTATAGCCTATGCATTCACTTAATTGATAAAATATGATATTTCTGAAGAAATTTTTTAGAAAAAATAGAATTATCAGCAATGGACATAAACTAGCCCAAATGATAGAATTCTGGATTTCTGGATTAGGCTACTTAATCAGATGACTAAAATGAAATATTGATTATATTATATTTTAAAATACTCGTAAATTAGTTAGCCTTAATATTCACAAAATGGCAATAAATTATTCATAATTCAATGATTAATTTAAGCCCACCAGCAACTATAGTTGCCGCAGTGTATAGCTGTCATTTTCCTTTTGTAAGTATTTTTCTGAATTTATGCCTGTAAAAAAAGTAGAGTCGCAGAGTGGGGTCAGCGCATGCTGAGGCACACAGTGCGCAGAAGTCGCCAACTTTCTGTTTCCATGGCTGAGCAGCTGCATCCAAGCCTTACATCACCAAGTGCAATGCAAAGCATCAGGGTCAGTGGTGTAAAGCACGCCGCCACTGGACTCTGCAGCAGTGGAGACGTGTTCTCTGGAGTAATGCTTCTCTGTCTGGCAATCCGATGGGCGAGTCTGGGTTTGGCGGTCGCCAGGAGAACGGTACTTGCCTGACTGCATTGTGCCAAGTGTAAAGTTTGGTTGAGGGGGGATTATGGTGTGGGGGTTGTTTTTCAGGGGTTGGGCTTGGCCCCGTAGATCCAGTGAAAGGAACTCTTAATGCTTCAGCACACAAAGACAGTTTGGACAATTTCATGCTCCCAACTTTGTGGGAACAGTTTGGGGATGGCCCCTTCCTGTTCCAACATGACTGCGCACCAGTGCACAAAACAAGGTCCATAAAGACATGGATGAGCGAGTTTGGTGTGGAGGAACTTGACTGGCCTGCACAATGTCCTGACCTCAACCCGAAAGAATACCTTTGGGATGAATTAGAGCAGAGACTGCGAGATAGGTATGGGATCAGAATCCCGCCAAATTTACTGCAGTCATGCATAAAAAAATAATAAGCATGAATCAAAATTTTAAAAACAAATGTGAAAATATAACGCAGAAAACTGAAAAATCAATGAAAAGTTAACCAGAATCACAAACAACGCAGTCACGGAAATAAAAATAATAAGCGTAAATCAAATATTTAAACAAGTTTAAAATTATATTGCTCAAAACTGAATCATGAATTCAAAATTATCTGAATCGCTCACAAAATCATGTTTTCTGCTCTTATTTTCATTTTTTGCATGTCCTTGCTCTTTTCTCCTTTGCTCTTGTTTCCACATTCTGTGCTTGCGGTTTCAAATGTTGCAGTTCAAGTTTCATGTAAATTAGGGGCGGGTCTTAGCATCACCATTGGTCCACTAGTTCTAGATTGACAGCTCATCCTCAAGCCAATCAATTGAAGAGGGAAGTTTACGTCACTCCAATGCGACTCATGCCGCAGTTCAGCCAGCCACTGTTGAGCTACGAGTGTAACCTCTATCACTATATCTGCAAGGAAATACATTATTGTATTGTTATGAATATAATCTTAGGACTCTATTCTTTTGTATGATAGACGTTTTAGGGGGGTTTCCTCACAATTAAAGCAGTAAAATGAACATGATCACGACTGGGTGCTTACTGACGCGAAACGCGTTCACTAGGCCTATAGGAGATGCACGGATGGGCTTTTATTTAATCCAACCGCATCACGCACCGTCCGCACCAACATTTTTTGACCAAAGTTCAAAGCCCGCCATCCGCTGATTGTAAAGCCTTGTTGGGCGATGCAAGGCGCTGCTGAGGCGAGCAATCGTAATTCAATGGACTGGCCTACATTAAACCTTTAACTAAAATAGTTATTGAACTGTTTACACTGTCATTTACAATAAAAGAGCCTGCACAGCGACAGGAAATAAAAATGAATGCAAAAAACCTGCCTTAGCCTACTGTGACTGAAGGAGCTCAAGAACCGCTCACTGGTAAAACGACGTGCACTCAATCCCTCCAACATGACATTTCTCTGTAGCCTACTTTACTTGTTTAGTTTCATATGTTTAAATATTATAATGGTTTTTTTTTTTCATTTCATTTAGCCTACGTTGATTATGAAATATGATTATGAGATAGGCTATATGTAAGAATGGGGCTGCCTCCATACTGACAGCTGGGCTGGGCTTCTAGCTTGCAGGTCTGCTTGGCCTACCAGGCGCTGCAACAATATTTAACAATGTAAGCATTATATATTTTTTTATTTTTTATTAATTTGAATGGTTGAACCACCCGCCCGAATTTAAAATCTTATAATCTTATTTTTCGTCACGTCATCCGCCCGATCCGCGGAGTCTGCGGCTGTAATTGCCAACCGCGCATCTCTGGCCCACTGTTTGTGCATGGAAATATATTTGTTTACAATCATGAATATATTATTAAATATATCAATTTATACATTCAACATTTTAGAGAGGTTAATCAGAAATTGATCAAATGATCATGACCCCAAATAGTTGGTTAGTGCCACTCTCATTCCAAAGAAATATTTTTTCACAGCCAGTGGTGGAATATGAATAAGAAACCACATATGAATAAGAAACATTATGGAGGCCTAAACATCTCGTACATACTGCCTGGGTTTTGTTTCGATATTAGTTATATAGGCCTATCCTAAAACAGCCAGTCATTGTTGTCACTCGGGGATAGGCATTTAAAAGAGAGAAAGCAAGAGCTAAACTTCTACAAATTCAATAACATCCACAGCAGAAAACGAAAAAATAGTCGGAAAACTTTGCCCATTAATTAGACGTGCAAGGCAACGATCTCACGAAAATGCGTATAAATAATAGGCCTACGAGTGTGCGATACGATTTATTTTTGTCCATTGTGCGCCGATCGGTTCCCTGCTGATTTTCTGGGGTACAATATAGGCTATTCATAGGCAGGAGCACGGGAAGTGGAGGTGCTGCAAATTTGAGTTAATTTACATGTATAGGCTAAGATCGTTTTTAGCATTTAGTAATTTATTTGTACACTTTAAGTGGCCATTAAAAAAAAGGCTTAATATTTATATGTTGAATTATGTTTTTAAAACATAGACATGAGGTCATATTGTGACCGTTGCGGTATAGAGAATGCGTAGAGTGGTAATATTTCCTCCAGAGTCAGAGCGCCTTTCTGAAGATTCCGTTCATTTCTAAAGCTCATGCCCTGGCTTTGTGTAATGCTGGTTCTTAGTTGTTCATTTAAGCCCTTGTTCATGCAGCGCTGGCACCTCCATGCCATTGTCTGCTATATTTTGCTTATTATTGATTAAATCCTCGAAATTGGTTGACAAAACATTGATTAAAATTAAGATACAATTTATACAAAACAAAACTTAACGAAACTTAAAGTGGTCGAAATAATTTTTGACCCCCATGTCTTCTTACATATAGCCTATCATAATCATATTTCATAATCAACGTAGGCTAAATGAAATGAAAAAAATAACATAATATTTAAACTAGTGCTGGGAATCGATTAAAAAAATTAACTAATTAATCACATTTTTTTCTATTTTTTAATATTTTAATATTTAAAGTTACATTTTGATATTGTAATAATTTCAGTTACTCTCCAAATTAATGTAGAAACAATTTAAAGACAGCTTTTTTTAAAATATGTGTTGTAATGGCATCTTTTTATGAATGAAGGCCAGTAGGCTATCTCTGTCTCTATGGAACATTAATGACGTTACATTACAGTATAACTGAAAGCGGCCAATTTCAACATTTATTAGGCTTTAAAAAAACAACTTTTAATTTAAGTGAACTTAAAACAATCTTTACATAAACCCATTATAATAAATGTTATTTTTTACCTGTGGCCTTCCCTGTTAAGAAAGATTTTTCATAACTGTTAGATTTCTGTATATGTCTATATACAGAAATCTAACAGTTATGAAACATCTTTCTTAACTACATTAATAATAAATCAAATATAGATTAATCATCATTAAAGCTACAATTTTCTCTGTTCCCGTTGTTCAGGCATCATCAGTGCTCCTGTCACTTTAAGAACGGCCGCTGACGAACATCGTGGATCTCATTTCCTCACAACTCTTTAAGTTCATTTAAGACGTTATTGAACTAATTTAAGACTCATAATATGAGAATACTCAAAATTCTCTGTGTTGTTGTTACTGTTTGTTCATGAGCAAAACACACGTGTGTGTGTGTGTGTGTGTGTGTGTGTGTGTGTGTGTGTGTGTGTGTGTGTGTGTGTGTGTGTGTGTTTGTGTGTGTGTGTGTGTGTGTGTGTGTGTGTCAATGTCCTGTCTGTCTGTCTGTCTGTGAGTGTGTGTGTGTCAATGTCCTGTCTGTGTGACTCATATCAGCTAATCGAGGGACACACACACACACACACACACACACACACACACACACACACACACACACACAGGGGCGTAGCCATCTTTTCAGAAGTGAGGGGGACAGAAATGTCAGGTGTAATACCATTTTTTTTTCTAAACCTCTGTCTAATTGACAGATTTAATTGATCTCATCTCTTGCTTTTAATTGAGTAAGATATCAAATACACTGCTGAACAATAACCACTAATATCTATAATGTTTTCCCTATATGTTATGCCAATTTTATGATTGGTTTATGTACTACAAAAACTTGTGCATTAAGTCCCCTTGGATTTTATGCTTTGTAAAAAAAAAAAATATCACTGAATAAGGCAGAAAATATACAGTACCTATCAAAAGTTTGGAAACATTACAATTGTTAAATGTTTTTGAAAGAAGTCTCCTGCTCACCAAGGCTGCATTTATTTAATAAAAAATGCAGTAAAAAAGTAATACAGTGAAATATTATCCCAATGTAAAGCAGCTGTGTGAATATATAGTAAAAAAGAAAAAAAATTATTCCTGTGATCAAAGCTGAATTTATCATCATTACTCCAGTCTTCAGTGTCACATGACCTTTAAGAAATCATTCTAATATGTTCATTTGATGCTCAAGAAACATTTATGATTATTATCAATGTTGAAAACAGTTGTGCTGCTTCATTTTTGTGGAAATCATGAAACTATTCAAACATTTGTGGTAAGATAAAAAAAAAGAGAGAAATTAATACTTTTATTCATCAAACATGCAGTAAATTGATCAAGTGGCATTATAACAAAATATTTATATATGCTTTATTCAATACAAATAAATGCTGTTCATTTAACTTTCTATTAGCCTAATTAAAACATACTGAAAAATAAAATGCATCATGATTTCCACAGCTGTTTTCAACAATGATTATAATCATAAATGTTTAAAAGTAAGAGCGGGGCGACTAGACGGCGGTTCGAATCCCGCACAGAGCGGGTCGACTAGGACCGGTGCGACCCGGTAAAAGTGCGGGGGACGAATGTACGTTTATTCTACGCCCATGCACACACACACACACACACACACACACACACACACACACACACACACACACACACACACACACACACACACACACACACAGGACATTGACATACAGCGCGTTCTCTTGTGTCTTGTCGTGCTTGGAAGCATTTACATGAATAGTAGCGTGATCATGTAACGCTAGACAAAAATGGATATAAAAACGGACGCTGTGCTGTTTGCATTAAATATTTTTTAATGCGTTAAACTGAAAAAAATAATCGCCCGCGTTAATTTGCCCAGCCCTAATTTAAACATATGAAACTAAACAAGTAAAGTAGGCTACAGAGAAATGTCATGTTGGAGGGATTGAGTGCACGTCGTTTTACCAGTGAGCGGTTCTTGAGCTCCTTCAGTCACAGTAGGCTAAGGCAGGTTTTTTGCATTCATTTTTATTTCCTGTCGCTGTGCAGGCTCTTTTATTGTAAATGACAGTGTAAACAGTTCAATAACTATTTTAGTTAAAGGTTTAATGTAGGCCAGTCCATTGAATTACGATTGCTCGCCTCAGCAGCGCCTTGCATCGCCCAACAAGGCTTTACAATCAGCGGATGGCGGGCTTTGAACTTTGGTCAAAAAACGTTGGTGCGGACGGTGCGTGATGCGGTTGGATTAAATAAAAGCCCATCCGTGCATCTCCTATAGGCCTAGTGAACGCGTTTCGCGTCAGTAAGCACCCAGTCGTGATCATGTTCATTTTACTGCTTTAATTGTGAGGAAACCCCCCTAAAACGTCTATCATACAAAAGAATAGAGTCCTAAGATTATATTCATAACAATACAATAATGTATTTCCTTGCAGATATAGTGATAGAGGTTACACTCGTAGCTCAACAGTGGCTGGCTGAACTGCGGCATGAGTCGCATTGGAGTGACGTAAACTTCCCTCTTCAATTGATTGGCTTGAGGATGAGCTGTCAATCTAGAACTAGTGGACCAATGGTGATGCTAAGACCCGCCCCTAATTTACATGAAACTTGAACTGCAACATTTGAAACCGCAAGCACAGAATGTGGAAACAAGAGCAAAGGAGAAAAGAGCAAGGACATGCAAAAAATGAAAATAAGAGCAGAAAACATGATTTTGTGAGCGATTCAGATAATTTTGAATTCATGATTCAGTTTTGAGCAATATAATTTTAAACTTGTTTAAATATTTGATTTACGCTTATTATTTTTATTTCCGTGACTGCGTTGTTTGTGATTCTGGTTAACTTTTCATTGATTTTTCAGTTTTCTGCGTTATATTTTCACATTTGTTTTTAAAATTTTGATTCATGCTTATTATTTTTTTATGCATGACTGCAGTAAATTTGGCGGGATTCTGATCCCATAGATAGGCCTTCTCGTCCAACATCAGTGCCTGACCTCACAAATGCGCTTCTAGAAGATACTCATAAAAACACTCCTAAACCTTATGGAAAGCCTTCAGAGTTAAAGCTGTTTTAGCTGCAAACGGTGGGCCAACTCCATATTAAACCCTACGGATTAAGAATGGGATGTCATTAAAGTTCATGTGCATGTAGAGGCAGGCGTCCCAAAACTTTTGGCAATATAGTGTATAATATAGTGCACTTCACGTTGTTGATAACAAAGTATCTATCTATCTATCTATCTATCTATCTATCTATCTATCTATCTATCTATCTATCTATCTATCTATCTATCTATCTATCTATCTATCTATCTATCTATCTATCTATCTATCTATCTATCTATCTATCTATCTATCTATCTATCTATCTATATATCTATCTATCTGTCTATCTGTCTTTCTCTCTGTTTATCCCTCTCTCTGTGCTATAGACATAGCACAATATGCTGGCAAGAAGAAAGTTTTCACATGGCTTGGACTCCAGATTGTAATGCTACAGGACACCCCTGTACGTCACGCCCCTTCCCACTTCTTAACGCGTGCAGTACTCAAGAAAACTGCACTCTGCACTGACACTCTGTGCATGCATGTTAGGGAGCTACACACAAACTTTGGTAAGTCCAAGGACTTTTTTTTGTCTGGATTTTGAAATATTATCCATTTTAAACAGTTTTTTTTTATTTTTATGTATCATTTCTGTTTGGAGAGTGAGATTAATTTAATAATTCGGTAACTCTTTACAATACGGTTCATTAGTTAACTACATTAGTTAACATGAACTAATAATGAACTGCACTAATAAAGCATTAATTTATCTTTGTTAATGTTAATTTCAACATTTACTAATACTTTATTAAAATCTTGTTAGCATTAGTTAAAGCACTGTGAACAAACATGAACAAACCATGAACAGCTGTATTTTTATTAACTAACGTTAACAAAGATGAACAAATACAGTAACAAATGTACTGTTCATGGTTAGTTCACGTTAGTTAATACATGAACTAATGTTAAACCTTATTGTTAAGTGTTACCAATAATTCCATGTAAACATTCCTTCACTGTTTGTCCATTTCTTGTTTGTAGGTGCAAAATATTACATTTTAAAATATGAAGTTGTAAATATTACTTCCGATACTGAATTTAAGAATGTGATTCATTAGTTTAAAGCAAAAAAAAAAAAAAAAAACACAGAATCCTTTGCAAAAATGTATCCACAAAGAGTATGCTCACTGTTCTGCATGCTGATGGACTTTTAATAACTCGTAATTAAATGAATGCTCACAGAGAGATAAATCTAAAAAAGGTCCATGGAGGAGACTAGAGACGGAGGCATTGCTGATGGGGAAGCTGTAGAGCCTGAGGCTCAGAAAGGGAGCGCAGAAAGCGGACCCGAAGCCAGGGAGAAATGGGCCAACAAGACTGAGTTTCTGCTGTCCATGGCTGGAGAGATTATCGGCCTGGGGAACGTGTGGCGCTTCCCTTACCTGTGCTACAAAAATGGAGGCGGTAAGAGAAAGTTGTGGTTAAGAGAGGGTCGGAATGTAGGGCTGTTGTGTATCAAATAAATAAAGACATTTGAAAAAGGCATTAAGCCTGCAGCGTTTTGAACCCCTGCACCATGAGATGGATTTGACCTTTAAATTCCAGCACATCAGAGCTGAAGCCCATGCTTTATAACACAATCAATAGACCCCTGTGTTCTTCAGCAATGCTCAGAACTCTTTTTTGTTACACATCATTGACTGTTTTCCTGAGCACATGCTGATACAACCATTTTTTTAATTTAATTTTATTTAATTTCTTTTTATTGGTGCTTGCAAACACCACTGTTACAATTGTCATACTTGAGCTTATAGGGATTTATTCAAATCCCTCACCATTTGCACTATGAATGTTATCATATTTGTATTTTCATACTTTTGTTTTAGCCACCCAGATTTAAGCTCTGCACTCTCTCAACTAATTTATAAAAAATAAACAAATAGTAAATATATTTTAATGCGCGTGCACACACGTTGATATTGTCTTATTATTATTAATAAAAACTATAATTTTGTAAATAAGTAGGCAGGCCCAAATTATATTTGTTTTTTGTTTTTAAAAATGAATCCTTTAGATTAAATGTTTTTGGGTTTTTTTAATCTTGAGAAATAAATTGTCAAAGTTATTGCGTTTTCTACCATTTACCTTATAAGATTCACACATGATCCAGAGAAGCTACACTATGGTGGACATTGTTTATTTAATGATATGTTATTGGGATGTTCTGTTACATCCCTTAAAGGATAGTTTGCCCAAAAAATATCATTTTGTCATCACTTACTCACCCTCAAGTTTCTTTCTTCTGTTGAACACAAAAGATGATATTTTGAAGAATGTTGGTAACTCAACAGTGGACGGCACCCGTTGACTTCCAATGGACATTCTTTAAAGTATCTTCTTTTTGTGTTCAACAATAAAGAAACTCATACAAGTTTGGAACAACTTGAGGGAAAGTGATTACAAAACTTAGTCTTTTTGGCCGAACTATCCCTTTAAAGATAATGGCAACAAGACTTTTGAGACTATAAGTTAAATAACCAACTCATTTTTGGTCTCTCCAGGTGTCTTCTTCATTCCTTATTTCATCTTTCTCTTCTTTTGTGGAATCCCAATATTCTTCCTTGAGACAGCGTTAGGTCAATACACGAGTGAAGGGGGCATCACTGCTTGGAGAAAAATCTGCCCCATGTTTGAAGGTGAGTTATTCTTTCATAAATTGTTCTACACCCTAAACTCCATGTTTTTAATTGCTTGAATTAAATGAAGTTAATTTATGGAGATGGTTGTGTATTATTTTGCACATGTGGATTTTCTCACGCAAACTAGTTTTTGTTCACAGGTGTAGGTGTTGCATCCCAAGTTATAGTGGTTTATCTAAATATATATTACATTGTGGTCCTGGCCTGGGCTCTGTTTTATCTATTCAACTGTTTCTGGAGTACTCTACCTTGGACTTCCTGTGACAACTATTGGAACACAGGTGTGGATAATTGTGTTGTGTAATGCATTTAAAAACTCTATTCATATGGGCTTAAGACACTGAATAACTGTCAAGCAGTTTCAGGCCTGCCCAATGCCACAAACATTGCAGCTCTGAATACAGCATTATCAACATCTGCTTAGACAAACATCACTGCTATTGTTCATGCTGCAGAATTTTCAAACTTTTGGTTTGTAGCTTGTCCCGCACTCTTTGTGCTGACATGAATGATACGTCTCATTGGTTTCTATGAAAGAAATGTTTATGAAATGTTTTTGTATCAGCGTAAAATATAAAAATTCAAATATAAAGTTCAAAATAATACAAATAAAATCATATTGCAAGATAAAAAGTTGTGGTTAGGATATATAAAGATGCAATTATGTAAAATAAATTTGCAATAATGATATAAGTCACATTGTAAGATATAAAGTTGCAATTACAAGAAATAAAGTCACAATTATGAGAAATAAAATGGCAATTACAAGAAAGTCACAATTATGAGAAATAGTTAGTTATGTGAAAGAAAGTGATAAAAAGTAGCAATTACAAGAAATGAAGTCTCAATTATGAGATATAAGTTTGCAATTATGAAAAATTCGATTTTACAAGAAATAAAGTTACAAATAGTCCATTACATGAAATAAAATTGTAATTGTGAAAAATTGCCACAAATACAGGAAATAAATCACATTTTCGAGAACTAAAGTTGCATATGTAAAACATATAGTCACAATTACAAGAAATAAAATTGTAATGAGTAATAAAGTTTCTATTATGAGAAATACATTCACAATTGAGATATAAAGTCACAGTTACAAGACATAAAGTTACTATTACAAGAACTAAGGTCACAATTATGAGAAATTAAATTGCAAATGTGAGATATAAAGTCACAATTACAAGAAATAGAGTCGCAATTATGAAATATGAAGTTACAGTGTTATACAGTTGCAGTTGTGAGACGTGGTCACATTGTAAGATATAAAGTTGCAATTACAAGAAATAATGTCACAATTATGATACATGTTGAAATTACAAGAAATAAAGTCTCAATCTTGATACATAGTAAATTACATGAAATAAAGTTGTAATTGTGATACAAAGTTGCCATTACAAAAAATAGTTTCAATGAAAAAATCACAGTTACAAGAAATAGTCACATTTCCGAGAAGTGAAGTTGCAAATGTAAGACATACTGTATAGTCATAATTACAAGAAATAAAATCGCAATAAGCAATTTACAATTGACATATGAAGTCGCAGTTACAAGAAATAAAATTACAAGCACTAAAGTCGCAATTATGAGAAATAAAATTGCAACTGTGAGATATAGTCGCAAATACAACAAATAAAGATGACATTTTCATGAAATAGTCACAATTACATATTACTGATTTTCATCCCAAATACATTTTTGAGTTCACTTTGATCTCCCGTTTTATCAACAGTGAACTGCCAAAATATAAGTACTACATACACAGGTGTGCACAGACCTGCAGTCGACTGGTCTTTCCTGTACAATGAGACGGATAGATTTGGTGACAACTACAGCATGAGGTAACCTCACTTAACAGAGTACAAAATAAAAACATGTGCAGTGTCTGTTGTTCTCCCGGATGTTTACATGGTCATGGAAGATGTTCTTTGAATTCAGGCTTTAGATGATTGCAAACACACTTGTAGGAAAAGTTCCCTAAACAAAGTCCCCTTTGTAATGCCTTTAGAAAGAATGATTTATTCTTTGTTTGGACTTAAATAACAGGAAATTGAAAAAGAACCCACAGACAGATGCAGGTGTATTTGAATATGGCCTAGAGAGTTTTAACATTTCACTGAAATCCAATATTGTATGTTCTATACTTGATAATATATAGCTCTTTGCTTTTTTCTGTAAATGCGCTGCTGAAAAAAATAGCTTAAAGAATTATTTGGAGACCAACTAGACCATCTTAAACAAGCTAAGACCAGAAAACCAAATTAGGCTGGGTTAAGTTGTTTTTTGTCAGCAGAGTTTTTTTTTTTTTTTTAAATAGATAACTTGTCATAATTCAGAAACAGAAACAGTTGCTTTTGTTTTAAAGGAATGCCCTTGAAAAGCTTTGTTGAACTTTTTATGTCTTTCATTCATCAGTTTCCAAAATGAATCTGAATGGCCGCCTTTTAAAGTGACCTCCTCCGAACAAGAGTACTGGCTGTAAGTTACATCATTTCCTAAACATATCAAATACTGTATATGCATTACTGCCACAAATTGATTTGGTTCTCAGCAACCGAAATCTATCTTCTGGATGTATGCATTTAAACATTAAATACTTAAAATTAATACCCTTAATTTATAGTTCTACTTATTTTTTTGTAATGATATAGTATCAAGGAAGAAACTGCACATTTTCCTTTTCAAAAATGTGGAACTTGCTTTAGGGTCAGTCAGCTACTTTAGAAACTTTTTGGTAATGTCAGAAAATTCACCTAATTTATTGTTAGTACTCTCCCAAGTCCTGGACTATGAGTGAGATAACCCCTACCCGTATAAAGGGTGGGAACAAATGAAAAACATCCAACATCTGTGGGACAACGATCTTTGAAGTTTCATCATGCAGACATGGGATATTGAGAAATCTGAGTTGAAGCACAGAGCCAGAGAACTTTATAAAAACAACATGTTTATAGTTTGTGCAGTTTCCTAAACTGCATCAACGAAAAGATAGAATATTTGTATTTATTAGCGTAGGTTTATCCTAAAACTAGAAATCTAAAACTTTGAGTCTTCACATGCATGTAAATAAAATGAAAATGTGTTGTTTATAATATCTGTGTGTGTGTGTATCTGTGTACCCTCAGCCATCGTATGTTGCGGGTGACAAACAGTGGTGGTCTGGAGAGCGTAAATGCTGATCTTTCCATGTGTCTTCTGTTGGCTTGGGTCATCTGTTATTTCTGCATCTTTAAAGGAGTGAAGAGCACAGGCAAGGTCAGCTGATGCTCATGCACATAAAACTGTTTGCTAATGAAATAATCAAGAATAAACAATATCAGTACTCATCATGAACAAAAACTATGAAAACCCATAGACTTACATTGAAGGAACTCATTCAGGGACCAAAATCTATGGACTCTTTTGAGCAATCATTCATAACACACTAGCAATCACCTTGTAAAAAATGATAACACACAACTAAACAGTAGCATGCTAACAGTCATTCAAAACATTTTAGCAACAGCATAGTAACCATTCAATCAGTGTAGTATCAAAAAAAAAAAACATCTGATAAAAAGCAGCTTTACATACATTTTAAATCATACATTTTCTAAAATCTGACAGGAAATGTTTTAGAGACGTATTGCAGATGAGCAAATGCTCTGAAAAATACAAATATTTAAATTTTCCACATAAAAACACAACATGCCTCTGCAATGTAGGTGTGCTATCAGGAATGCTAAAACCACTCGGTATACCTTAGAAATGGCAAAGCAATGTCCTGGCAACCACCCACAAAGGCAGCCTCAAGCGGTTACGGTGCGACATAACACAGTAATGGTCACGCACAGTGTAGACACTGTGTTATAAATATCACTAGAAAATCATAAAATGGGACTGGAGTATTATAGAAAAGTCTCTTAATTAATGTGATATGTGTGTCATTGTTTCACAGGTTGTGTACTTCACTGCTACGTTCCCCTACTTAATGCTCTTCATCCTTTGCATCAGAGGAGTGACTCTGCCAGGTGCTTCAACTGGGATTACTTATTACCTGTATCCTGACATCAGTAAACTCTCCAGTCCTGATGTAAGTGGAACACAATTCCTGCATCCTAATATGCATAATATCCACCCCAAATAGTATCCAAGATTTGAATTAGTATGTCCAAAATCATGGTATGTTAAAAGGAGTATACCCGGATGATTTTTGAAGTGCAGATCCATGCACACTCTAATGCAGGGCAACTCTTAAGGCCGCAAAATACTCCGCAAGAACAGAGAAAAAAGTTCTCGCTCCCAGGGCTGCGTGAACAAAATTGCGTCATTTTGTTCTCGGAGCCCTGGTTTGGGAGTTCTCACAGCTCGTTCTCGACACATCGTCTGAGCAGAACTTTTTTCTTGTGGGTGTCCGAGAACTATTGTGTGATTGATCAGAATTTTAAAGAAACGGAGATGTTCGGCACCTGCTTTTCTCGTGAAGTATGTAATGTGCTGGCCAGAACGAACTTTGTTCTTGTTCTTGCCACCTCGAGAAAATGAACAAATTTCTTTGTTCCTGCAGAGTATGTTCCAAGCTTTACCCTCAATATTAAATTTTTTGTAGAGTTAAGCTCCAACCCTGTTCAAACTCACCTGTCTGTAGCTTTCTAGTAATCCTGAAGACCTTGATTAGCTTGTTCAGGTGTGTTTGATTAGGATTGGAGAATTGATTTTGAGAGAGGTCATTCACAAGATGCCGTTAGTTTGCACCGTGTTGAAAAGCTTTGAGTAATGAACCTTTTTACGATACAGTCGAGGGGAAAGCCTCTGTGCTTCGCAAAGCTTCATTTTCCCATCACTAATTTTAAGTAATGTAAAAAATATATCAACTCTGCTGTTCATAAATACCAGTAGTGATGTTGTACAATTAGAACGTCGCTGGAAATAGTCATTAGTGTCCCAATGTTTAAACAGACTTATTTCATCTCTGAGCTGTGTTCGAAAATCGCCCCTGTAGCCTAATTCACTATTCCATACATTACTCCACTCATGGGCGTCGGAACCATTGTATGTGGGTGGGACAAGACCCACCCACTTTTTACGATCAATGATATTGGACCCACTCACTTTTATCATCTCTAACATTCAGCATGTCTGTTTACCTACCCCTAACCGATAAACACTTATTATTAAACACGTTAGACACTTTATTTCCACTTTTTTAATATTTTCTTCATTTTTATTGAAAATAAATGCCTTTCCGATCTGATATGTGATGGGAAAAGGGAGAAGATTGAGCTCGGCGAAAGGCGGACCGTGCGTCTTACCCCTACACTACTGCCGCTCTCATTGATATGGCGATTTCCGTAATTTTGTCTTTCCGAACTATACGTTTAGCAAGCAAAGCGGTATATTTGTACTTAATGTAATTGACATCTACTCCAGTAAAAAAATTCTGAGGACCCACCCACATTTGTTTTGCTTCCGACGCCCATGACTCCACTACATTAGTCCACTTGAAGGAGTGAATTGATTGGATTGTGACAAGTGGTCTCTATATGCACTGGGGGGAAAAAACAAGAATTATTATTATTATTTTTTTTTAAGTAAACTTACCAGCTGTGAAACCACGTAAATTCTTGAGGCTGGATGGGAGAACGGGTTGAAAAATTAAGTTCATATCACTTTCACATCAAAGATCACATTTTGATAGAAAACTACGAAGACAAACATTTCCTTTATGGAATAAGGTGGAACATTTACAATAAGACCAGGATATTAAAAATAAATAAAAATAAACTTGCGTTAGTACTTGAAGAGGTGTAATTCCAATCAACTTCTTGGAATCAGGTGCTATTGCATTCCTGCAATTGCATATCATCCTGCATATCCTTAAAAAAATTATTTGGGAGAAAAGAACTTAAACTCCTGTCCTCAAACAGAATGGGTTATGTTCCTGAAAAATGAATAACACAAAGGGCCCTATCTTGCACCCTGCGCAATTGACTTTGTACACCGACGCATGTGTCATTCCTATTTTGCACCCGCGCAAAGCGCGCTTTTCCCTCCACAGAAGCACGTCGCTAAACTAGTGAATGAACTTGCGCTACCTGGGCGGTTCAGCGCAAAAAAGGAGGCGTGTTCCGGCGCAAACAATCCCTGGTGCTATTTTGCTGTTCCATTAAACAATTGCGCCACTGACCAGAAAAAACCTAGTCTAAAGTCAGTGGCGCGTTGCGCGTTGTTCATTATTAGGCTATGCTATTTTAAGGGCGCATGCTTGACCATAATGTATAGCGTGCACAACGCGCATACACTTTGCTCATGTAGCTAATCTACACAGATGCAACAGTTATTTTTGCAAATCATAAATTATTACACTAAAAAATATTAACACATGAGATGACGGAAATCATTGTGGTGTGCCACGAAGATGTGAAAAAATAGGCATAAATCTAGCTTACAAATTATTCAGGCTAATTGTAGTCTAATAATTAAGGAGACCTGTTTGCCCAATAGTGGCAACTTCTGGCAAGACATATATGTATATAAGGACATCTAACAAATTGGTTTGTCCGTCAAGAACCAGGAAAAAAAATCGGTGAGGGTGGACGCAGCGATGTCCTCTGCTGGCGTCAGGTCCTGAGTAGAGGCAGATCCACCTCCCGTTACACGGCGTGCCCGATTGATGCTGGCAAGCTTGGACTTTCCCCGTCTTCTGATGTCATTGTAGCGCTTGCGGCACTGGTGCGACGTCCTGGGGATGCCAGCTGATGAAACAATTGTGGCTATTTCCTCCCACACCTGTTTAACCGACGCTATTTTCAAGATTCAAGATTCAAGATTCAAGAGTTTTATTTGTCACATACACAGTTATATACACAATATACAACTGGCAGTGAAATGTAAACAGGTCCGCTCCATGGACAGTGCAAATAACAGTTACAAGAAATTAAAATAGAAATAGAATAAAATTAGAATAAAAAGTATTAACATAAGTAGAATTATAAATAAATCAAGTAAAAGATAAAAATAGGAAATAAGATAAAAATAAAAATATAAAAAATATGTGGATATGATAAGTGAGATAAACTGTAGACTTAAAAATAAGTGGTTAACATAAAATATATAATATGTATATATAAAGAAGTATAATGTGCAAGGTTTATTACAGGTTGTTACGCAGTAACAATAGGAACGTAAAGTGCAGTGCAATTGCAGTATGTGGATGTTAATGTTAAAAAACTGTATGTTTATGCGTGTGCGGGGTGAAGTGAAGTCACGTGACTGAGTTCAGGAGTCTGATGGCCTGGGGGAAGAAACTCCTCCTGAGTCTTTCAGTCTTTGCCATCAGGCTACGGAAGCGCTTACCAGATGGCAGCAGGGTGAAGTGAGAGTTTGCAGGGTGATTAATGTCTCTGATGATTTTAGTAGCTCTACCTCTGCAGCGTTTGGTGTAGATGTCCTGCAGAGACGGGAGAGCTGAGCCTGAGATGCGCTCGGATAAGCGCACCACTCTTTGCAGGGCTTTGCAGTCGTGACTGGTGCTGTTCCCGTACCACGCTGTGATGCACTGAGTCAGGACACTTTCTATCGCCCCTCGATAGAAAGTTTTCAGGATGGCTGGTGAAACCCTGAATTTCCTCAGCTGGCGCAGGTGGTACAGTCTTTGCCTGGCTTTTTTCACCTGTGTCTGGATGTGTGTAGTCCAGGTCAGATCCTCGGAGATGTTCACACCCAGGTATTTGAAGCTGCTCACTCTCTCTACCGGTGTCCCGCTGATCATGAGAGGGGAGTATGACCGATGCTGTCTCTTCCTGAAGTCCACAATCAGTTCTTTGGTCTTGTTAACATTCAGAGAGAGACAGTTGTCCTGGCACCATGATGTCAGTTGCTCCACTTCGTCCAAGTATGCCGTCTCATTGTTGTTGGAGATGAGACCCAGGACAACAGTATCATCGGCAAACTTGATGATCGAGGTGGAGCTGTGTGTGGACAAACAGTCATGGGTGTAGAGAGAGTAGAGCAGGGGACTCAGCACACAGCCCTGTGGAGCTCCAACACTCAGGGTGATGGAGGTGGAGGTGAACTGGCCTATTCTCACCGCCTGGGGTCTGCCAGTGAGGAAATCTTCAATCCAGAGGCAGAGAGAAGAATTCAGGCCTAGATCCAGGAGTTTGTGTGTTAGCTTAATGGGAACTATGGTGTTAAAGGCTGAGCTATAGTCAATAAATAGCAGCCTGACATAGTTCCCACTTTTGCTGTCGATGTGAGTGAGGCAGGAGTGAAGGACGTGAGAAATGGCATCTTCAGTCGATCTATTGGGACGATAGGCAAACTGAAGAGGGTCCAAAGTGTCAGGAATGGAGGAGCAAATGTTGTTTTTAATGAGTCTCTCAAAGACCTTCATGACTAAAGATGTGAGAGCCACTGGACGATAGTCATTTAGGCAAGAGGGTTTACTGATCTTAGGTACAGGGATGATGGAGGATCGTTTGAAGGAGGTGGGGACAACAGATGTAGCAAGGGACTCGTTGAATATGGATGTAAAGAGCCCTGCGAGCTGATCAGCACAGGACCGCAGAACACGACCTGAAATACCATCCGGCCCAGCAGCTTTCCTGACATCCACACGTTTGAGTGCCCTCCGAACCTCGTCCTCCGAGACAGAGATCACGTGACCGTTGCTGCTCTGAGGGACTCTCTCTGACGCGTCACTCGCCGGAGTCGCGCTGCCGCGATTACCATCAAAGCGAGCGTAGAAAGAGTTTAACTCGTTCACCAGCAACGGATCAGCTCTCACCTCTGCAGAGGATTTAGTTCCAAAAGCACAGATGGTTCTCAGTCCCTGCCACATCCGCCGGGAGTCGTTGAGTTGGAAATGAGATTCCACTCGGTCTTTATAGCGGAGTTTTGCGGCTTTAACGGCGCGCCGGAGGGCGTAACATGAAGCTTTGTACTCCCTCATATCCCCCGTTAGGAGACCGGCATTGTAAGCGGTGGTGCGCGAGTTTACTGCAGTGCGAATTGAACTGTCCACCCACGGTTTCTGATTAGGGAAGGACGTTATAGTTATTGTTTGTGTGGCTTGCTCTGTCAGTGTGTTAATAAAGCAGAGCGCCACTTCTGTGAACTCGCTGACGTCTTCAGAACTCGCGCGGAACATGTCCCAGTCGACGTCATCAAGAGCTGCCTGTAGCGTGATCTCTGAATGGGATGACCAGCGTTTGACTTCCCTCCTCACCGGGGGCTCTTGAACGAGCCTTTGTTTATATTCCGGTGTGAGGAAAATGGCGGCATGGTCCGATTTGCCAAAAGCTGGCTGTGAACGAGCTTTGTAGGCGTTCTTAAACGGAGAGTAGCAATGATCCAGTGTGTTTGCTCCTCGTGTGGGACAGGAGACATGCTGGTGAAAGTTTGGCAATACTTTCTTTAGGTTAGCTTTGTTAAAATCACCCGCGACGATGAAAGCAGCGTCGGGGTGTTTGTTTATGAAGCCGCTGGTCACATCATGGAGGGCAGATAAAGCCAGCCCCGTGTCTGCCTGTGGTGGAATATAAACGGCAGTGGTGATGACCGAGGAAAACTCCCTCGGCAGGTAGAAAGGCCGGCACATGAGAGTTAAATGTTCCAAGTGAGGCGAGCAGGATCGCGAAAGAATGGAGATGTTCCTAGGATCGCACCATTTCTTGTTTATCATGAAACACACTCCACCGCCTTTAGATTTCCCGGTCTCGGCTGTTCTGTCCATCCGAAAAACAGAGAAGTTCTCGGACGGCGTCACGGCTGTATCCGGGACCGCTGGCGTGAGCCATGTTTCGGACAGACAATAGATGTTGCAGTCTCTCATGTCCCGTTGAAAACTTATCCTGGCTCTAAGATCGTCCATCTTATTCTCCAAGGATTGGACATTTGCGAGCAAAATGCTCGGGAGAGGAGGACTGAATGCTCTTTTTCTCAGTCTGTTGCGGATCCCAGCGCGTTTCCCGCGGTGTTTTTTGAATCTTCGCCGTCGACTCGAGTGGCCATTGTTCAACTCGGCGTCCCGGCGAATCTCAGATGGAAGATTGGAGAAAGTGTCCTGAAACAGGTCAGTGTAGCGGTAGCCAATTTCCAGAAGTGTTTTGCTGTCGTAACAGATCAAAGCAGATGATCCGTTGGAAAAAATAGAGAGTAAAAGAGAGTAGAATAATAAATAAAAGCAAAGTCTTAGCGGAGCGACCTGAACGGCGACCGAGCACGGCGGCGCCATCTTGCTTTTTTCCCATTTGGAACCCATTTTGGGTGGGTTTCTCCCATCCCCATACAACACAACTTCTCTGTCTTTCACTGCTCTTACAAGCACATCAGTCTCCTCGGCTGTGAACCGCTCCTGGCGTGCGTCTGGTAAATACGCCATAATAATAGCAATCCATAATGGAACTTGCGCACCTGCTTTTACAGGGAATGTTGGATGACGCTCTGATTGGTTTATTCACGTTACGCCCAAACCACACCTATGAATAATGAAGCTACTTCAGACCAACCCATTTTAGAATTGCGCCGGGCGCAAGAGCCATTTATCCCGCCGGGAAAATAGCAACAGCGCCGAGACCCGCCCACAAAGTTACTTGCGCTTCGCGCTTTGACACTTGCGTTTCAGATCGTTAAAATAGGGCCCAAAATTCTTTATATCATGTTTTGATTAGACAAGCATTACTGTCAGGTTTGTGTGAAGGGATGTGGCGAGGACTCAGATACAGAGGAATGGACTTTTTTAAATGAACTATAAAATAAAACAAAAACTACGCTGTGGGGGAAAACAGGACTGGTAGCTGGACATGGCAGGACTGGGCAAATCAAACAGGATCAGGGCCAAAGACGAACTGGCACAGGACTAAAAAGACAAGGAGAATAAGAGGAAATAAGGAGGTTAATGAGGGAGATCAGGTGGGACAAATGAACCAATAGAAGGGTGGGGTTAAGACAGTAGACAAGAGAGCACATGACACAAAACATGCAGCCAATGAGGCCTCTCACCGACTGCATGTCCACACAAAACATGACAACATGAAAGCACACAGCAGATGAAAAACACTAGCTGTGTGCTACACAGCACAAGACAACAAAAAAGCATGCAGCCGAAGCAAACTCGAAACCGCACACGCTCACACAATGAGACCAGAGTGCATGTAGAATAAGGGAATGCTCACACCATGCAGTCACAACAGAAGACAAACAAACATAGCATGAATGTCCGAACCCCGGACAGAGAACTGAAACCAAACTAGACTGAAGTGCCGAGATCCAAACACCACACCCCGCACACAAGGCAACTTACATGGATGGTCGAGCGCATGAAACCGCATGCTCACCATGACAAGACAATAGGAGTGTCAGAGCTCTGTCATCAAACCAAGAATAAACAGACGTGACAGAAGCCTGACACATAAAATACCAACAACAACAAAAAAGCACAAGTGGAACTTTATAGATGGATTTGTCATATGTCATGTGCCTTTCACTGAACAGAAACACTGCTATGTTGACTTGTAAGACATTAAATAAATATAGTTTGACAGTATAAATTTATACTCATGGCTCATGAGGATGGTTTGGTTGGATTGGAGTCCATGGAATTCATTCCATGAAAACAACCTATTAATGGTCTAAAGAACTTATTGACTGTGATGATTTTGTAATGGTTCCAGACAGGGTTTGTGTCTGTGAGCCTCAGGCATAGCTGCTAACACTGAGTCTGTATATCGAACTAGAAGGGAAAACCGAGACCAAAGTATGTAACTTTTGTTTTCAGAAAGAGTTTCTACATAGAAACAGATCTACTGTAGCCATTCTTTTCACAATGCAAGTGACAACACTATTATTATAAATAGTTATTATTTTAGAGAGGGATTTTGTTCACATGTACCGCAACAAATAATAACGTTTGATGAGAAAATGAAGCAAAAAGGCGATGGAATGCGTGGGAGGTGTGTTTTTGGAGGGGAGCCACGTTTGTCTCGTGGGGTTTGTTCTGGATATGCAGTACAGTAGGGAGGTGTAAAAGAATAAGTTTGTTGGAATTAGACTCGAGGCATCTGGAATGTGATGTAGTGAAGGAGGGAAGCAGAAGAGAACAAATCTTGGATTGTGGGTTATGTAACAGTCAAAGGGTTGTTTTAGGGTGTCCTCCATTCAGTTGTCCTCCTGCCACTCACAACAGTTGTGCCTGGTGGACTTTGGAAAAGAAGAAGCAGAGTCCACTTGTTTTTGAGTCTAATTTGAATACATGTTTCTCAATATATATATATATATATATATATATATATATATATATATATATATATATATATATATATATATATATATATATATATATATATATATATATATATATATATATATATATATACTGTATATATACTCTCTATTTGGGGCCAGATTTACTAACAGCTTGTGCCAGCGCAAACCCTCTTTTGGCGTTAAAAAACTACTGTCAGGATTTACTAAAGACACGCAGTGAAAAATTTGTGCTGAAAAGGCATGGACAGGATTATTTTTGCAGCTCACCTTATTGCAGACACATTTTACAAGAGTTTCCCTTTCATACACAACATTTATAGGAGGAGAGTATTTAAATGAATCATGTGAGGTGATTTACTAGAGTTTGCGCTAGTCAATTTACTGGTATTTGCGCAACGCCCCAAAAAAGCACGTCTTAAACCAGACACTAATTTGCACTGCTCTTGGTAGATTGCATTGGTCATTATGGAAATGAGCTGTGTTCTTTAATGTGCACATTGTTTGTAAATCAAGCACAGAACTTTCCACTCCCATCTGCGCATTTTTGGAATTGCACAGATTTCAAGTCACGTCAAGTGGACGTTTCAAATATGCTCGCTCAAAAAGTTTGGCGGTTTTTAGAACGAGGTGCAGTGAGCCCCTCTTCAAAGCATTTTGGAAGAAGATCAGGATACACCTGAATTACAGCCAGATTACAGAGTTGTTTCACCTACGAAATCACAATCTCACCCCTGTTTGGGACCTCAATGAGAACACAACAAGCTTAAAAGAGGGAATAAAGATGATGTCTTACATTGAAACTTCATCCACTGCCATGGTTTCACTATAGGACATAATGCTATGAAAAGTAACGATTAATTAAAAACGTTTGAATATTTAGCAATATTTGTTATGTTTTTTCTATTTATTTTTTTTCTTTATTTTTTTCCCCTTGCCTCCTCAGAGATAATGCACTCACACAGGAAGTGTGTATAAATATATAGGCGGATATGGTATCATGTATATACAGTCTTGGAAGAGTTAATAAACACTAGCATTAAGAAACTGAATCGGAGGATGTCAACCTTGTAACCCTGCTTATAGTAACCAGATGTGCAGCAGACTAGAGGCCCATTTTAGGAGTGCCTTGCTCAAACTAGTGCAAACAAAAATTGATGTCTACAGTAAATGTCTGATGTAAATCTCAGAAACAAATGTCTGGCTCAAATTTCACCCCAAAATCAAAAATGTTTTTAATATATTTTACATACATTTATCAAGTACACCCCTCCCCCTCCACATTGTCCTTACTATAATGTAAAAAAAAAAAAAAAGGAACTAATTATATAAAAAAATTATATCATGACCATAAATTTACCATAGCAATACTACTGCAATATTATTTCCGTAATAAGTACTCTTTTAAAGTATGCTAAAGTGAGTGTACTAGTTTTCCACAAAGGGAAACTAAACTGGGGGAGGGGGGTATATTAATTTGTGTGTAAAGATTCGCTACATATGTTCTTCATCTCTTTTTTTCTGCAGGTATGGTGTGATGCAGGCACTCAGGTGTTTTTCTCATATGCCGTGTGTCAAGGAGTCCTCACAGCGCTGGGCAGTTATAACAGATACAACAATGACTGCTACAAGTCAGTAACCTCCTGCATTAATGTACAGCACCCCACCCATTTTACCCCTGATACATATAACAGTCTTTATTTATCAAGGTATCTGTATTCTATTTTCCACAGGGACTGTATAGCACTCTGTTTTCTGAACAGCTGCACTAGCATCTTTGCTGGATTTGTGGTCTTTTCTATTATGGGGTTCATGGCCCATCAGCTAGGTCTACCCATGGAAGACATAGTATCATCAGGTACACTGTGAAAAAAGTTTCTGCCTTAAGTTTTTAAGTACAATCAACTTGGATGTTTAAATTATTTAAACTTAAATTACATTAGACTAACTTTAAAAAATTAGTTGACTCAAAAAAAAATGTCTTAACCTATTTTGATGCGTTAAAGCAATTTAAAAACATATGTTGCCATAACTTATTGATCATATTTTTTTTTACAGTGTATATATTGTTATTACAAGACTATATAAGCTGTATATAGCTATATGTAGCTTGAATACAGTACACTGCATTATATATGGGTATGGTGCAGGGTTGCTGCAGGTCTGTGCAACAGATGGCCAGTCAAAACTAGCCCAAAATCCCCAAAAAGTCCAATGTGATTTTCTCCAGTGGGCAGCCGAATTCTCCACTGAATTTGTACGTCTGGGGGTGTTTTGGGGGTGTTGGAGCACCGAAATCAAACATACGGGGGTGGAAATCTCCCCGCGTATTTTTTTTACCCGTGGCAACAACTTAAAAGTAGCCCAGTTCCGCAGACTTGGCAATACTGGTATGGAGCCCTTAATGGGACATGGTTATGGAAGAAAATGTGAAATGGGAGTAAAAAGTATTTACATTTTTTTGTTGTGTTCGTTCGTGAAAATGTGGTTCTCTCAGGGAAAAAAAATATTGCGTTCCCCCGAGAAATTGTTTTGCAAAAGCTTTGCATTCCTCCAACAAATTTCCTCACAAAATATTTCCGTTCTATTTCAAAACTATTGCTTTCCCTGAGAAACTTTGCATTACAGAGCCCCTAAAGGGATATTGTGATAGAAAAAATATGAAATGGGAGGAAAAATGATATGTCAATGCTTTTGCATTCTCTCGCAAATGTTTTGTGCTCCCCGATAAACTTTGCAAGTAAATGCAAAAGTTTCTTGGGGAACACAAAAGTTTCTTGGGGGAACTCAAAAGTTTTGCGAGTGAACGCAAAAAGCATTTGAATATAATTTTTCCTCCCATCTCATACTATCACCATGTCCATTTACTCGCAAAAGTACTGAGATATAATTTTTATTACCACCATATTATTTCCATCACAAAAGTTTCAATCTCTTAAACTAATAGTTACAATGCAATGGGGTGTGTCAAAGAGAACAATGGATTTAGTGAGTATAGTGAAAAAAAAGACCTGCACAAATCCCAGATATGAACCTCAGTGAACACTTTTGGGAATCTGGAAATCCATTTGCGAGCCAGGCTCTGTAGTGTATTGCGGTATCTTGCTATGTTGCTGATGACCACAAGAGAGCATCTCAGGCCAACACTTGTGGTTTTGCATAGTCTGGGTGTTATTTTGGAAACAAAATATTGATAAAATGTATCAATAAAATTTGATTGTTTTTTTTATATATAAAATTAAATAAAATATTTTATATTTTTTTTTAAAATGCATTAATAGTCAATGTTATGCAACATTAATTAAAAAATAGTTTTTTTTTATTATGATTATTTTATTGCAGGTGCTGGATTAGCTTTCATAGCATATCCCCGAGCCCTCTCTCTGTTACCTGGACCTCAGTTCTGGTCTTTTCTTTTCTTTTTTATGGTACTTCTGCTGGGCCTTGACAGCCAGGTACAGTTGTTCAACATCAATTATGCACACATAGAATATATAACATATTATGTTTTTCATATTTTTTTTAGACTTTAGGGTTGACCACATGTGTGAGGTGTTATATTTATGTCTTTTCAAGTTTGTGTGTGTGGAGAGTTTAGCCACAGCTCTCACAGACCTGTTTCCTGGAGTTCTAAGGAAGCGGCGAGAGCTTTTGGTGTTGGGAATCGCCGTCATCTGCTTCTTACTGGGACTGCCCTTCATCACAAAGGTATAAAGATGGACAGACGGACGGACAGACTGACAGATAGATAGATAGATAGATAGATAGATAGATAGATAGATAGATAGATAGATAGATAGATAGATAGATAGATAGATGGATAGATGGATAGATGGATGGATGGGATATGATCTAACTTTTATTTATGCCATATTTTAGGGAGGAATCCATCTGTTCACTGTGATGGACACCTACGGCCCGAGTGGAATTAACTTGCTCTTTATAGCCTGCTTTGAGACGATTGTTGTTGCATGGGTCTATGGTAGGAGACATTAACACTTTGCGAAATTCCTAGTATTTGACATTTATTATTATTATTATTGAATGTATTGTTTCTCTACATTGCATTATGGGTAACACTTTCCATAGACATATTGATTTTTATACTGTACAAACTGTATATTATAACCCTAACCCTACCCATAAACCTACCCATCACAGAAAACTTGAATTTTTACATTTTCAAAATAAATCACTATAAGCTGTTTTCCTCATGCAGACCAAAACTGTCCAACTGGACATTTCGTCCCTTTAATATAGGGTTAAACAGAACGTCTCGGTTACGTATGTAACCCTCGTTCCCTGAGGAGGGAACGGAGACGTACGTTAGTGACTAACGAATGGGGGTTTCGCCTAGAAGCCAATCACCTTCGAGGTATTTAACTGCACCCAATTTCAGTGCCAATGCCATGGGCATGCGGAATTTGCATGCGTAACTCCGCCCCACCTCGTGGGTATATAAGGAAGTACGCTGGCAACATCGCATTATGTATCTGCTGCGGAGCCAAGATCTGAACTCCGTGTTCCAGCAGCACAGCTGACGTGGCAGAGGAACGTACGTCTCCGTTCCCTCCTCAGGGAACGAGGGTTACATACGTAACCGAGATGTTCCCTTTCGTTCAGTCACTACGACGTACGTTAGTGACTAACCAATGGGGGTTCCAATATAACAGCGCCACTCAGCTGTCATCCAGTGCCCTGCATAAGTGTGAGATCCTTAAGGCCGTAGGACTCCCACTTAACACAGGAATACCAAGGTACACTAGTACAGGGTACAGGGAATGCCAAAATGCCTACCCGTGGGGAGGACTTAGAGAGTACACATATGACCCACTGAGGGCTGCATATGGGAAACTCTAGGGTACCAGCCGAAGGTGGATTTTTAACCCTAAGGGTGGCAGGGACTTGCCAAGGGAAAGACACCTGCTCACTGAGGAGGCTTACGGTGGAAATACTCGTGTGGGGGTCGCCGGAGGGGAACCATGCACACGGGGCACCTGGCCAGACATGAGGGTCTGGGCTCGAGAGGGCAGACTGAACTGATGTCGGCGTCGACTGTGCTGGAGGAGCTCAGGGCTCTCGGGGAGCTCACCTGAGGAAAATATTGCACGTATCCAGTCCGTGGAGTGGAATGGCGAGCAAGCGAAGACACCTGAGCCTGGTCCATTACCAGCCACTAGTAGAGGCGAGTACATAGTCGGACACTGGCTCCACTCGGAGATTGTAGAATCTGGCGAATGTGTTCGGTGTCGCCCAGCCTACAGCTCTGCAGATGTCTGTTAGCGAGGCACCATGCGCTAAAGACCAAGAGGAGGCCACACACCGAGTGGAGTGTGCCCTCACACCAAGGGGACATGGTCGACCTTGCTGCTGGTAAGCCAAAACAATGGTGTCCACTATCCAGTGAGACAACCTCTGCTTTGAGAGAGCTCTTCCCTTCCGCTCTCCACCATAACAGACAAAGAGCTGGTCTGAGGTCCTGAAACACTGCGTCATGTCTACGTAAGCGCGGAGAGCGCGTACTGGACAGAGCAATGGGTCTGCCTCCTCCAAAGGCAGCGCTTGCAGGTTCACCACGTGATCTCTGAATGGGGTGGTAGGAACCTTGGGCACATATCCAGGCCGGGGTCTCAGGATCACGTGAGAGTTAGCCGGCCCGAATTCTAGGGACGCTTCGTCAACCGAAAAAGCCTGCAGGAACGCATATAAGTGTAGGCTCCGCGGCCAGCTGTGCGCCAGTGCATCCATGCCGAGCGTGCCCTCGGTCAGGGAATAGTACAGGCTGCAATGGGAAGAGTCGTGGGAGGCAAACAGATCTACCTGCGCGTCGCCGAACTATTCCCAAATCAGCTGGGCCGTCTGGGGATGGAGTCTCCATTCTCCAGGAAGTGGCTGAATCCGTGAGAGCTCGTCGGCTGCACGGTTCAGTTCTCCCGGGATGTGGACAGCACGAAGGGACCTCAGGTGCTTCTGACTCCATAAAACGAGATGGCGGGCGAGTTGAGACATACGGCGGGAGCGTAGACTGCCCTGGTGGTTGATGTACGCTACTGTGGCCGTGTTGTTCGTCCGGACTAGTACGTGTTGACCCCTCAGCAACGCTCGGAAGCGGTGCAGGGCGAACCGTACTGCCAGCAATTTGAGGCAATTGACATGCAGAAGGCGCTGGGGTCCTGTCCAGGAGCCCGTAGCTGCTTGTCCATTGCACATGGCACCCCAGCCCGTGGTGGAGGCATCTGTTGATACAACAACATGCCTGGAAACTCGTTCTAAGGACACACCGGACCGTAGAAAACTGAGGTTCGACCACGGGGTGAGCGTCTGTAAGCAGGCCCGAGTCACTTGTACCCGGAGTGTGCCAGACCGCCATGCCCATCTCGGGACTCGATCGCGTAGCCAGTGCTGAAGCGGTCTCATATGTAGCAATACGAGCGGCGTTACCGCGGCTGCAGATGCCATATGCCCCAGGAGCCTCTGAAACTGTTTCAGTGGAACCGCACTCTTGCTCTCGATTTGACGGAGGCAAGTCAGCAGAGACTGCGCGCGCGCTCGCTCGTAAGCTGCGCGCACATGGTGACCGAGTCGATCTCCATACCGAGAACAGAGGTCCTCTGCACGGGCCAAAGTTTGCTCTTCTCCCAGTTGACCCAAAGGCCCAGACGGGCTAAGTGATGGAGCACTAAATCTCTGTCCGCAAACCTGCTCTCGAGAGTGGCTCATTATGAGCCAGTCGTCGAGGTAGTTCAGGATGCAAACCCCGTGCTGCCGGAGAGGCGCAAGGGCTGCCTCGACAATCTTCGTAAAGATGCGAGGGGACAGAGATAGCCTGAATGGGAGGACCACGTACTGATATGCCCGCCCCTCGAAGGCAAACCGTAGGAACGGTCTGTGTCGAGGTAGGATGGAGACATGGAAGTAGGCGTCCTTCAGGTCGATCGCTGCAAACCAATCGTCCTGACGAACGCATTCGAAAAGGCGTTTCGCTGTCAACATCTTGAACGGAAGCCTGTGTAGGTAACGGTTCAAGATGCGCAGGTCCAGGATTGGTCTTAACCCACCGGTCTTTTTGGGTACAATGAAGTAGGGGCTGTAGAACCCGGACTTCATCTCGGCTGGAGGGACAGGCTCGATTGCACCCTTCGCCAATAGGGTGACAACCTCCGCTCGCATGACAGGGGCATTGGCCCCGACCATAGTAAAGCAGACTCCCCGGAAGCAGGGAGGAGCCTGCACGAACTGAATCGCGTAGCCGCGCCTGACTGTCTTCGCGACCCAGCGGGACAGTCCCGGAATCTGAAGCCAGGCTCCCAGGAACTGCACCAGCGGGGTCATTCGGACTACAGGCGTACCCGGTGTGGGGCAGCGATGCAGTGTTACCGGCCCGGACAAGGGAGGCTGTTGGGCGTTGCGGTGTGGGGGCACGGATAACGACTGCGTCCTGACAGAGGAGACCAGGGAAGGACGCACGTTCCACTGGGGTCTGCTCTGCCAGGGGGCTGGCGACAGAGAGGGATGCGAGTGGCGGGACCCGTGGGTGGCGCGCACCGTCATCACTGATCTCGGGGGGCTCAGGGATGGTAGTGTTAATTCTTTCTTTGACCAAATTAGGGTGAACAAAGGAATCTCCCCCGGCCCTCCACCAGGGGAAGGAGTGGTCCTGCTACCATCTCCTGGAAAGAATTTCCCATCCCTGAGCTGTCCGTCTCAGGAGCGCCGCTTGGCCTGGCGTTTAGCGGGGCGACCTGAGGGGACTGGGACGCCTTCCTACTTCCTTCCTGCTTGGACCAGGCGGGAGGGGCGGGAGCCGGCTGAGGCGACTGTGCTGGCGGCTGGGTGGAGGCAGCAGCTGGCCGCCAGGGCAGTATATGTTTAATAGCCTCAGTCTGCTTCTGGGCGGTTGAAAACTGTTGGGCGAAGTTTTCAACCGCTCCGCCAGCCTGGGATATGGGGACATCGAGGAAACGTGTCCGCTCACTGTCCCGCATATCGGCCAGGTTTAGCCACAGATGTCGCTCCTGGACCACAAATTTGTGGACATCACTTAACCCAGGGAGCGTGCGGTCACCTTCGTCGCCCAGAGGGCGAGGTCGGTGGTGGCACGCAGCTTGTCCATGAGCCCTGGATCAACTCCACCCTCGTGCATGTCCTTGAGGATCCTGGCCTGGTAGACCTGGAGGATCGCCAAGGCATGCAAAGAGGCAGCAGCCTACCCCGCAGTTCTGTGCGATTTCGCCACCAAGGTTGATGTGAATCGACAGGCTTTGGAGGGGTGCTTAGGGTCGCCACGCCACGTTGAATCGCTCTGCGGACACAGTTGCATCGCAACAGAACGTTCAACCGGGGGGACCCCAGTGTACCCATTGGCCGCGGCCCCATCAAGGGTGGAGAAGGCGGAGGTGGTTGCCGAACGGTCACGGGAAGACAGCGGGGACTTCCAGGACCGCGCAACCTCCTCATGCAGCTCGGGAAAGAAAGGTATTTGGGGCAGGGACTGACGTGTGTCAGCGCGGGTCCCCAAAAACCAATCATCGAGCCGCGAGCGTTCGGGACAGGGCAGAGGGTTCCACTCTATCCCTAGACTCGCGGCTGCCCGAGACAACATGGCTGTCAGCTCTGGGTCCGACTCGGGCAATGCTGGTGCGCCCGAAGGCGGCAGCACAGCCGAGTCATCATCCTCAGAGGACTCGAGCCCACCTTGTGATGCGGTGACCGACATCGCATCATCCTCCGGAGCGCCAAACGAGATGCGCGAGGGTGCCGGAGCAGGCCCCGCGATCTCCGCCTGAACACTCACGGGTTGCGGAGCGCTAGAGGGGGGTGTGGCCCAAGGCATGAGCGCCGGGGCTTTGTTCCACACCGTCACCGTCTCGAAGGCTGACAAAGACTCAGTTAGCAGGCTTGAAGGAGTGAAGAGATACTCTTGGCTCCAAAGCAGAAACATAATGCGATGTTGCCAGCGTACTTCCTTATATACCCACGAGGTGGGGCGGAGTTACGCATGCAAATTCCGCATGCCCATGGCATTGGCACTGCCATTGGGCGAGGTTAAATACCTCGAAGGTGATTGGCTTCTAGGCGAAACCCCCAATCGTTAGTCAATAACATACGTCGTAGTGACTGAACGAAAGGGAACCACACACACACACACAAAACTAATACTATGTGATAACTGCAATAAGAAATACATTTTCAAAATTGGTTTTACAAATGACTGGTTTGCAGGTGCAAACCGTTTCTATGACAACATTGAAGATATGATAGGATACGCACCATTCCCTGTGCTGAAGTACTGCTGGCTCTTCATTACCCCTCTCATCTGTGCCGTGAGTTCACATCTTGTTGTTTTTGTGTATTGTCCCAACATCTGCATAGTTTTCTCATTAGTTTACCATTGATTAATTCATGTTTCATTGGCCATCCAGCTATGCATCAATTCCTTCAATACATCAATCTGTGCAGCTTGTCTGTCCCAGTTTGAAGCTTTTTTGTCTTCTGATTCGTTTATTTTTATTTATCTTTTTCACACACTTTTAAAATGACTAGTGTCAAACTATAACTACTTAAAATTTAGATTTACACATTTAGCAGACACTTTTAACTTGTAAAAATAAAATGATTCAGTGATCGCTTAAGGCCGGTTTTAATCTTTTTCCCGTTTAAGCGGGTTTTGCAGAGCTCAGGCTTTTCAAGGTCTTTAAGATACACTGTAAAAAAAAATTACGATTGTACAACAAAAAAAATCTTAGTACCAATTTCCCCTAGCTTTTTTTGCTGACTCAAGTTTTGTAAATAACAGTTATACGAACTGAAAATAAGTTGTCTGTGAGATAAATTTTTTTTAGTTGAGTCAACTTGACATTATTTGTTTTCTGGAGTTATGCAACTGTTCTGTAACAAATCTTTTGCAGTTGAGCCAATTCAAGAAATGTTGTCCATTGGAAACAGAAGTTCTTAAAGTCGGCATGAAACGGAAGTTGAGATCGTCTTTTTCTCCTTATTGTGACGTATATCCGAGTGAAACGGCTTCTGAAATTAGAAAAAATTTAGGGCAAGGCTTGATTTCGTCCTTCAGGAATTGATTGGATCGTTGGAAGTTGGCCGTTGCTAACAAAATGGAGGCAGATTTGAAGTTTGCACTCAGTTGTGGAGAAAAACTTGATCTATCTCTTAAATAAATGTATTTTCTCTCTAAATCTTTTCTACATAATGTTACTGAGCATATTTCCTCACTTTTCGCTGGTTTATGCTACAGATTTTACTTATTTTAAGCCTTTTATGGCTTTATTTCTGTAAAGCTTTTTTCTCAGCTCTCCCTTATAAGGGGGCGCGCCGTAAACGCGTTCACACGCTGCATTCCTCAGTGCGCGTCGTCACGATAAGCTGTCTGTCCGACTATATTGAGTAATTTTTTACATTAAAAAAAGCTTTTATTTCTCATATATTTCTCTCTTTTTGCCTCAAGTCCTTCTTGAAGAAGGTATTGTGTATACCGAGAAAAATGAACACCTAACCACGATCAGTGAGTGACATGTTTCTGAGAGGAGGTGCAGAAACGAGACGGGGCGATAACCCCGCCCTCGCGCCATAGCACATGACCGGGAGAGAAGAGAGGTCGTTTCGATGGGGGAGGGAAAGTTAACATATTTGATTAAAGATTATAAGGGTAAATTAATTTTTAAAAAATAATGAAGTGCACAGATAAATCAGTTATAGTAAACACTACAATATTAATATATAAATACGAATTGTAAAATTTGATTTCATGCCGCCTTTAAGAATTAACAGGTTTAGATGATTTTTTTTTAATTGAAAATCATTTGGTCCTCACCATTTTGGTGATGAGTGTTTCCTTTGGTTGGGCAGTTAGCCTCTTTGTGTGAGTGTGTGGCCTTTGTAACAGTGATTAGCAAAACACAGAATGTGTTGCTTAGAAAGAAATCAAGATTATCAATTTTTCAGCCTCATAAACTCTATCAAAAATCAATAATCTTGTTTCTGACCAATATTTTACAATATTATATATTTTACCAGCAAAACTTTGTTGCAGCAGATCAGACATTCTGAATTTAAAATACATTACAGGGGGTAAAAAAATATTTTGCCACACACAGACATCAAGAATCAGCATATGAATCTCAACAATGGTGACATGCTTCATGCCGCAATGCATGCTGGGAGCCAACACAGTATTAAAATTATGGCTCCCAGCATGCATTGTGGCATGAAACATTGTCACCATTGTTGAGATTCATATACTGATTCTTGATGTCTGTCTGTGTGTCTAAAAAAGTTCCCACAATGTATTTAAAAATCTAAATTTAGAATGACTGATCTGCTTAATAAAAATTTTGTTGATAAATATATTATTCATAAATAATCACTTTCGATCAGGAATAAACTAGTAAATTACTCCCCTTTATGCTGTTATCTGGATCACCTGATCATTGGTTACGGCTTTCTTTGCAACAAATTATGTGTTTTGTTAAACGCTGTTACAAAAACCACAAAGAGTCAAACTGCCCAACTAAAGGAAATGCTCATCACCAAAATGGTGACCAAACATTTTCAATAAAAAAATCTACATCTGAACCTCTTAATTCTTAATTAGAACTTCTGTTTCCAATAGACACAAAATGCTGAATTGGCTCAACTACAAAATATTTGTTACAGAATTGTTGCACCTTTCCAGAAAACAAATAATGTCAAGTTGACTCAACAAAACTTTTTTTTTTTTGTCACAGACAACTTATTTTCAGTTCGTATAACTGTTATTTACAAAAGTTGAGTCAACAAGAAAAAGCTAGGGGAAATTAATACTAAGATATTTTTTGTTGTACGAGATTTTTACAGTGTGGATTTTTGCTGAACCAACACAACAAAATCAGTCATTTCAACTTTTTTTCAAGTTGTGCTTTTTACAGTGTATATATTATTTACAGGATGTTAAATGCATTTTCTGCAGTTTATACTATGCACATTCATATAAAACATATTTCATTGTCCATTGTGAATTTATCGAATCCAGTATACATTTTGAAAGGGAATACAGGAATGTGTTTCTTTTTTCCCCTCAGGCTACTCTGCTGTATAGGCTGCTGGGTAGTAAATCTGTGTCTTCAGTTGATGAATTTGTGCCAGACTGGAGTTACAAGTTTGCACCTCTGCTCACAGTCATTCCTATGGTCTGCATCCCAATCTTCCTGTTCGTCTCTTTAAGAAGGGTAAGAGAAACCCATCAATCAATCCAACCCATCCGTTCATCATCCAGTCGTGCATTCATTCATTCATCCTTCCATGTATCTCAGCCAATTCCATCTGTCGCAGCATCTGTTCTCCATTCTTAATTACTGATATTGACTATTTACAACACATTCTTACTACTAATTTGTCAGATACTGTATGGACGCTTGGTCAGATTATATATATAACTGCATGTGTTCTCAGAGCGGGATAATTTTCCTTAAACAAACCTTAAGTTCTACTCTATTATTCACATAAAGATATCTCCTGAAGACTTGGAATGCAACACAAGTTGTTTGTAATACTTTTATATTTTTTTGGTCAGTTTTTATTTTATTTCTTTCAGCAATTACAGTATTTGCCTGTTACATGTTTTATATTGTTGATAATTGGGTAGGTTTAGGTTAGGGATGGGGTAAGATGATATTTTAAATAAATATTTATACAATCATGTATTTATAGACAAAAAAAAATCCAATGCACTTCTTCAAAAAAGTTAAAAAGCCTTTATTCAAACCATGGCTCCTTGGAAATACAAGTTTGAAACCCAACTTGTCAAGACTCAAACACCTACTGGGATTACTACAAAGGTCCTTCCAGCAAGCAGCACTCCAAGAAAATTAAATGCGTCTTGATCTGACACATAAGGCAAAGTACACTATGATAAAAAGTGACACTCAGTGTCTGAATGTGAAGAGTTGGGAATGAGAATGTGTTGTTCTACCATGTTGTTTTACCATTTAAAGGGATAGTTCACCCCAAAAAGAAAATTATCCCATCATTTACTCACCATCAAGACATCCTAGGTGTATATGACGTTCTTCTTTCAGCCAAACACAATCAGAGTTAGATAAAAAAAAATATCCTGGCTTTTCCAAGCATTATAATGGGAGTGAACGGTATCTTGGATTTTAAAGCCCCAAAAGTGCATCCATCCACCATAAAAGTATCCATACGGCTCCAGGGGGTAAAGGCCTTCTGAAGCGAAGCGATGCGTTTTTGTACGAAAAATATACATATTTATAACTTTATAAACTATAATTACTGGCTTCGGTTACAGACGTACACCAGTCTAGTTCCGGCCGAAGAGTGGTATCTGACCCGGCGCATGACATATCGACGAACGTGGAAGCGCAGAGGATAGAGCAAAACAAAACACCAGTCATCAATTAGAAGTCTCAAACGAGTCTAAAGTCTAAAAAATGTCAGGGGATTTCGATGTAAGAGAAGAGGAGCTTGAGTTTGTTGCCCAGCCGTATTTGTTTGAACCAAGCTTACACTACTACATCCTACGTCATGCGTCGGGTCAGAGGTCACTCTTCCACCGGAACTCACGTACTGCCGGAAGCCAATGATTATAGTTTATGGGTTACAAATATGGATTTTTTTTTACAAAAAAGTAACACTTTGCTTCATGTAAGTCATTTGAGAGTATGGAGAACAAATAGATTACATAATTCACAATGCTTCAAGGGAATGGGTGGTCACTGCAAAATAGTTTTGCTACATTTTATGTTTCCATGGTAACAGAAACTTGTCTGATTGGTGGATCTTTCTTCAGGATTGTGGGTAATGTAGTCCTTCACTGTGAATTGGACAAATGAACATGATGTTATAAAAATGCACTAAAAAATCACATTGACTTATGGATTTTACAGAAACATATATTATCACTTAATAACCTTAGAGCTCATGGTATTTTTTTTTTTTTTTCAAGATTTATAGTGTACTTAATTGTTGAGCAATGAATGGGATTTTTGGGATTTTTTTTAACTTCTGGAACCCTATTGATGTGATCTATATCAACCCATAACTTCAAACACACATTTAATGTATTTAAGGAAATGAATGTAACAATCTCCTTTCCATCTCCTCAGGGTCGGGACATCATCACCCCATCTAGTGACCTGAAGCAGCTCCGACCAAACAGTCCACGCCTCACACTGTTTAATCGTGTAATCATCGAAGCACAGAGATCTCAACACATTCAGGAAGATGGAGCAGAGAAAGCTAACAATGAACACAGCAGTGGAGTTTGAGAAAGCAGAATGATGATTTTATCTACAGATAGGACTTTATATACTATAAAAAGACATAACATATTAGTCATATTAAATATCAATGTTTTTTACCTTAATAAAATGTTACATTTTTTTATTACAAACTATAAATCAGATTACCTGACAATTGTTTTTATTACTGTGTATTAGATTATTCATATGAAATAAATATCACTCAGGATGTCAAACGATCAAAATTAGGTCCTGCTGGAAATCTGTGTTAATATGCATATTTAAGGGTATTCTGTTTTTTTTCCAATGATGTTCTCAGGTGAACTACAACTTTTTCATGAGTTCAATTTGAGGGTTACTGCAGCCGAGGCAATTTAAAACCATTAAATATACGTTTGGGGGGAAAAAACAACTTATATTCAGAAATAATGGTCAACCTCAGTATTCAAGAATTGGAGTGACGTAAAATAAAGTGCTAAAAAAACCTGCCCCAAAAATAAATTTTTCCATTAGTATCCTAAGTTTGTGGTTTGACTATTGAAGCAAAATGACAATATTTCAAGTTTTAAAATGACCATTTTGTGCAGTACAAAACTTTGTAGTTATTAGCAACTTTATATATGAAATTTCATGTTTATAGATCTCAGAATTCATTGTAGTCTAAATATATTAATTTGACTTGTTTACATCTGTTTACATTGTTATCTTGTTATTTTTGTATATGCATTCTTTTCATTTGTCAAAAAAAGAAGTCTGTCATTATATAAACTTTTCTATCCCATTTCTATAAGGAATATAATATTTGACATATTTGAAATATTTCCTTTAATTAAAATTTATTTCATCCTGTCATTTTATTGAAACATCATCTTCTTTCCATTTTTTTAAACTTGACAAATAATTTGTTTAATTTAGGACTTTTTCCGATATATTCTTTGTTGCCACTATACGACATAAAGTAAGTGGACTACCACTCCAAAAACTCAAATTAACTGTTCTGATAAGAACAGTTTTAAATACAGGTGCGCAATCAAGATATTGCTTGAATTTTTGTTTATCATAACTCCTGTACAGTTCAATCTCTCTTTTCCTTCCAGCTAGTCATTAGCTTTTCTTATCAGAGCCTCTCATCCATGTAATCTGAAGGGACATTCAATTAACAAATAATGTCATGTGATGGCTTAAGGGCGTATCACTGCCTGAGTTTATTCTAGGGGACCAATAGGGAGCGGCTCTCAAATGGAGGAGTGTCTAGAATGGTTCGATGTCTGGACATTGCGAGAAGTTCTTTTAAGGTTAATTATTAGCCCCACATTTTGACACTATTTTGTTATTCTGGACTAGGAATCCCAGCATTCATTAATGTCCGAAAACAATTAAAATTTAATTCACTTGCATGAATAATTGATTTTTAGAACTCCTTGAGTCCAATGAACTTGCAGTGGATTACCTGGTCAACATAATTGGTTAATAGAAAGCTGTTAACCTCATGAATCACTTGAAAAGCTATTTGATTATACTTCAATACTGAACAGCATCCAAAACCACCATAACTTAACAAAAACAAAGCATTTAGACACTTTTCAAACAATTATTTCATGAAAATATATCAAACCAAGTTGTATATGTATACAAATATTGCACCTAGTTTATATTAGGTGGCCTTAACTACTATGTACTATAATCATTTGATACAATGCACTCATTGTGTACATACATGTTTTTACATTGTACTTTTCTTTAAATGACCTGCATGTAATTACACCTGTAATTAATTTCTGTAGTTACATTTATAATTACACTGTTGACACTTCCCTTACACCAAACCCTACCCTTAAACTTACCCATACCACCACACCTGTCCCTAACTTTACCCGTATCCAACCTCAATATCAGGAAAAGTGTTTTGCAATACAATATTAAGTATATGTAATAATATAAGTGCAATGTAAAAACATGTACACAATAAGTGCATTGTATCAAATTATTAAATACAATTTAATACATAGTTAAGGCCATCTAATATAAAGTGGGTCCAAGGTAACGATCATATTTAGTACCTATTAAGTACATAGACTAGTGTAGACTAGTGCATATGGGACTGCAAAGTGCAACCAAAATGGCACCTTGTTATTTTGTCTTAACATTATAGTGTAAAACATGTTGAAATAGTTTTTGAGGCAATTATTTTAGTATACTATGATGTCATAATGCTTGCAATGTTATTACTGTATGTACACTGTATTCTGTATTTAAATTTGCTCCCATTATAAATGGTAAATGGACTGCATTTATATAGCGCTTTTAACAGAACAATGGCCATCCAAAGTGATTTACACATTGCCTCACATTCAGCCATTCACACACCGACGGCGGTGTCAGCCATGCAAGGCGCCATCCAGCTCGTCGGGTGTCTTGCTCATGGACACCTCGACACTTGGTCAGGTGGAACCGGGGATCGAACCACCAACCTTCTGGTTTGTAGACAACCTACATGAACCACTGAGCCACTGGAGCCCCATTATGAAGATCTATTAAAAATTTTAAGTAAGGGAAGTTTTACTGTAGCAGTTTTACAGTCTTTTACAATAAAAAAATATGATAATTTTTTTACAGTGTACACAATAAAGAAACCTACTGTAATATACAGTGGGAATGATAAGACTAAAGTGCACTGATCTTTCTGGATCTTTGTCCAGGTCCTCTGTAATCTCTGGGTATTGTAGGCCTAATGCAATTTTTTATGACCTAAATCTGCAGTGAACAATTCGTTTTGTTTAAACTACGCTTAGGGCATCATTCTCTTTCTATACAGCATACAAGAGACCTGATCTCAAAGCGCAGCATGAAATTGGAATTCTACTCAGTGAGGCTCTTAGTAGAGACAGTTTGCTGAAGGTGCAAAATTGCTGCAAGGTCTGTGGCAAATCACACAACACTGTCATCTGAGCATCTCTCATTCCCTCCCTCTTGTCTCTCAAATACACACGCTCTCTGTCTCTCCGCAGGTTCTGTGATGTAGATTTATGTCCCCTGTCACAGTATTAAAAGATGAAATTCTTCAATGTTACCCTGCTATTTGTGCATGCCAGGGACCCATGCAGCTCAATAACCTCTGCATTGATTTAACGCATATGCAGGTGTGACTTGCATTGCCACATATGCACAATGAGAAGCTGTACACATCCTCTAAGACTGCAAAAAATCATATTCCTAATGAGGTTTTTTTTTTTTTTGTCTGATTATGCAGTTAAAATGTTTAAAAATCCTTAAAACGAGATGAATATATAGGCAAGAAACAGACACATTGGAAAAACGTTCCTCTACTTTAGGTACATACCTTCAATTCACTGCAGTTTCCAGCTGAAATGAACACTAGTGCCAGTAAAACTCCAACATTTTATTTATTTATTTATTTTTTTTACAAATTATGATAACAGGAGCCGATTGTTGATTAATAGACTTGTGCAGTAAAATATATTACAGCTGTTGTGGTAAGCAGCACACACGAACAGGAAAATAATAAACATTTAATATACACTCACCTAAAGGATTATTAGCAACACCATACTAATACTGTGTTTGACCCCCTTTCGCCTTCAGAACTGCCTTAATTCTATGTGGCATTGATTCAACAAGGTGCTGAAAGCATTCTTTAGAAATGTTGGCCCATATTGATAGGATAGCATCTTGCAGTTGATAGAGATTTGTGGGATGCACATCCAGGGCACGAAGCTCCCGTTCCACCACATCCCAAAGATGCTCTATTGGGTTGAGATCTGGTGACTGTGGGGGCCATTTTAGTACAGTGAACTCATTGTCATGTTCAAGAAACCAATTTGAAATTATTCGAGCTTTGTGACATGGTGCATTATCCTGCTGGAAGTAGCCATCAGAGGATGGGTACATTGTGGTCATAAAGGGATGGACATGGTCAGAAACAATGCTCAGGTAGGCCGTGGCATTTAAACGATGCCCAATTGGCACTAAGGGACCTAAAGTGTGCCAAGAAAACATCCCCCACACCATTACACCACCACCAGCAGCCTGCACAGTGGTAACAAGGCATGATGGATCCATGTTCTCATTCTGTTTACGCCAAATTCTGACTCTACCATCTGAATGTCTCAACAGAAATCGAGACTCATCAGACCAGGCAACATTTGTCCAGTCTTCAACTGTCCAATTTGGATGAGCTCGTGCAAATTGTAGCCTCTTTTTCCTATTTGTAGTGGAGATGAGTGGTACCCGGTGGGGTCTTCTGCTGTTGTAGCCCATCCGCCTCAAGGTTGTGCGTGTTGTGGCTTCACAAATGCTTTGCTGCATACCTCGGTTGTAACTAGTGGTTATTTCAGTCAAAGTTGCTCTTCTATCAGCTTGAATCAGTTGGCCCATTCTCCCCTGACCTCTAGAATCAACAAGGCATTTTCGCCCAAAGGACTGCCGCATACTGGATGTTTTTCCCTTTTCACACCATTCTTTGTAAACCCTAGAAATGGTTGTGCGTGAAAATCCCAGTAACTGAGCAGATTGTGACATACTCAGACCAGCCCGTCTGGCACCAACAACCATGCTACGCTCAAAATTGCGTAAATCACCTTTCTTTCCCATTCTGACATTCAGTTTGGAGTTCAGGAGATTGTCTTGACCAGGACCACACCCCTAAATGCATTGAAGCAACTGCCATGTGATTGGTTGATTAGATAATTGCATTAATGAGAAATTGAACAGGTGTTCCTAATAATCCTTTAGGTGAGTGTAGATCTCTGGAAATAACTCAGGAATGCAGGAGACACATACCACATCAACATAAATGCAAACAACACCAAACCAAGAACTGTGAGAGTAAAGCCTGGGACACATTAAACGATTTTCACCTCTTAACCGATTTTAAAACTGTGGGAGACCACAGACATAATGACAGTTTCAACTGATTTTTAGCATTATCATCTGAACGCACACACTAGATGATTCAGCCGGACCACGAGAGCACACACTTGTTAATTGTAGGATTTCACAGTTATACAAGATCTCACAGAGACTCACTAGATCAAACGTGACTTGAGAAGAAAAACTAATGGAGGATAATTGATGTGGAGTTTTACAGTGTAGAAAAAAAAAAGTCGAAAAAAAAGAATATGGGTAATCTTTTTGGACTCCACTTTCGTTCCATGTTTGTGGCTGCCAAGTTTCAGTTATAGAAGCACGCAACATCCGGTAGGTGATGCTTGCTCACTCTCTTTTGCTATCGTGGGTATCATATCAGAGGCAGCTTGATCAAGAGTCGTATTTGCAATTTGGGATCGTGGGGGCTCTGATGCCATTGGAAGCAGTAAAATAATCGTAATGCCACCACACAATTGAGGATTTTTTTGGACAAAAAGTCATTTGCGACAAGCCTTGAATCGGGCCATGCCTCCCGAGAGCAAATCAGGCTCAAAATCGGGCTTAAAATCTTCAAGAAGACCACACTAAAACACAAACAAACTGAATATAAACCTGACAGTTATGACTTCAGAACACTTTTACGATAGTGCATAATTTTTAAACTAATACATTATTAGGGGTGAGCGGGGCACAACCTAACGTGGGGTTAGTTGTAACACACATGGTTTAACACTTTCCACACATGCCAGGATGACGAAACTTTGTGTATTTACTAGTTGCCATTTCAACATTATTTAGGGAAAAAATTGCGCCAAAATTGCGCCATCCGGATTGCAGGTCCACTTTGTTCAGCCTTCCAAGGGACGGGGGTGCGTTGCAGTGCGTTTAACATACAACATGTTATATGCATGTGTGTATGAGATAGAGGGGAACATGGTCACATTTGCAGCAGATATATGCTGCCCATCATAAATCAAAGCACGAGACAGACAGGGGTCGGAGGAGAAGACCGAAAATGTGACATAATGGACAATATTCATCTGTATTTGCAATACACGAGCCGCGGTTCAGCTGCACGAGACAAACGCTGCCAGTGTGAATGCACAACGGGCGCGTGCGGCTCCCGCTGCACATTTCATGGAGGAAAGCTTCCACAATCTTAGCAAGTTCAATGAAGGATTCGCACAACGTCTTATCCTGAAAGATGGATTTAAAAACAGAAGCTGTTTACGGGCCACAACCTGTAAGTATGATTTATTTTTCGTCGATGTGTTTTCCTGTAATAGTTCATATTGTTAATTGACCTATCGGTAAGCCCCGCCCCCCTTAGTTACTGTTGCTAACTCGGACAAACAAACGGAGTTGCTAACAGTCTTACAATGATGTCAGTGTGAAAACCTTATCCCAAGTTGTTTTTGGACACAGAATGTAGCGGACCCTGTCTGAATGATGGCCAAACTTTACTGATGGTTTATGAAGTTTTTTACATCGTTTTTCACTCCAAAAAAAAAATCACTGTGAGAGTTGAACAAACAAAGCAGAAGTGCGCATTAACGTCTCATTCACAAACTTTCTCTCTCCGTTGCATTATCATTAACATACACAGCAAATTATACAAAAACACTCATAACTAACGTTACTAACAGAAAACAAAAATATTCGAGCTTTGTGACATGGTGCATTATCCTGCTGGAAGTAGCCATCAGAGGATGGGTACATGGTGGTCATAAAGGGATGGACATGGTCAGAAACAATGCTCAGATAGGCCGTGGAATTTAAACGATGCCCAATTGGCACTAAGGGGCCTAAAGTGTGCCAAGAAAACATCCCCCACACCATTACACCACCACCAGCAGCCTGCACAGTGGTAACAAGGCATGATGGATCCATGTTCTCATTCTGTTTACGCCGAATTCTGACTCTACCATCTGAATGTCTCAACAGAAATCAACACAACCTGTAAGTATGATTTATTTTTCGTCGATGTGTTTTCCTGTAATAGTTTGTATTGTTAATTGACCTATCGGTAAGCCCCGCCCCCCTTAGTTACTGTTGCTAACTCGGACAAACAAACGGAGTTGCTAACAGTCTTACAATGACAGCTGTCAGTGTGAAAACCTTATCCCAAGTTGTTTTTGGACACAGAATGTAGCGGACCCTGTCTGAATGATGGCCAAACTTTACTGATGGTTTATGAAGTTTATTACATCGTTTTTCACTCAAAAAAAAAAATTATATATACAAACATAAACAAACATATACAGACCGTATGCCTTTTCAGGGGTACTAATAAACTGTAAACTTTGTATCTGAAAACAACTCCGATAAACTGCGTGCAAGCTCACCCTTTCACTACCGGTAGACTATAATACCCCATCAAAATAGGAGTCCTCCTTAGTAAGACAGATAATGTAGACCTTAAACATATCTAAACAGAGATATATCATATCTCACAGAAATATAAAAAATATATACAAAAATTATGTGGCACAGAAGCACCACCTCTCGTCGAGGAGCATTCAAGTGGGACTTAAATATATAAAAGATTTAAAAATAAATGTGGGAGATTAATTTACAGATCACAATGCAAACGGGAGAAGCCTCGTATATGGACGTCACGATCGTTACACTGTACATCAACACTATTCATGTACCGCAGGGTAAGATTAAATTAATGTACATTTAACCAGTTTAATATGGAGAGGTACTGCACTGTAAACCCGAACGTTCAAATTAATTAAATAGATTAAGTAGTGTATACTCAAAGTTTTAGAAAAAGTTCTATTAACTTAATTATTTCAAGTTGGTGTAACATTCCTTTTGAGTAATTTCAACTTATATTTTTTTATTAAATTCAACTTTTTTTGTGAATAAGTAAGCATAACTTAAAAACATAAATTAAGTACAACTTAATAGAATTAAGTAATTACATGCTAAGAATGATGAAGTCCTGTTATTTCTGTTGTTTCAAATAGAGATGATTTAAAAATAAACTTAATTTATATAGCACATGCTAAAATACAATAAAATCTCAAAGTGCTTAACCAAATACACTGTAAAACCTAACAGTTGTATATACAAAAAAAAAAAAAGATTTCTCTGCACTCAAATATTACCGAATGTTGTGTGGACACAATGACTGAAACAGAACTCAAACTGAATGAGTTCTAGAACATTTCTAGTTCCCAGCATGATAATTGGATAATAATTGTATTTTTAAGTGATTAAATAAGTGATAATTGCGTATTGGTGGTGACACCTGATGATAGTAATGAGCAGAATCACTGAAGGAAAGAGAAACACACACCTGATGATGGTATTGAGCAGAATCACTGAAGGAAAGAGAAACACAAGAACTACAACTGACTTCAGCCACAGCTTTAGATTAAATCAATTGAAGAATAAAAGAAGACATTAAATCTCTGTAGATCTCAGCAGAGGAGGATTAAACAACTCCACAAACAGCATTACCAGCCTCACACATTACTAACCAAACTAACTTTAATTTCTGTCATTTCTGTTATATTGAAAATAATAGTTTCATTTGAATTCACCATGATGGTGTTCAGTGTTTGCTTTTGTTGGGATCTTGACCCTTGAAAAAACATGTCTTGCTCTGGCTGCTTTAACGAAGCACATTTGTTATGATAAGAAAAGCCAAGAGGAAATGTGATCAACTGGTGTTGGTTGTTTTTTGCTGATGATATTATCGTTATGTAATGACTAAATCACTTATCTCATTCAGAGTCTAATGCTCTTGGTTTAGAAGTTTTATGTTGTTTTTTGTATTATTCATATGTAGAATCATGTGATTCTACAGCACAAGATCCAGGATGGTTGCAGAAATCGAACAATATGCAGGATATAAATGAATAAAATTAATGCACAGAAGGTTTTAATCTACATCAGTACTGGGACACACACAGGCATCAAGAATCAGTGTATGAATTTGAGATTCAATGGTGACAATCAAAAAATATTTTCAGATAAACAGATCAACTTTGAACATAAAACAAGCTACAAAAACATCACAACAAACACAGCAAAAGTAAAAGCAAATAGTAAGAATCAAAGAAAATTATTCACAATTCAGATGCATAATTTATTCATGCCGCAATGCATGCTGGGACCCATGAGGGAGTTTTGATTGGTGGTATCCAGCATGCACTGCAGCATGAAGCTTTTCATTGATTGTCACCATTGTTGAGATTCATACGCAGATTCTTGATATCTGTGTGTGTCTAAGTAATGCCATAGAATAAAACTGCATTACAACTTTTGAGCACTACATCTTTTAAAATTTTTGCATATTATTCAATTACCACAACAGTGCTGGACCTTTTGCTGCTGAATCACGTAGGCAGCATTATGAATAATACAAATATTAAGAACACAATACTGCTATAACCAGAGCATAAGACTCTGAGTGAGATCAGTGACTTAAGCCACCACATGATGATTGTACCAACATCACTGTATAGCCAACATCACATTTTCTCTAGGCATTTCTTACCATAACATATGTGCTTTCTAAACACAAAGTTAAAGCAGCCAGAGAAAAAAATAAATAAAGTTAAATGTTTAAGGGTCAAGAGACCAACTAAAGAAAAGACTCATCTCCATCATGGTGACATGATGAATGAATGATCAATTAAACTATTATTTTCATTAAAACAGGAATGACAGAAATAAAGTCAGTCTGGTTAGTAATGTGTGAAGCTGGTAGTGCTGTTTGTGGAGTTGTTTTAATCCTCCTCTGCTGAGATATTCAGAGATGTAATGTCTTCTTTTATCTTCTGTTATTTCATCTAAAGCTGTGGCTTAAATCAATTTTAGTTCTTGTGTTTCTCTTTCCTTCTGTGATTCTGCTCATTGTCATCAGGGGTTCATAATTAATGCTCAATCATCACTTAATTAATTACTTAATTACTCAACTGCAACATATATTAAGAATCATTTAAAAAATGTCTATTAGTGAACTCAACTGAAACGAGCTTAGAGTACTCATAACTGTTGGTTTTTAAACTCAAATTATTTGAGGTAATAAGTTTCCTCAAATGTAATGAGTTTGCTTAACTCATTGGGTTTGACTTTATGTGTGCTATTGTGAGCTAGCAGTAACTAGCATGCTCTCTGAGTTAATTTAAAGTTTGTTATTTCTGTTGTTTTACTCATTATAGTGAAGTTTTAGCTGTAAAAATTATTTGAATGCAGTGTAAAGTTTAATTGATATTAAGAAATATCCTTGGTTTAGTGGAGTCAATTAAAATAAGTTCAGAGTACTCATAACTACAGTTTTTCTTTACTTCAATTAAGTTTGTTAAACTCAATTTAATTGAGGTAATCAGTTTCCTCAAATTAAATTGTTAGCTTAATTTAATTTAAAACGCCGGAAGAGTTAGCTTAAAGCTACACTATGTAACTTTTCCGTCCACTAGAGGTCGCCTGTTCAAAACAAAGGCGTAGTTTGATGATGCCACGTTTGAGCGCAGAATCTTGGGACATGTGGTCTTCACCTCACAGCCGGTGGAAAACAGTCAGGATAGGACTCGGGCAGAAATCATGTTCATGTATGCGATTATTAACATTACTGTAGTGAAGCAGAGCAGGACCGAGTGTTGTGGAGCTGAGAAAGGCCGCAGGAGCGATTGAAGAGCGGGACTGTTATTATGGCATAATCGCCGGCGCCATTTCCTCTTTTCCAATCATGAGTATGAGGTAACGCAACTCTGTTTATCATATTAGATATATCTGAGTGTGTTGAAAAGGAAGTTATGACGTTCCCTCGGCGGCTGCTATGACACTTGTTCACACTGCAGTGAGAGTAAAGTGTTTCACTGAATAAAACCGGAAACCGAGGGTGAGGCAGATATGACGCAATCGACAGGCGACTCCCTCAAACGCATAGCTCACACGTCCCGGTTCCTCGGTTAAAATAGCAATTTCTCACGATTTACAAATAGTTGGAAACATTTGGGATATTCTAAGTACTCAACTGAACAAAATATATAACACTGGCCTAGTGGTTTCTGGATATTTTACTGCAAAAATCCTACATAGTTCACCTTTAACTTGTTGTGTTTTACAGTGCATAAAAACAGTTAACAAACATTAAAAATACCTAAAAAACAACACAACAAGACCGCAGCAGCCCAAAAGTCTACCTACTTCCCACAACTCCTCCCATTCCCGAATTTAACAAAGAAACCGCAGTAGAAATAAATGAATGTTTATACCTATTGCTTCTAACAATGGGGAATCTAAATCTAAGTCCCGAAGGTAGAAAATTTAATTCAGACTGTAGGGGATGTATTAGCATGATATAATAATGCTATTAGCATGATAGTAGAGGGCACAATAAGCTAGCCAGACTTTATTGTGTGAATTATGTGGAATGTGTGAATTCTTTATATGTGTAAGTATCATTGAGATATGGAAAATAACCCGTTTTTTTAATCTATTTTTTTTTATTTCAGAATGCCACCAGCCAGGAAAGGCCGCATTATCAACAAAGTGTATAATGTCATTGATGCGATCCAAAATGGGAACAGTGATTTTGAAATGGATTCTGATACAAGTTAAGAAGATTAATGTGGAGATGCCTGTGAACTGGAAAAGTAAAATAAACAACCCATTGACCACCCGTCTAATGATTATGTGGACATCATGCCAACTAAATCAAGTCACTCAAGAACACAGACCATGCCCTGTGACAGGTATCACTGGCTGATAAAGGATTTTATCTGTTCCAACACTGATATTTCAGGTCATGATATCACTAATGATGCCTAGCTTAATACACCACTGGAGTATTTCTGAAAGTTTGTGTCAGAAGATATGAAGAATATAGAGGACGCTGCAGGCACTGTGGTAAAGGCTACACCAATGTCCACCTCTGCTTCTCAGAGGACAAGAACTGCCTTTGGGACTATCATAACTAAATATGGCTATGAACATAACTAAATCACATAAATGCCAAATTTTTCATTCAGTTCATCATGTTTTGTAAATACAATCTGAACATATTTTTTTATAATAAATTAATTTTCATAAAATATGACTTGTCCAATTATTAATATTGTGTGATTATTTACATATGCTACTAATATAATCATTACACCCTGTAAATGAACCCTTAGATGTTCTCTACATTTATTCATAAGTTATTCTACCCAACAGACCCAACTTTGCAATATTACAACATTCCCCTAAAAACTAACTAAAATGTTGAAAATGTAAAAACCCATTTATTTCTGCATAAGAGGTCTCCTACAACAACATGTAAAAGTTTTTTTTTACAGTTTTTTTCTATATTTTGGGCCTTACAGGGTTATGGTTTAATGTGTGGGTTCCTATTCTCCTAGCGAGCTCCTGTTTTCTTGAGTTTATAATTAAAGAGTATTCTTTCTTCGTGTGGTGCTTTCCACACTACAACGTAACATGAATTCTGTGAAGAAAAAAAAAGAAAGTTTTTCTGTGTAATTTTCAAAACTTTAAGACCAAATAAGTCCCTGAGCCCAGAGGTCAAGCTGTGATGTTTAGATCCTCTATATAAGTCTTTCTGTCCCACAAATCAGAGTTTAGAATTTAGCGTTCATTCTCATGGAAGTGAACAGAACACAATGGCTCCGAAATCACATACTATGTGAGTAGGTACTACATTTCAATTTGAACTACATAGTATGAATGTGTGTAGTATGACTGTAATTCGGACGTACCACATCAACCATGTCATTATCACAAGACCTACGTCATTTGCGTCCCTTCACCTCCATTCATAAATCCTCTCCCGTGGCCTCATGGGATAGTAAAGTGTCCACCGTATGCACACTTCAGAATCTCGCCGGAAGTAGTAGGTCATCCGGGTACTTTTCGCCTATACTGTTTTTCGAACGCTATGAATTTGGACATACTCTGTTGCTGTACTGTTTTTCGCACACAATATAGTAGAGAAGTTTTAGATTTTGGATGCAGCAAAAGACTTTAATGTGTGAATGCACTTTAAATGTCACAATTTAAAATAAAGACAACAAATAAAGAAGCAAATAAAATGTTCACAATGTTCATGCATTACAAGATGTGAACAAGCAAACTGAATGGGTAGTGCACCATGTTTGGTAGTATATTAATAAAGTTTCCTCCTATGTAAAGCAGTGTGTGAACTTTGTAATCCCGTTCTGTTGTCACCATGAGCCATGCAGGTTCATTGTGGGGTGTAATTAGCCTCTATTGATTTGAGGGCAGCATACAACAAAGTGATGAAAACCAACTCTGACAACTCCAATTCTGTGCCTGTCACTTAACGATTGCAGGCAATGACAAACCTAATGTGAGTAACCTCTGATTTGCTCTTGACATTGTGGCTGCATTTGGATATAAGCCTCTTCATTCCCAAGAAAATTGACAAAGAGTGTGAATTAACATTGTACGTCAAAATATCTATTGCCACTCACATTTGTTATGTTAAGTTGTCTTCTGGCAATGGAATTTCCTAAGTCATGCTTCTCTTGGCGGCCAGCCTTGACAGAGATACAGAAACTACTAAAATATGCCCTTGAAGTTACAGTGCCTTGGCTAGCTCTATGATATATGAATATTCAATTATAAATACATTGATGTAACACTCTTTATAGCTTTTCCCTGTCCTCACACAATGCATCATGCTCCCACATTTTAAGCCAACTAGAAGAGTCTCTTTAACCTTTAAAGATTTTATGTTCAAATGCAGTCAGTTTGACAAAAAAAATGTATATGGTTGGCAAGAGACATTGAAGTTGAGTCATTGCTTGGCGTATTATATTCAAACTAATATACATATAATGCAATAATGGGCTAATAATAAAAAATATACAGAAATGTTGAAATCCCACACCAAAAGTTTTTAGATTTCAGATTGACGTTGCAGTTCTTTTACAGTTCAAAACACACATTACCTTCTCATTTTAATGGTTAATTTAATGAAATGCACTTGGCCTTTAATCCATCGAATGAATGTGCCATTTTTACTGGCATGACCTAAAAAATGGAACAAATTTTCTTCACATTCCTAAACCATATGCCATTTGCCCAGTGAGTGACTGTAGAGGGCTGTGCTTCACACGACATAGACACAAATGAAGTGGATGGGGTTCTTAGCGGTGTTCTTGGTCAGTTTCCCAAATATTACTCATAGGAGTGGTGCTTTTGTGAAGCTAACTTCTTTTATGAGAGCTGTCCAATTCTGTTAACAGGACACATGGAATTCCGAGGTTACTCACTCAGGATTCGATTGAGACTGAAACGAGGTTGCTTTGGCAGTGGATTACCCCAAACCTTGACCCCATCTGCCACTGGTCAGCAGACGGATAGTCCTGTGTCTCTTGATTCTTGGCTCTTAATAAAATACTTGTGCTTTAGAGCACACAGATGAAACTCAGTATAACGTGACAATGTTTGGAGGCAGATGCCTGATGTTTGGGAATGCAATTGTGTAATTATACCAAATCATTTTGATGACAAACTTTGGTTAAAACATTTCAGAATGATTAAAACAACATTTGAGATGGTGTGCAACGAGATTGGTTTGGTGCTATTCCAGTTATGCCGTTTCTTTGTCTTTGTACAAGTAGGATGATTGGTTGGTGTAGTATTTGTCCCGCCCCTCCTCCAATGTGATTGGACGGCTAAGAAAAATGGGACCCAAAGCTGAACAGGGTAAATCAACTCGTGAAATATATTATGGTACATAGTGCATCAAAATACAATGTCATCAGTTTGCCTAAATTAGAACACAGAATGTTAAAATGTTATACGCACCATTTACACATAGGGAGCAGGTGTACATTTTTTCCATAACAATGAACATTTTGAAAATATGAAAATTTTGATGAAAATTTACGTCAGAGCGGCTTTACGAACGATTTACACAAACATTTGTTCTGCTCGTGTTTCATGAATAAGACCCTTTGCCTATCATTTTTTATCACTCACAAAATTGTGTAATTCTCTTATACAAAACACACTAATAGAAATACATTTTGGTAACACTTTACAATAAGGTTGTATATTAGTCAACATTAGTTAATGCATTAGTTAACATGAACTAACCATGAACAACACCTCTGTTCAGCATTAGTTAATCTTTGTTAACGTTACTTAATAAAAATACAGCTGTTCGTGCTTTGTTCATGTTAGTTCACAGTGCATTTACTAATGTTAATAAGATTTTAATAATGCATTAGTAAATGTTGAAATTACCATTAACAAAGATAAATAAATGCTTTATAAGTGCAGTTCATTATTAGTTCATGTTAACTAATGTAGTTAACTAATTAACCTTATTGTAAAGTGTAACCGAAATATTCCCAAAGCATACAGCTATTGGCCCCAATGTTCCCATTGAGAGGTGCTGTAAGGTTTTGACATGATATTTTGCTTAGCAATTCTTGTTTTATCAGACAGCAACATGGCTTCAGGCAAACTCCAACTGGGATGTAGGATGTTTTTTCTTTCCACCCAGCCAGATTTATGAGGTGTGCATACTGTTGTTAACTCACACATTGTACTATTTCATATCTTGGCAGAAATAAAACAGTAAATCAGTTGCTATAGTATATAGGGTAGTATGACCTCTCTTGTTAGAAATTGACCAGATATGGACTGACAGTTCTGGACAGTTTCCCCAGATTTTAAATGAGTAAGACTATTGCTCAACAAAACTCTAGCTCTAGATTTAAACTTTGGCGTTAACTCATTTTACCCCCCTTGTGTGTCATTGTGTCTGTGGAATTTTTTTTTTTTTCATGACCTCACTGATGCTCTTGTTTCCTGAATGGGATCAAATCCCTGCAGCCATGTTCCACCATATACTGTAGTGGAAAGTCTTTACAGAAGAGTAGAAAGCATGGAACATTGTTATTTTCTTCAGAAGATGCTCTAAATTAGGGGTGCCCAACCTGGCTCCCGGAGAGTCGCCTTCCTGCAGAGTTTAGCTCCAGTCCTAAATAAATACACCAGAACAGCAACTTAACCTCTCTGAATTACTTTGCAATCGTTCAGCATTACTGAAATCTTCCAGGCAGATGTTTTGGAGCACATTTGGGCTACACTCTGCTGCAAGGTGGCCCTTCAGGAGCAAGATTGGGCACACCTTCCTCTAATCCAATCAAAAAGAAAAATGGCACACTTATGACCTGGTATTCTTTCCATGTTGGAAACCAGTAGTATGCAATCAATTTTATTTTTAAGACTATTTTTTGTAGGACTTACAGTGACTTTCAGGACGCTTAGGCTACATAGTACAGTCCTACTATTCCATGTGTGTCACAAGGATGAAGAGGAAAACTAAGTGTTTGTCAAAGTGCCACTCATCATCATGTGACCAAGAGCAAAGCACTCTGACGTGGACATCTGTTGATCAATGAAAATTTCAGACATAATGGTGCCAGTCGTCCATTTGAAAATCCAATTTCTCCTTGATTTCAAACTGACCTGGTACTTCCCACACCCTCTAAATGCATTGTACAAAGTCCCTAAAATGTTGCTTTCTCTACAGTGTAAGTGCCCTATAGTAGAGACTAATTAGTACAGATAAGTTGCTACAGCAAACTATACTTTCACACCTTACTCAAAGACTCACCATCATACTTTCTAATAAAATAGTTAACTGTAAATTACTATTTGATGATGTGAGATTTATTTATTACTCAATGTATTGCTATGTAATTACTATGTTATTACTTCAACAGTACATAACATCTTGTCATTTCACATTATTGTCTTCATTAATATAACACCACAAGTAAACATAAGTTTTTTATGGCTAGTTAAACTGTTGCATTACATTATAGGCATATCAAGCATTTATTGATTTAAAAAATCTATTTTATTCACCTCAATCTCTTTTACAAGCCAATTATAAATGTGTCAGTCATAAATAGGGGCCTCAACTGATAAAGTCATGCCTTTGAGGTCATTTTTGGGAGACATCATGCTGTCTGTATTTTAGGCACTATGCCTGCTTCATTTTCAAATCCTTACAAGCTCTTTCAATGTTAGAACGGAGCACTTTTCTAAGGGGATATCCCATGGCAACCAAACTGGCACAAGAGTCGTTGCACACAAAAGCACACACTGACACACAACTAATACACACACAAAAAACACTGGAACACGGCAATTGACTCTTATTTGGTAGCCTCAGGCTCTCAGTGTGGTAAAGCGATAATCCTATCAAACAACAGGTCGAAGTTTATTATCTGCAGCTCAATACCAGCCACAGGAACACCAGGGCATAGAAGGCCCCTCCAGATACATAGAGAGAGAGAGAGAGAGAGAGAGAGAGAGAGAGAGAGAGAGAGAGAGAGAGAGAGAGAGAGAGAGAGAGAGAGAGAGAGAGAGAGAGAGAGAGAGAGAGAGAGAGAGAGAGAGAGAGAGAGAACTTTTTGCCCTAGCTGGGACATTGGGTCAGTTTCTTTTGGTTCTGTTGTGAATGAAGACACTGGGTAGTTGGCATAGTCCAACAGTTAAGATCTGTTAAGTCACTTGTGGATACGTCTGAGTTCACCTCTAGCTGGTGGCATCTTGACTCACCTGACTGCAGAATAACAACATCTCAGAGGTACAGTTTTTTCCTTCTCTATAGTGTGGTAAAAATTTTATGAGCTGGGAACTCTATTGTCTATTAATGCAAACCTTGTGCAATGAGTCTCTATTCAATTTCCTCTGAAGCGTGTAGCCATTTAAAAGCCGTTAAAGGATGCAGAGGAAATGTTGGAGATATTTCAAATACTCTGTGAGCCTAAAGCAAACTTGACTCACATTAAATTGCTTACTGTGAATTACCATGATTTAATGATAATGTTTAGAGATATATAATGACTGCTCTTTAAACGAAAACAAAGAGGCAACTGAGGGTGGATTTGTTATGCATTGGCATGCAGGTTGGAGACTTTCAAGGCAGTTAATCACAAATAAAGTTGATGAATTCAACACAACAGTTAGCCTGGATGCCAGCCGAATTTAGCCCCGCCCACAAAATTTTTTGCTCGGGCAATTCGGTCTGGACTCGCTCCATAGAGGAGTAATTATGCCCGAACAGAAACTGTTCGGACCAATGAAATTGTCAGGGCGGGCTTTAGACGATGATGGACAGATGATCAACAGTAACGTAATCATCCACGTCATCGAAGGCTCTTGGGTTGAATTTGCTCTTATCCTAAACGGAGAACTTGTTCGTATATGCATTCACCTTCACTATTTCTCTCAGAAACGATGATCGTGTTGGTAAGTACTCTGTGTATCCTTAAATTATTTTATTACTGGCAAAGATCGTTTACACTAATCTTTTTCTTGTAACGTTACTTAATCCAGCGTGCGTGCAGACAGGGTTGCCAAGTGTTTTTGCAATGTCGCGCACAATTGCTACTCAAAACTATAGCCCAAAACAATAACTTTCCGGGGGGTTCTCCGGAAAAAAAAATGGCGTTTGGTTGGCAAAATATGTTATTTTGGCAAGGTTGCCTGCTAAAATTCGCATTCCTGGGTTTATATAATCACATAATTGGGGTCGCTTCAACCCGCGGACATGGAGAAAAACACGGACTTGGCAACACAGTGCAGTTGAGTTCTGTTGACATTTGACAACTAACGTTACGCGTCGCTCCGTTGCTCTGATTGGTTGTGGGTCTATCCAATTGAGGTCTTTCCTGGCTCGGTTGAAACACGCTCTATAATCAAAACTCAATGGAGCGGTACCAGACTCATATTCTGACTAGAATTGAGTATGGCCACGCCAGGCTACACAACAGTAGGACATGGATAAGAATTAGTGTCTCCATTAAGTCAATCAGCACGTCTGTCAGGAAAGTTAATGATTCTCTTGAAATGCCCTTTGTCTGTAGAAAGAATGTGATTTAATTGGCTTTAAAGTGAAATTACAAGGTTGAGTAGAAGAAGGGTATTTTATACAGGTGCTATAGACGGGTTTCTTGTATACAAACAATACTGGATGCGTGTGCATTCTGGGAGCAAAACCGCGAACAGGTGTTATGTCGAGTAGTTCCTTGGTGACGCATCATGAAGCCAGACTATGACATATCGTCGCTGTCCGATGAAAACCACGTATGTCCATTTTGCCGATTTTTAGATTTTTAGACGGATTGAATGTCCAGGTTCATTTCCGTATACAGTATGCTTCACATATCTAAATGGCCAATGAAAAGTTGTGAAATCATGTCATCTGATTTTCACGTATAACCATTTGGTGTCAAAGCTGTTAATCACGCCGCGGATCTCCTCCCCTGTGGAAGCATCTCGCCGGTCTCGCCGGTCTCGTGAAGTTTCATCGAAGCTCAGCACTGGATAGCCGAAAGTACGACATTGAAGCTCTCCACAGTTTAGTTCTAATCTAGTTCTTCACAGATTCACAGAGGGGCGGCAGTGGCTCAGTGGTTCATGTAGGTTGTCTACAAACCGGAAGGTTGGTGGTTCGATCCCCGGTTCCACATGACCAAGTGCCGAGGTGTCCATGAGCAAGACACCTAACCCCAGCTGCTCCCGACGAGCTGGATGGCGCCTTGCATGGCTGACCCTGCCATCAGTGTGTGAATGGGTGAATGTGAGACAAAAATGTAAAGCGCTTTGGATGGCCGTAGGTCTGTTAAAAAGCGCTATATAAATGCAGTCCATTTACCATTACCATTAGTTTGCTTGCTAGTATGTAAATAAACTCAGTCGCATTGATAAGATTCAAACTTTTTTTTTCTTAGTCAAACTGATCAAATTATAGCCTGTAATGCTACTGTCATGATTGTCACTAGAACATGCCTCCGCTTGCCAGAGGCTGAGAATGTCCAGCACGTATTCCTCTGTCAATATGAAACGCGACTTGGCCATTCTAATTAATGATCGGAAGAACACATATCGACCACCGTTACTGTAAAATATGCACGTATGTCCATTTAAACACAATTTTGGTCAAATGTGGATTATATCATTACACTGGCAAGAATATGGTTACATGTAAAGATGCCGTACCAAGTATGACAACGCTACATTCAACTGCTTTTGAAATATGGTGTTTTTTTCACTTCCTGAAAAGTAACCGTTTTGGACATACGTGAGTTTCATCGGGCAGCGACGATATATTCCCCTTTTTATTTAAAATAATCACAAACTTTTTAACTACATCATGAATTACATTATATATTCCGATTTTCAAAGTGTAACTGAAGGTGTTGTGTCGTTTAAACACATTTAGAATTATCATGTTAGTTGATTGGCCTATAACGTGCAATGAGTTTCCACCGCAATTCAGAGGATCTGCTGGATTTACATCACATAAATTCATAAATTTTTCCTGAAATACATAAAAGTGACCAGTGAACTGGGAGAAGAGTACACTTTGTTTCATACACAATGTGCAGGCTATCTGATATGAATAACAACTTTTTATAGGCTATAGTACTCCATTTAAATGTCTGAAACCTAAAATAAACATTGTGGTTGAAAACACTGAATAGTTGTGATATATGAAAAGGCAACAACATCGTCGTGAGAAAATATCACTGATCAACTGAATACTTTTTGTTCTCAACACTAAATACGTGACAGAATAATATACTATAGGCTGTATTTAAGGCAGTGCAGTAACTTGTGAACGATGCTCTTACAGCTGTGCCATTTTTTACGCTTTGGGAAAACTGAAGTTGTATGGTCAGTGTTGGTCACAGCGCCTTTTATTTGCCGTTTTTGACCCGGCAATAATTCATGTACAAATTAAGCACTGCATGTACATTATAGTAATTAATAATAATAATGTGTTAGATTTATATAGCGCTTTTCTAGGCACTCAAAGCGCTTTACATGGAAGGGGGAGGATCTCCTCAACCACCACCAATATGCAGCATCCACCTGGATGATGCGACGGCAGCCATATTGCGCCAGAACCCACAGACCAGCTGATTGGTGGAGAGGAGACAGAGTGATGAAGCCAATCATATATATATATATATATATATATATATATATATATATATATATATATATATATATGGGGATGATTAGGAGGCCATAATGGACAGGGGCCAATTGGGCAAATTTGGCCAGAATGCCGGGGTTACACCCCTACTCTTTATTGAAGGACATCCTGGGATTTTTAATGACCACAGAGTCAGGACCTCGTTTAACGTCTCATCCGAAGGACGGTGCTTGTTACAGTACAGTGTCACCATCACTATACTGGGGCATTAGATCCCACACAGACCACAGGGTGAGCACCCTCTGCTGGCCTCACCAACACCTCTACTAGCAGCAACCTAGTTTTCACAGTTGGTCTCCCATCCAGGTACTGACCAGGTTCAGCTCTGCTTAGCTTCAGTGGGAAACCAGTCTTGGCCTACAGGGTGGCTACATAAATATTATGTTACATTATAACATAAGGGCCTAATTGTGCCCTTAATGTATCTCTGCGCAGACACTTGATTTTCAATGAGAAGCTCTGAAATATCATTTAACGTCTCAATCATTTTAATAAGTTAAATAAAAGTATTATTGTGAAAACTACTCCCTTTCATGTGATATTGCTGTGATATCTATACATTTAATATACACATTATAAGACCACCGGGACCCCAATCCGCCATATGAATGGCCTGGATCCACAATCTTCTGTTTTTAGCAAAGACATGTGATCCCCTCGGAATATTGAACATTTTAAATCCATTTTTTTGTGGTTAATGCAGTTTACAGCACAACAGCTCCATGTCATCTCTGTTTCTGCTATAGATATGCCGTAAAGAGTGCCCCCCCCCCCCCCACACATACACACACAGTTGCGCGCGCATCTATGTGATTGCACATTGCACAGAGACCCGTCTATATAGGCAACTTTTTTTATACGCTAAACAAGATTCAACTAATTTTATTAAGCCAGTTACATGTAAAAGTTGAAATGACTTAAACATCCAAGTTTATTGTACTTAATAATTTAAGGCATCAAGTCTTTTGATTAATGTAGCACCAATTGTGCTGTGGAATCACAATGATTATCTATGACGTTGCAATTTTCACATATATTTACACATTATGATAACATAACTATTTTATAACCCCATTTGTTAATAAAGCATACTATTTCGGTACTATACAACATTACCCCGTGCAGTTCTGATCAATGGTTTACTGCAGAAATGCCCGCAATGATTTCACAGTAAAATTCTAAATGCAGTATTTACTGCAAGCTATCACTGTTAAATATTTTAAAATCTTGGCTTTTTTACAGAAATCCCATTTGAAGTGTTGTGTTTGAACAAGCAAACATTCAAAATCAGTAGCCCTGCACTCAACAACTGGATAATACAATACTGGACTGAGGTGGATTATATTCTGACTGTGGTGTGACAGTGTTCCTGTGATGGGGAAGACCGGCCAGAGCACGGTGGACCTCAACTCACCATCAGACTTAAAGCAGGCGGTCCCGTTTGAGGACCTTCTTCACAACAGTGTTCCCGTAGAAGAGGAGAAGGAAAATAAAGTACCAGATAGAGGAACGTGGAAAGGAAAATTTGACTTTCTGCTGTCCTGCGTTGGGTATGCCATTGGGCTCGGAAATGTGTGGAGGTTCCCTTATCTTTGTGGAAAGAATGGTGGAGGTAAGAGAACACTGACAAAGTTATTACCGTTAGGCTACTGAGAAGATATGCCTGGTTGGATCAATATGTTTTCCACGTTTTTGCCATGGAGGAAATACTCCTGGCAACATTCCTGTCAATCAATCAAATTTTAAGAGTATAGGTTCAAGGTTGAGATTGGGGCTTGAACGATATTCTTGTCAATCAATCATTTGCCTCTGAATTTAAGTGTAGTTAATGGTTAGTTTAGGTGTGGGATAGGAATAGAATGAATTTTGAAAAGAATATTGTGCCAGGACCAAGAAAGGTTGTTCGAGAAACGTGTCCTATTTGGTAAATAAAAGCTCAAAACACTGATACCATGACCCAGAAGCTAGATGGATATGTGTAATTTACATTGCAGAATATCCACCCAGTTTGAAAAGACAAGCGGTGTGTTTCCCAAAAGCATACCAACAATGGTCACAAATTCCATGTGTTTCACGAAATCATAGTTCCAACAAACATTCGCAAACAGCATGGCAAATTGGATATAAACATAGTTTCTTGTTAGTATGAAAGGGACATTCTCTTGAGCAAAGTAAGCAAGCTAACATGCAGTACAACCAGGGCTTGACATTACCCCCCAACCAGCCAAATACGGGCTAATTTCAGCAGTGGCATGTAACACAGTCATCCCTACAAGCCACTTTGGCGGGTTGAATTTTATAGGCCTATATAAAATAAAAATAAAAAATTATTGTAGTCTTATAAAAAGGCATCTGAAATAAACTAAGTGCAATGTAGTGTTGACAAAAATATAGATTTTTCAATACATATCTGAAATGCTTCCAATATGCATAATAGATACATAATACCAGCAGCACTTTCTCGCTCTCTCATCTCTCCGACAGTGAGTTAACACACCAACCCGCCTCCCCTCACTCACTCGTTTCTTTTGCTCCAGATGAATGTTGTTGCTGTTACAGGGCTTGGATTTTGGCGTGGGATTGCACATAATTTTACTCATTCTCGCAGATTTTGTGCTTACACCCAAATTGCGCGCACATGAAGCTTTTCAGTATGTCTTTTATTTTTGAAGAGTGCACATTCACTTTTGTACAAAAATAGTAAAAAATAAAATAACATGTAAACATGTATGAATATTCCTCAGATGCCATGCTCATTATGTACAGCAATAATCTGTCATAAACTTGATTTCAAACAGATAAATTAGCAGAAGTTATTACACCACCGTCTGCGTGACAATGTCATCAATGCCAGTTCTATATTGTTGAACCAATGAAGTTTGAACAATGGATGTGTGACAAAGTCGCTAATGGTTTTGGGAAACTGCATGACAGGCTAGTTAATTTCTCCATGCATCATATGATAGAGAATTGTGTTATTTGGTTGTATGGGAAATGCATCACTGTAGGAATGATCACTATGTTACATTTATGGTGCTGGTCCCTACCATGGGATGTTGGTGTGCCTTGGTTCTTACCAGATTTCTTAACTAACTTGACCAGCAAATCAACCAGCTTTAACATCCTTAACATTCTAGGATATAAATAAAAGAAATGATTTCACAAATTTCTAATACATTTCAAAATACATTTCAGCTATCCAAAAGATGATTGACTGAATGGCACACAGAATTGTGCTCCAGAACTGTTTCTTAGCGAAGACTCATTTGATGTGATTAAGATTTCTGTACCATTCGGATTCTAGGTGCTATGTTTTTAAAGGGAAAATATAGATCAATCCAAAATAAATGTTTAATGGCAAACATGTTGAAGATTAGTAGACAGACTGTCGATTAATTAAGTGATACTCTGTTTCCTCCCAAAAGCAGTTTATTCAGCATACTGAAACCTCTCCTCCATCCACATTTAAAAAATGGCCTCTTGTCTCCTCCCCAGTGTACTGCAAGTTTGCTTAGATCTTAATGCAGATGTTTTACACAGAAGTCAAGTCTGAAAATCAAAAAACCTTTACAAGTGAATGTTGTATTACTTTCTCTATAGGAGCTTTCCTCATCCCATACTTCACTACTCTGGTGTTTGCTGGTATCCCGCTGTTTCTGCTAGAGACATCATTAGGACAGTACACGTCAGTAGGGGGGCTGGGAGTATGGAAATTAATACCCATGATGAAAGGTGAGAAATATTTACATACACTAGCTATTTGGGGAGTTCTTATTAGGGTTTTTCACACTTGAAATACTTAACCCTAGAAAACCGCGGGTAAACTGAATCCTGGGTTATCTTGCTTCATGTTTCACACTGTTCATAATTTACCTTATTTGCATATTTGCTGTGTCAGTGTCATTGATTGGATAAGTGCAGCACATAACCAGTTTACATGAAATCTCTAGCATTGCACATCCTCGTATTGCTACTGTACTATCGAATTTACACTGAATGAATACTTCAGACTATAAAGGAAAGAATTATTTTTTCACTCAAATTGTCATGTTTTCTGTCAGCATTTGACATTTTTCCTCTCAAATGCTGTATACACTCTTTATATACAATTGTGCAGTGTTTCCGTGACTGTACAAAGCACGCAAATATGTACGCCATTGGTTGTCTGTTGCTAAGTGTCTAGCTTTAACATTCTAACACTGCATTTCACACTTTACAAGTTTGACACCACAATGAGGGGTTAACACTGCAAAGGCAGTGCTAACCCTGCTCTGGAGGGGACCTATTATTAACTTTTTCAAAGTCTTGATTTTTTTGGGGGGGTCTACTAGAATAGGCTTTCATGCATGAAAACTCAAAAAACATTTTTTTATGCAGCACCTCTCTTCCCTGTAACACTCTGTATAGTTCTGATTGATCAAATACCAGTGTGTTGTGATTGGTCAACTGTTTCGAGAGTGTTTCAGAAATTTCAGTTTTAGCATGTCAATGGATATGGCAATTTTTATGTATTTGGTACTGACGGACTAGATCTGATGAGAATGCTGTTGCTGCAGAGAAAGTAAGAATATAGCCAATGATAAACAGACAAGCTGCTGTGGGCATTTAAGATATGCTGCAGCATGAATAGGCATATAATCCTGAAGCAGATCTAGGCAGATGGAGCTTGGGGAGGTAGAGTGTTAACAGAGGAACTCTGATAGCGCATGACCAGCTTACAGCAGACACTGAACCAAACTATTTAAATGTTGAAAAAGCAAGCTCATTGGCTGCAGAATCTGCAAAGACCAATCAGCTTTTGCCGTGTTGTAAATAATGTGATTGCTAGCAGATTGCATAGAACCTATCTGCCTGTGCCATCTAGAGTTTCATGACTGAACTAGATTTTTATGTATTAGAAGAAATCCTAAGCCTAATATTCAATTTGCCATTTTTAAATAAATAAAGACACTGGCTGTTGGCAATTATAGGAACGCAAGAACGTGTGGGCTTTCTGGAGGTTTGATTCTCTCAAGTCTCCATTCAATGCACTTCAATATCAAGAACACATCCTGTTACTTTCACGCATTCTTTGTATTTGCGTTCTTTAGTGTTAGAATTGAGCATCAATGGTATACGAGAACACAAAGACTCAAGATCGCATAAGAATGCATACTGAGAAACAGCCACTGGCTAAGTTCTGAATAGCATACTAATCTAATACTAATTCTGCAAACAGAAGGGATATTTAATTTAAAGATAGTGGCTGCTATTGCTATATATATATATATATATATATATATATATATATATATATATATATATATATATATATATATATATCATTTTTTTATTATTTGTGCTTTATCACCTGAGGTTTCAAGCTGCTCTTGTTTCAGGTGTGGGTCTGGCTTCTGTGGTTCTGTCCTTCTGGCTCAACATCTATTACATCATCATCATTGCCTGGGCTCTCTACTACCTCTTCAACTCTTTCAAAGCAGTGAGTGCCTATCAGAAAGCACAAATACACCAATGTGCTTTCTTCTCTCTCTCTCTCTCTCTCTCTCTCTCTCTCTCTCTCTCTCTCTCTCTCTCTCTCTCTCTCTCTCTCTCTCTCTCTCTCTCTGTTCTTGAAAATCCATTCTAAATGCTCCAACATGTTCAGTGAGTCCCCAGTTCATACACTGTATAGGAACCCCTCATTAGTACAAAAAAGTACACATTTAGAATCCTGTTCTATTTATTTGATGGTCGAATATTTGAAGTATAAAATATTATGAATATGGGCCATGCTCAGCATTGCTTGTTGTTTACAGAATGACTGACTGACTGTATTTTGATTTGTCCTACAATATCTCAGCTTTAAAAATGGCTAAGAATGTGGGTTTTGTTTGTTGATAATGTATCCTTTGATCTCTAAATAATTATTTGATCACTTAATTAAATAATGTTAGGCTATCACAATTATTTCTTCATTGCATTCATTGGTCAAATAGGTTTAGTGGTGTTAATTGTCACCATCCGTGTCTTTATCTGCACCAGTGAATTCAGCTACTCTTGTCTTGAATTTTCACAGAATTTCTCAAAGTCTTCTCAGAATTGTTCCTTCTTTCAAGTTCTCTCTTCCTCCCTTTTCTCTATACCTCTCTCCGCCTCCTTGACCCCCTTAAGCTTTTCGTGGCTCTGTCTTTGCTCCTGAGAGTGTTTTAAAGGCTCCACAGAAATAATAACTGCCTCTGTTTTGTGGAAATCGAAGTGCAGTTTCTGCCATGGGAATAAGAGCTTGTCTCTAAAGCAGTGCAGAGGGAATCGGAAACAAAACAGGCCTTTGAATGCATTGTGCTGTGCTTTTTTATTTTCCATTTATTGCTATATATATATATATATATATATATATATATATATATATATATATATATATATATATATATAGCACATTAGAATCCATCCAGCAACATCCAAGAACACCTAAACAAAAACAATGTGGCGATAATAAATTAGAACAACAGCATAGCAATGCCCTTGTAACCACCTTAAACCCTAGAAAAGAAGAACACTTACTTAGCATACTTTTCAAAAGATTATCTTATTGATAATATAGGCTACTTTAAAAGAATATACTTAAGTGTTATTTGCAACTAAATGGAAATGTATTATCTTTTTGCATTGAATACAATTAGCTGAACCAAAAAGTAGGACTTATGTAAATTTTTATATGTAATTTCATAATTACGTCTGGTTTCTTTTAAATACGGTTAAAGTATGATGTCAAATGTCCTGACAAGCATTAATGGGAAACCTTTAGTTTGACATTATTACAAAGTGCACATTTTAAAAATGTACGTAAATATGTTACGAAACATACTGGCATGAATGTGTACTCTTAAAGCCGAAAGTATACTTAGTTGACACACAGCCTTGCAAAATATACTTCTTTTAACTCGAACGCATACACAAGCGTTTGACGCATGCTCAGTTTCAATCTCTCGCCACGAGTTACAACCTATGTAAATACTGCAAAAAAAATTAAATGCGCAACCTGTGTGTACAAAGTACAATCAGTCTGCGTTCAGTACTGTTCTTCGCACTGTACGCTGACCCTCACGTACACGTAAAAAGTGAGGTAGCCTATAAGGTAAGTATATGGGTGTACTCACACTAGGCACGGTTGCCTTGTACCGTGCCCTAGCGCGATTACCCCCCCTCCCCACTCCCCCGCTGGCCTGCACTCACATTGCACTTAACGTACCGGGCCGGAGCACGCTTCATTCACGATGCAACTTTTTGTTTTGAAGAAGACAGGAAGAAAAGCGCTTTCGCTAATAGACTGCCTAATACATTTATCATTTATGCCGCGCTGCGATTTTCACTTGATTGCACTGCACGTATCAGAAGATTATTACTGAGGCAGCTGACTTTGATGGAGGGATTTGCAGCTTTACCCGCAAACTTCAATTCATGTTCATCAATAAGGTTAGAACCAGAACCATTATAAACCTAAATATAATTCAATTAATTGAAAAGTGTATCCAAGTAGTAATAGTTTGGTGTTTGCTATCGTAATGATAGCACACAGCTGTTCCATGCTCCGGCACGGTTAGCGCTCACACTGCATGCGAACCGCGCCCGAGTCCAACTGAACCGCGCTCTGGCCCACCTCTTCCAAGCGGGCCAGGGCCGGCTAATCGAGCCGCGCCCGGGCATGGTTCGGAGCACTCACACTAGTCAAACGAACCGCGCTTTGGTGGTCAAACGCACTCGGGCACGGTTCAAACTGGCTAGTGTGAGTACACCCTAAGTGTTCTTTATTAAGTATAGAGAGTGGTTGAAGCAGCATGAACCAGGCAATGGAAGTAGATGGTGACTTGTTGAGTGGTAATGGTGACTTAGCTGGTGCAGACTCAGAGTGTGGTATCTTGCAGGTGACGGAGTACTCGAAGAGTGAACATCTGTAATCAGGCTGACGGACGGAAGACAGGAGATGAGACAGGATGAGCACAGGTATGTAGAGAGGTAAGGAGTCTGTAGATTCAGCGTGTACTGAGACAAGACCAGACAATGAGTGAATGGTGACTGGGTGAATATATAGTGAGAGTCTCTGTTGAGGTGCAGGTGCAACAAGTCAGTATTCTGGTGATTGTGAACGAGTGGGTGGGTCTTGGTGAGTTGGTGATGATTGTGGCTGTGACGGTGTGGCTGACTCTGTGACAGTACCCCCTCCTCCATGTCCGGCTCAAGACGGCTGCCGGACCTGGCGACGGGGACGGCCATGACCTCGGGGGGCTGGATAGTCTGGATGATCTTCATGAAACTGGGTGAGTAATAACAGATCCAGAACATCGTTTCGGATACCCATGAACGTTCTTCGGGACCTTACCCCTCCAAGTCGATAAGATACTCAAGGTCGTCATGAGTCTAGGATGGTGTGGTTTGTAAACTAGGTCCTCGTCAGCAACTTCTGGAGGAGGAGGTACTTCGTCCATGGTGAGTTCTGTGGGAGAAGGAGAAAGAGGTTCAGTGAAGGGTTTAAGTAAAGAGACGTGAAATGAAGGTGAAATCCGGTAGTGCACTGGAAGGTTGAGTCGGTAGGTGACATTGTTGACCTGCCTCTGCACAGTGAAAGGACCTATGTGGCTGGGACTCAGCTTACAGCAGGGCAGGCGAAGATGGATGTCACAGGTGGAGAGCCACACCTTTTCTCCTGGTTGATATAGGGTGGCTTCAGCTCTTTGGACATCTGCCTAGCGTTGGTGTCTCCACAATCGGTCGACGATGACAAAGATGCAGGTATGATGGTTAGATGGAGGTAGGTCGGTCAAGAAATCAACTCTCAGATGGGACCATGTACGTCGGGGTATCGGCAGGGGTACCAGATTTTCCTCCGGAAGTTACCATGGAGTGTTTGAAATGGCACAGACTGAGCATCCCTTGACATACCGGGAGATCTCCTGGGTCATGTTGGCCACCAGTAGCGATCTTGTAGGAGCGAGAGGGTTCGCTGGCTGCCTGGGTGTCCAGAGCCAGGAGATGTATGTGCTGAGTCCATGAGGGACAGACGGAAGGTGGATGGTACGTATAACCGTCCCTCAGGACCTCCCGGCAGAGCAGGTTCGGTGAGGTTTGCCTGGAGGATTTGATCGTTGAGGGACCACTGGATAGGACTAATCACCATGGCTGGAGGGAGAACAGGTTCAGGAGGATTGGAGTTAGGTTCAGGATGATACAGACGGGATAGAGGATCTGCTTTGCTGTTCTTTTTACAGGGTCAGTAGGTAATGGTGAAGTCAAACCGTGTGAAGAAGAGAGCCCAACGGGCTAATCTAGGATTGAGTCTTTTGGTATCTTGAAAGTACTCCAGGTTCCAGTGATCCGTGATCACTTCGAACAAGAGCAAGCTTGAAGGTGAGCAACTCACGATTTCTGACTTCGTAGTTCTGCTCCGCCGGGGACGGCTTCTTGGAGTAGAAGGCGCATGGATGGAGTCGAGGAGGCTCACCCTGCTGCTGGGACAACACTGCTCCAATCCTGGTAGTGGATGCATCGACTTCTACCAGGAAGGGGAGTTCAGGATTCAGATGGACCAGTATTGGAGTGGTTGTGAAGGCCTCTTTGAGATGTTGGAAGGCTTCGATGGCCAAAGGATTCCAGGACAGAGACTTGGGCCGGTTTCGGAGGAGTGAGGTTAGAGGTGAGCTGAGGAGATTATAATTCTGGAAGAATTGACAGTAAAAGTTGGCGAATCCCAGGAAACATTGGAGTTCCTTAACAGTGACAGTTTGGGGCCAGTTGTGGATGGCATCCACCTTCCTCTGGTCCATTTGGATACCTCGGTGGTCGATGATGTATCCAAAGAACTGAACAGATTGTGTGTGGAACTCGCATTTTTCAAACTCAGGAGTAGATGAGAATATCATCGATATAGACAATAACGAAGTGATGAAGGTACTCCTGGAACACCTCATTCATGTAGCCTTGGAAGACTGAGGGTGAGTTGGACAGGCCATACGGCATCACCTGATATTCGTAGTGTCCTGCCGGGAATGATGAATGCCATCTTCCATTCGTTATCCTCGCAGATCCTAATGAGGTTGTAAGTGGTTCGCAAGTCCAGCTTGGAGAAGATGCGAGCTCCACGGAGCTGTTCCAACGCAGCTGGGACCAGAGGAAGAGGATAGTGATACAGTCTGGGAATTGAGGGTCTGGTAATCGGTGCACGGCCGCAAGCCTCCGTCCTTCTTGGCCCCGAAGAAGAAGCTGGATGCGGCAGGGGATATCGATGGATGGATGAAGCATTGTTTAAGAACCTCCTGAATGTATTCCTCCATGGCCTTCTGTTCCGGGATAGACAGTGGGTAGAACTTACCCTTAGGTGGAGTGTCCCCAGGCAGCAGGTCAATAGCACAGTCCCATGGCCAATGAGGTGGAAGACAGGTTGCCAACCGCTTGCTGAAGACATCCTGGAACTCCCGGTACTCTGGAGGGATTTCAGTGTTACCTTTGGTTTCAGGGCTCTCAACGGAGGTGGAGTTCATTGGCAGATAGGAGGAACTGGTGTTGAGTCATCCAGGGGTGTCCCAGGATGATGTCGGCGGTTGAACCTTTCAGCACCATGAACAAGATTTTCTCCTCATGCAGGCAGCCAACACGGAGCGTGACGGTGGGGGAGAAGTGACAAATATGACCATGACCCAGCGGCTTGCTGAGAATGGTGTGGATGTTTAACTCTTGTGGACATAATTTCCTCTAGAGATTGAGTCTTTGGGGAAGTTGATGCAAGATGAAATTCCCGGCGGAGCCAGAGTTGATGAGTGCTTGTGCTGGAATGAGAAGTTTAGGGCAGTGGTTCTCAACTCTAGTCCTGGGGACCCACTGCTCTGCAGATTTTGTGTCTCTCTTATCTGACACACTCAGTTCAGTTCATGGAGCTCTCTCCTAACGAGCTGATGATCAGAATCAGGTGCCTTAAATAAGGTAGACATACAAAATGTGCAGAGCAGTGGGTCCCCAGGACTGGAGTTGAGAACCATTGGTTTAGGGGTTATAATTTGGACAGGAGTTCAAGTAAGAGGTGCAATTTGAGGCAAAAACTGAACTGATACTCACCGCTGGGTTTGGTGGTCGTATCGGGCAGTTTGTGATTATATGCCCTTCTTCCCCACAATAGAGACAAAGACGGTTGGGTAGCCTTCTTTGTCGCTCCGCGTGGGACAGATGATAGAAATCTACCTGCATGAGTTCTGGTGCTGGAAGGGCGACAGATGGATCAGTGGGCGGAGGATGTGACGCAGGTTGATCCAGAGAGCAGGCGGATAGATGTTGTGAGATGCGAACAGCTTTTTGAATGAAACTTTCCAGGCCGATAGTGTCGTCGTAGGTGACCATCTTGTGACGTACCTCGGATTTAATCCTTGGCGAATAGCGGTGAGTAGAGCCGTTTCATCCCAGCCACTTGATGCTGCCAGCATGCGGAACTGTAGAGATTAAGTGTGGATGGATGAATTACCTTGACGAAGGTTGAATAATTGATCATGAACAGACAAGATGGATGCAGTTTTGCCGAAAACTTCCTTAAAGGGGCTGGTGAAGGTTGTCAGATGGATTGTGCTCAATAGAGAGCTCGCCCAGACGACAGGGAAATCATGAAGGCGATACGTGCCCATTCAGTGGGCAAAAGCTGTGGTTGCATCTCGAAATATAGAGAACACTATAGAAGAAATCCGCTGCAATCCTCCGCCTCACCTGTGAATGTCGCTGGTCGGGCCATGGGACAGTGTTGACGGGTTACTGTCAAAACGTGACAGTTACATAAAGGGATCTTGATGATGTTCCTCGTTCTGTTCAACCGGACTCTGCATTGGTGGTCTGGTCTTCTGTCACGGAACAGAAGGGCACAGACAAGCAGGTAAGTATAAGTGTTCTTTATTAAGTATAGAGTGTGGTTAAAGCAGCGTGAACCAGGCAATGGAAGTAGATGGGGACTTGTTGAGTAGTAATGGTGACTTAGCTGGTGCAGACTCAGAGTGTGGTATCTTGCAGGTAATGGAGAACTCGAAGAGTGAACATCGGTAACCAGGCTGACGGACGGAAGACAGGAGACGAGACGAGATGATCACAGGTATGTAGAGAGGTAAGGAGTCTGTAGATTCAGCGTGTACTGAGAAAAGACCAGACAATGAGTGAATGGTGACTGAATGAATATATAGTGAGAGTCTCTGATGAGGTGCAGGTGCAGCGAGTCAGTATTCTGGTGATTGTGAATGAGTGGGTGGGTCTTGGTGAGTTGGTGATGATTGTGGCTGTGACGGTGTGGGTGACTCTGTGACAACACTTTGGCCTTAAGTGTACGCTTAAGTGGTCTTTTATTTCATTAATATTATATTATCTGCAATTACAGGTTGTTAAATTTTCTGGTAACACTTTATTTTACAGTGTCCTTGTTACACGTGTTACATGTAGTTACTATAGTAATTACTATAAATTGTGCATAATTACATGTAACTAACCCTAACCCTAAACCACACCTTAACCCTAACCCTATAGCAAGTACATGTAGTTAATTTGTATTACTCAGTACTTAAATATATGATTACACCGTAACACAGAAACCTTAAATTAAAGGGTTATACTTTGTTTTAATGCGTCTTTGTTACACTGTAATTATACATTTAAGTACTGAGTAATAATAATGAACTACATGTACTTAATATAGGGTTAGGGTTAGGATTCAGGTTTGGTTTAGGGTTATAGTAGTTAATACTATTGTAACTATATGTACCATATGTAACAATGACACTGTAAAATAAAGTGTTGCCAAATAAAGTGTAACTAACATTATTTTAATTATTGAAGTAAACTACAAGTACATATTCAATACAATTGTCATGTTACGGTGTGGCTTTATAACATGCACGGCACAGGATATTCGAGGGAACAATCTTTGATAACTCAGAAGAACATACAGGAGAAAAAGCAAAACTACTACACTTAAATATTGACAAGACCGAATAATGAATTGAAAGAACTGAGGGCCTAAATACACAGGGAGAGTAATCAACGTAAAACAGAACAGGTGCAGGAACTAATTAACAACCCATGGGAACTGACAATAACTGGGAACTCAGGCAAAACCCAAGAACATAACAGAATATACATGTTACAACATGTTACTTCACCCATTTTAATACTCACTCTCTCTCTCTCTTTAGGAGTTACCATGGCAAACTTGTGATAACCCTTGGAACACTGATCGCTGCTTTTGCAACTACAGTTTGATGGACACCACCAATCTGACCAGTGCCGTCACTGAGTTCTGGGAGTAGGTCAACACATTAGTGATATTAACTCTTTGGTAAAACGTTTAATGAAGTTGTATTTGTAAGTTAACTCTTTCCAGCCATTGATGGAAATTTCTGGCTGTCCGTGTTTTCACTGTTATACGTACTGCATCTCTGGATCAAAACAGAGACAAAAAAGAAGCAGAAACAAACAATATCATATGTAAGCCAATGTATACGTAAAATAACGTATGTTCAGATATTCATACAATAAAATATTCAGGGGGCCATGAAACTTTTGTGAAAATGATCAAAAATAATTGCGGTGGCTGGCAACTTTTTTCAAAAACACTGCTGAGGAAAGAGTTAAAATAATGTTGCACAGATCAAATAGTTATTTTTCTGTCAGAGAATTTTATTTTTATGGCTAAGTGGTTCGCACATGTGCTTGGGTGTGTGTAGAGAGTTCGTATCTGTCTTTTTCTGATTCCATCGAGAATAATTTCCTTGTTTTGTTATCATGTACTTGACCTAAACCTGTATGACTTTCATCTGTGTAACACAATAGTTGGAATACTGTTCAAACTCCTCCTTTCTACATTATGAATACGTCTTGACATACTCCGCCACACTCATAATCTCATGTTCGGTCTTGTAATGAAATTTTGGAATCATTGACATCAAACCCTGACGTGTATGTTTGAATGTGCGTATATCTTTCTTTCCTGTTCAAAACCTTGACCAAAAAAAGCATAATCATGTTTAATGAGAGGCTAACTAACAGATATGTGTTTACTCTATAGGAAAAACATGCATCAGTTAACAAATGGTTTGGATGAACCAGGGGAATTGCGCTGGCCATTGGTTGGAACTTTGGCGTTGTCTTGGATTCTTGTCTATTTCTCAATCTGGAAAGGCGTGGAGTGGACAGGGAAGGTGATATTCTTTCTATTCCTCACACAACAACCCAGAATATTGTATTTCCTACCTCTTACCAATCCTCACCCACTTTGTGTATACTTGCCTTCTCTTTCATCACATTTATTCACACGCTTGCTTTTAGTCTCGCCCTGTTCTTCCATTTCAGGGAAATCCCATGGGAAAGCTTAATTGATCAGAGGTTTTGAGATCTTTTCAGAACCGTTTTTTTTTCCTCAGGAAAAAGAAGGAAATTCATTACTTTCTAGATACAAGATGTCTTTATTTTGCATATTGTACATTCTTGTTGCATTTTGTAACATAAGTGTTGCAGAAATTGCACACTTTAAGCACTATGATGAGTAGCCGACGGACATGTCTTGACATTAAATGGTAAGCAGTTTTAATTATTATTATTTCTTTTTCCTGGAGAGAAGGGGAAATTGCTCTCTTTATCTGCCCTTTCTATGAGGATAATTGCATTTTAATGTGATCTCTGCTCTGGGGAAGAAAAAATACATTTTCCAGCAGTCTATAACCTTGATGGACATCACTAATTAAGGACAATCATTATCCTACACAGCAAAAACATGTTCCTATCTATCATCAAACAGAAGCCAGCGAAAGCATCACACTAACAAGTTAATAATGTTGTCCTCTACACCTAATTTAAAATGATTCACTTTAGATAACTCTCTCTCTTCATTTATCTCTCGTTCCTCCTTAGGTGGTGTATTTCTCAGCCACATATCCCTACTTCATGCTCTTTATTCTGTTCTTCCGTGGAGTCACTCTCCCTGGGGCGATAGATGGCGTTCGCTTTTATATCACCCCAGACTTCAACAAGCTTTTAAAATCTGAGGTAAAATTTTAAATCCAGAAATTTATTTTATATTTTGAATGATATTTGATGTATTTAAATATGCATTCTTGAATTTGACTTAAAACATATGTACATCATTTTAGAACATTCATGTTTCAAAGTGCTGGGGAATAACTGACTTCACAGGACTATGTTCTTGTCTGTATTCATGGATATTCATGGAAATTCAAATTTTTTCATTAATGATAGACACTAAATTGTACAACATGGACATTAAGGTTATCTAAAACATAAACCCCTTTGCGTTTTTACATCGTTGTGGAAAAGACTTTTGAGTACTATGATAAAAGTAACTATCATGGAAATTATATGAAAAAAAAGAGTTGTGTATATAAAATTATATTGTATATTTAAAAGTATAATACCTAAGTGTGAACTGAAAGTAATGTTAATTGCAATTAAATGAAAATATATTCTAGTTTACATTGATATTAAAAGCAATTACTTGAACTTTAGATATAATTATGTCTTTGAAATATAGCTAAATATACTGTTCTGCCGAATGTACTGACACGCATTTATGGTATACTGAAATATACAGTAATGTCATTACTATTGAACTTGTATATTATGTATTTAAATATTTTTGTAGTTACATTTGTAATGATAAAGTTGCAATTTGGTACATTTAAAATATATTAACTTTAAATGTAATATTGTTTAACACACTGTTAAAGTACTTTACGTGAGCTTTAGTATGTTTAGTATGTTCAACATATCAAAATAAGTTAACTTTTGTTAAAGCACAACACAAAATTGTTAAAATACAGTTATTTAAAATGTGATAAGCATCTTAACATTATAACAAACGTGAACTTTTAAAATTTTAGTGTGCAAGGAAACATATCCATGAAACTGTGCCCTCTTTAAATTGTTTTTATTTGATTAATAGTATATTATCTGCAAGTAAATTTTTTTACTTAAATCTACGATGTTACAAGTACATATGCAATATTCAATAGATCCTGAGCCAATAACCACATGTGATCGAATGAATATATTTCTAAACTATTAGATAGACTATTAAAGCTTGTACTTCATTATCAGATGATATGGATCTAGTGTTTGAGAATGTATTTGTTTTGGTTATCAATAGTATATACATCTTATTATTTTTTATTTGTAACTACTGTTTCAATTATAAAGTGTGGGTGTAATGAAGGTAATCAGCCTTTTTTTGTTGTATTTCTAGTTTAATTCAATGATGTTTTAAACTGTATAACACATAATTACTGTTAACATTTTAATGGTATTTAAGACATTTGACACATGAGTAAGTGAGCAAAACCTAAATGTTTTAACTGACAATCTACTAAGCCCCCCTTAAAAATATTACTGACTGTTGATGTCCGTACATTTTACAGACAAGCTTTTTTCTATGTCCATGGAGGATGCAATTTTAGAGAAAGTTTATTGAAAGCTTTAGTATTTTACAGAAATTATTAAAAATTAGGGTATACTCAATTATTCCTGTTCTCTCTTACCGTGTAACTTTTCAAGCTACATTTTAAGAATAGCTTAAGTAGTATACAATCTGCTGGTTTGCTAAATCATTAGAAAAGGCATGTTACTAACAAAAATTGTAATATGCAATGGCAGTTCTGATACTATAAATATTTCTCATTTTGCATTTTCTTCTCAGGTGTGGTTGGATGCAGCCACTCAGATCTTCTTCTCTTATGGTCTGGGTTTAGGTTCTCTCATTGCTCTGGGCAGTTACAACCCCTACAACAATAATGTTTACAAGTAAGAACTACCAGTATATGTCCAAATGTGCAAATATTATGTACATATGGTGTAATGCAATCTGATTTTTATGAAATTCTATTCAGTTTATGCTGTACCATTGTTTCTCTTTTGATTCAGTTGACCTGATTCTTGTTCCATCTATAGAGATTCTATCATTGTGTGCTGTATAAACTCATGCACCAGTATGTTTGCGGGGATCGTCATATTTTCCATTGTGGGCTTTATGTCGCACATCACAAAGAGACCCATTGAAGAACTGGCTGCTTCAGGTCATTATGTCTTTTATACATTTACAAATTCCATTATTGCAGACCCTTGTGAAAAACAAGTACACTTCAGCATACTTTTAAAAAGAGTAGTTATTACAAAAAAATTAATAAATTAATTAAAGTGAAACTTTAAAAGAATACACTTAAATGGCTATATTTAAGATTTTTTTTCAGGTACATTTATAATCAATGCAATTATCTAAACTTCACAGTGATTTTCTTTTTACATATATACAGTATATGTAATTTCCAAATTCCATTGTATTTGAAATAGAATGAGAAAAATGTATGGTAAATTAAAATGTACTTGTCATTTCTATCGAAACATGTATGTTATATGTTTAAATTTGTAATTACACATTTGTAATGATGAATTTCTAAGTTGAAGTTTAGTTCGTTTAAAATACATTATATTGCCACAAGTATTGGGACACCCCTCCAAATCATTAAATTCAGGTGTTCCAATCACTTCCATGGGAGGACCTAGGCATGTGGACTGCTTCTACAAACATATGCGAAAGAATGGGTCGCTCTCAGGAGCTCAGTGAATTCAAGTGTGGTACCGTGATAGGTTTCCACCTGTGCAATAAATCCATTCATGAAATTTCCTCACTACGAAATATTCCACGGTCAACTGTTAGTGGTATTATAACAAAATGGAAGTAATTGGGAACAACAGCAACTCAGCCACAAAGTGGTAGGCCACATAAATCACAAATGTGCTTCTTGAAGAATGGTCAAAAATTCCCATAAAAAACACTCCTGAACCTTGTGGAAAGCCTTCCCAGAAGACTTGAAGCTGTTATAGCTGCAAAGTGCGGGCCAACTCCATATTAAACCCTACGGATTAAGAATGGGATGTCATTAAAGTCCATGTGCATGTAAAGGCAGGCTCCCCAAAACTTTTGACAAAAAGTGTTTATTAACTTTAAATGTAAAATCAAATAACACACTGCAGTTAAAATTATAATCAAGTACTTTACATGTGGTTTAGTATGTTATTCACATCAAAATAGGTACTACTTTGAAGCACAACAGATTATTAAAACAAAATTATTTAAAATATACTTTAAAGTTAAACTTTTAATGTTACATTTTTACAAAGTGCACGTTTTAAACTTTTTGTTGTGTACATAAGTGTGTTAACAAATGGTCATGAAAGTGTATTCCCTTAATGCGGCCTCTATTTTTGTGTACTCTATAATTGCCTTGTTTTGTTTTAGTCATAGTTTTCATTGTCTCTGTTTTGCCTTAGTTCTAGTCATTCATTAGTTGCCATGCTTCCTGATTAGTGCATCACCTGTTCCCACTTCGGTTAATCGTTATCCTCTGTGTATTAAAGCCTTCAGTCTTCCTCAGTTCATGTTCTCGTGTCTTGTGTTCATGAATTGTGTTGTATTGCCTGAGTTCTCTTCGTGTTTATTAAGAGCTATATTTCATTCTGCATAACACATCTTCCTTTGGATCTATTGGCAAATTCCAATCAGAAGTGAGAATCCCTATGCCCTACTCACTCCAAAGGGCAGAATATGACCATAAATGATTAAATTACTTCCTTGAAGTGACCATTGCATATTCCCTTCGCTAATGGACTTGTGGAAGAGCCCCAAGTGAAGAGATTCAGTTGTTCACTTTCGTTTTGAATACGCCTACAAATGGCATCCCCTTCTTGAAGTGCCCTTCAAGGTTGAAAAAATGCAGTTTGGAATTCGTCCTATACACAAGCTTCGCCTGAAAGAACACAAGACTGCAGGAAAGGATTGAAACTAAGAACAATTTAAATTGATATCCCTGCAGTCCATCTACTCCGGCTGGAGGAGGGGGATCGCTCCCTTGTGTGATCTTAATCTGGGTGCTTTGTTGAAGACAACGCCAGCCCCACTCCAGACTCAGACCCTAGCCAGCCATCAGCCATGCCTGCCGCGGAAATGCCAGAACCCACCACTGACTTAGAGCCCGCGCCTGCTATGAAAACTGAGCCTCAGCGATTGCCAGAGGTTGATTTCATCCTAGAGCCAGAGCCCAACATGTCTGTCAATGTGTGTGAGTCGACAACAGCATCCATCTCAGAGGGCATAATAGTGGAGTTCGAGGGGATGAATTGGAGCCCCGTCCACACTCTCTCGCTGAGGTACATACGCAGAGCTAGGTTACTGAAGAATTGGTATATTATGGACTGGATGAGGAAGTGCATGCTCCATTCAGCCCCTTGGCTCCTCTAGTGCAGCTCCTCTGCTGCACGGATCCACTTGGTGCTTCCCAGTCATCAGCTCCGCCTAGTTTCATGGATACCTCAGCTCTGCCTTCAAGACCCGGACTCCACCTCCCTCAGGCTCCTCTGGGCTCTCTCGTCCCTCTGGCTCCACCTTGCGCTATCGTTACTCTGGCTCTGCCTCTGCCTCAGACTTCCGAGTCAGCATCTGTGCCTCAACCCTCCACCCCTCTGGCTCTGCCAGGCTCCTCCTTCCCTCCGGTTTCGCCATGGTCCTCACTCCCACCATCTTCACCCCAGTCCACCCTCCCATGTGGCCCTCCATGCCTTCGGCATCCCCCTGGGTCTTTGGCTCTGCCTGGGTCTCCACCTCCACCGGCTCCACCTCAGTCAGTCATCTCGCTGGCTCCACTTGGTCTCTCCACCATGGCTCCTCCCTCCATCTGTGGACCTTCATGTCTATGCTCTGGGTCATCAATCTGCTCCTCTCGTCTCTGCTCTGGTTCCTTCTGTCTCCGTCCTGACTCTTCCTACCTTCATCACTTCCCTGGTTCCTCTGGTCATCGTATCCTTGGTGTCTTCCTCTGCCTACGCCTCGTCGGCCTCCAACAGCCCTGCCCGATCCTTTGGATCTACATACAAGCAAACCCAGACAATTATACATATATTTCATTATGTAATATTTCATTAATATATTATCTGCAAGTACAGGTTTTTTTGAAAATATCCCTTGAAGTACAATACAAGTGCACATACAATTATTTTTCTTTTTTTCAATGTCAGGTCCTGGTTTGGCATTTCTGGCCTATCCGCAAGCAGTCACACAGCTTCCCATGTCTTCACTCTGGTCTATTCTATTCTTCTCAATGCTCATGATGTTAGGATTGGACAGTCAGGTACCACACACACACACACACACACACACACAAATATATATATATATATATATATTAGATTAATCTATTTGATGAAACATATTATACAATCATTTCTTAGTTAACATTAGCCACTTAGACACTTTAAGGTGTAAGGTGCTTAAGGTGTACTGAACCCACAATACTCCTCTAATGAGCAACACACCATTATTCTTCTATAGATTTCAGAGTAATCATTAAAATAAACAATTTATAAATAATTTATGTGGTGTTACTTTAGTTTTGTTGTGTTAGGTGTGTGAAAGTTATGCCACAAAAGATCACAAGACAATTCAGCACATATAAATGTGCCTCTTCACATAGCCATTTTAGCTACATTGTTAGAGAACATTTAGAAACGTAAAACAGCATTTTTTTCATGTTTACTTTCTATTAATAATAAGTAGCTCCATGTATACTGTAACACCATAGACATTAACTCTTTGAAACTTAAAACAAACTTAAACAATTTAATCATATAAATGGCTTGCTTGAAAATAATAATGAATAAATAATAATTATTTAGTTTTAGAGTTAATTTGGCCAAAATGTTTATGTATTTACTTACTTAAAAAAGTAAAAGTTTAAAGTTACCCCAAAAGTTTTGCTGCAAAAATTCAGTCTATAAGGTATACATGTTTCTATTTCCTTGTTCTAAAGCGGCTAACTACTAAAAAAAATGCTAATAATTTAATATATTATGTATATGGAATGTGTGAAGTGGAATTGCTCAAACATGGTTTCCAATACTGTTTATAAAATTGTCTTATAATCAACTGTCAAACCATCATTAAAGCATTGTTTCGGTGCATGACATGAGTTTAATAATGTGTCCATGCACACTTGTCTTTGACAGTTTTGTACAGTGGAAGGCTTCATAACTGCTTTAATGGATGAATATCCCACAGTACTGAGGAAGAGAAAGAAACTATTCATCCTCATTGTCTGCATTATATCCTTTATCATCGGCTTCTCCAACATCACCCAGGTAAAGATAAATGTGTGAAAACTTCTCTGTTTTATTACTGTTTTATAGCTGACTGTTCTTTTCAACGTTAGACAGCATGTTATGATCTTATAGTAATGTGTGTTCTTTTTTTAGGGCGGCTTATACGTGTTCAAATTGTTTGACTACTACTCGGCCAGTGGAATGTGTCTTCTGTTCTTGGTCTTCTTTGAGACAATCTCCATTTCTTGGTTTTACGGTACATCTCCTAATATAATTTTTTTTAGACATATACATAGTTTTTAGTTTGACTAATATATATTTGATGTGAATGTGATGGAAAGTTTCTTAAAAATGATCAGTTCAAGCTAATGTCTGTGCAATTATGATAAAGGAATATTCTGGGTTAAATACAGTTTAACTCAAGGTGCAGTCACATTCACCGTTGTTTGGTGAATTTTCACAGGCACTTCAATTGCGTTTGGGAATTTCACAGCAGGACGAAAGATTTCCTCATGTAGATTTTGCAATGGGTTCAAGTTGGTCATGCAGATTTGTTGGTCATGCACGTTGACCCAGAAAGCTGCTTGATTTTGAAAATGTCTTCTGTGTGAGCAGTGCTTCATACATCATTGCACTATTGACAATAGACAATGGACCTTTTTTGCTCGCAAAATTTCACCAAAATTCTGCTAATTTGACCACACTTTCAGTTCTGAAGTATACAATATGTGTACAATAATTGTTAAAATGTTCTGTATTTTGATGTATTGTTTTTTTATTGCAAGTGCATTATTGTAAATACTGTGTTTATATTATAAACTTAAGATACAAGGCAAAATTACAGTACCTAAGGACAGGAGGGAGCCATATATGAAAGTTAATAGGCTAGGTTCCTGTACCCTTGTATGCATGTGTATATATATATATATATATATATATATATATATATATATATATATATATATATATATATATATATATATATATATATATATATATATATATATATATATATATATATATATATATATATATATATATGCATCTCTTCTCTCTCTTTAGGCGCAGAGAAATTTTATAAGAATATTGAAGAAATGATTGGTTATCGGCCTTGTGGCTTTTGGAAACAATGCTGGATTTACTTTACTCCAATAATTTGTTTGGTAAGTACTTCACTTTCAACTTGCAACATCTCTGATATGTTTTCAAGACAGAGTTTAAAGACAGGGTTGCAATTGAAAGATGCAACTGTGGGTGTGTTCACACTTTTGGTTCTCTTGGTTCATTTGGTCTGGACCCAAAAAAAACTAAATAGTACATTTAGTCCTGGTTCGCTTAGTGTTTTAACACTGAACCTAAAGATACAAAAAAAGGCTTTTAAGATGTATATTTTGCGACGGAACTTGACAAACATCCAAAAATAATGTTGTGTGCTGGGTTAAATATTGCACGCTGTATGTGCGTACATGTAGCTGACAACTTGTGAAGAGCTTATAAAATATGTAAAAGAGTCAAAGCAGCGGCAGGACACACACAAACAAAGATCTGCTGCAAGGAGACGCGGTTTTACCGAACTGTGATTGGCAACATTGTGACTATGATGACAAAAAACAAGTATGCTTGAGCATTCGGTCCTTTAGGGTCGCTTCTTGTGACATCATGTCCTGTTTTTGGATCAATTACATGTCTTTTGTCCATGTTGCGTTCATATTTCAGTCAAATAGCACCAGAGTTTGTTTGGAAGTGGACCGAGACCTATCTTTGTTTGGTGCGCTCCAGGGTTTGGATGGCAGCGTTCACACTTATTTAAATGAACAGAGCAATCGCACCAGAGTTCATTTTAATCTAACCAAACATTCCAAGTGTGAACACACCCTTTGATTTAAATCACTTTTATCCTTTCATTCAACTGTATGATGAATGAAGTAAGTGTTATCCAGTTAAACATTAATTTCCTAAATGAACTGAGGATTGATTTGACTTCTGTTTCCTGTAGAGTGTTTTCACATTCAGTGCCATAGAAATGACTCCTCTGACATTAGGGAAGTATGTGTACCCGGTTTGGGGTCAGGGCATCGGCTGGCTAATGTCCCTTTCCTCCATGATTCTTATTCCCGGATATGTCATCTATATGTTCTTCACTACCAAAGGCAGCATCCGACAGGCAAGACCTCTGATGGATTTAGTGCACTCTCAGATTAAAATTTGTAAAATGTGTACCTTTTGGGGTATAACAGCCTGTCACTGGGGCAGTACCCATAAAGGGACATCTTTGTACCTTATTTAGCCATAAAAGTTAATTGTAGTGCCTCAAGGCTACATACAGAATTACTACTCTGAGGTACTAAGTCACCTTTTAGAGGTTGACAAGGTACAAAGTTGTCATTTTAAGGGTACTGCCCCAGTAACAAACTGCTGTACCACTTAAGGTATATTTTTTTAAACAACTTTTATGACTTTGTTTCTGGTCTAACAATTTTTTACATTTTGTCACATTCTTTGCCAATAGCTTTCAAATGTATACTTTTTTCCCTAAAAACACCCTTTCTTCCCAACTTCCTTCTGAATTCAAAACATCCTTCCTTTCGATCTCACAAATTTCCTTCCATTCAAACAGGCAAACAACTTCTGAACTTCCAAATGTACTTTCTTTCTCATAAACTCCATTCCCTACTTCCTTCAAAACAACAGCAATATAGCAACAATACTTACTGTAAAAAAAATGCATCCTTCCTTCTAAACTTCTTCCTTCTGTTCTTCCTTTCTTCCGAATAAACTTGCAGTCAAACAGTTGAAAGTCCTTTCCTTTCAAAGTTGCAGAGTTTCTGACTTCTTTCCTTCTAAACTTCCAAACAAACTTCCGAACTTCCTAAAATACTCCCAAATGAACTTCCTTTCAACTAAAATTCTTTCCTTTCTTCTTTCCTTCTTCCTCCTGAACAAACTTGCAAATAAAACTTACTTCACTCTGAATTTGTTTTCAAACTTACATACTTCCTTCCTTCAAAGTTTAAAATGTACTTCCTTCTAAGTTTTCTTTCTTCCTTCCTACAATTTTTCTATTTTTTTAAAGTACAATAATTGGTTATTCATTTGTTATTGCTTTTCCCTCTCAGCGCTGGCACAAGATGACCAAACCCAAAGAGCTCACAATCTCGGATGCCAATGATCTCACACAACAATCCTCACAGACAGGAAGTATGGATGAAGCTTCAGTCTGACATAATTTCCTCTTTCCTGTACAATAGCCATTAAACCTATGGCAGAATATCTATTCCTCCATTCCATTCTTTTATTTTTTTTCTGTTGGAGAATCTACAACAGATTGAAGCGAACTACGCACATGTTCATCATTTTTTTCTTCCATTTCTTTCTCTACATCCCTCTCTGATGTTGCATCAAGTAATATGAAGGGGCTGCTGTCTGTCTTCAGCGGAGAAAGCAATTTAAGTGACTATCAGTATAAAGCTAGAAATAATCCAGGCAGTTGGCCATTGGAAGGCCTATGTAACTGTTGCATTCCTGTGTTATATACAATTTATCTCTGTATTTACCTCAAGTTGGAGAATGAATACATGTGTTTAGGGCTCTGTTTCTCTCGGTTTCAGCATATATGGTAGCATTATAGTGGTTCATTTTGAAGGCCATGCATGATTATTCTTGTCACAATATTTTGGACTAAATTAACTAGAGGAAATCCATTTGTATTTTTGAAAGAACTGTAATGACAGAATGAAATTGCTAGGTAGTTGACACATAACACATGTATACTAACTTTGTTTATCAACATTAAGGTTTAAGGTTAAAATTTACAACCCCAAATCAGAAAAAGTTGGGACAGCATGGAAAACGAAGTGATTTCTAAATTTACTTTAACTTGTATTTCATTGCAGACAATATGAACACAAAATATTTAATGTTTTGTCCGGTCAACTTCATGTCATTTGTAAATATGCATCCTTTCCTGTCATTCAGATCTGCAACACATTTCAAAATAAGTTGGGACAGGAGCAATTTAGGGCTAGTAATGAGGTAAAATGGTTAAATAATGATGTGATTTGAAACAGGTGATGTCAACAGGTGATTGTAATTATGATTTGGTACAAAAGCAGCATCCAAGAAAGGTCTAATCCTTTAGGAGCAAAGATGGGCCGAGGATCGCCAGTTTGCCAACAAATACATGAGAAAATTATTGAAATGTTTAAAAACAATGTTCCTCAAAGAAAGATAGGAAGAGATTTGGATATTTCACATTCAACAGTGCATAACATAATTAAAAGATTCAAGGAATCTGGAGGAATTTCAGTGCGTAAAGGACAAGGGCGCAAGCCTAAGCTGAACAACCGTGATCTCCGATCCCTCAGGCGGCACTGCATCAAGAATCGTCATTCATCTATAAGCGATATCACCACATGGGCTCAGGACTACTTTGGCAAACCTTTGTCAAGTACCACAATACGTAGTTACATCCACAAATGCCAGTTAAAACTGTACTGTGCCAAAAGGAAGCCCTATGTTAACAGTGTTCAGAAGCGCCGTCGACTTCTCTGGGCTCGGAGGCATCTGGGATGGACCATCACACAGTGGAAACGTGTACTGTGGTCAGATGAATCAGTATTTGAGGTATTTTTTGGGAGGAATGGATGCCGTGTGCTCCGGACCAAAGAAGAAAAGGATCATCCAGACTGTTACCAGCAACAAGTCCAAAAGCCAGGGTCAGTCATGGTATGGGGTTGTGTCAGTGCCCTTTTCCAGGGACGTCCATGCATATTTCAACAAGACAATGCAAAACCACATTCTGCACACATTACAAAGTCCTGGCTGCGCAGGAAGAGGGTACGGGTACTTGACTGTTTCTGCCTGCAGTCCCGACCTGTCTCCAATAGAGAATGTGTGGCGCATTTTGAAGCACAAAATGCGACAACGAAGACCACGTACTGTTGCCCACCTTAAGACTTGTTTGCAGGAAGAATGGGACAAAATTACATTTGAAACATTTCATCACTTGGTGTCTTCAGTCCCTAAACGTCTTTTAAGTGTTGTGAAAAGGAATGGCAACATTACAAAGTGGTAAATGCTTTACTGTCCCAACTTTTTTTTAAATGTGTTGCAGGTCTGAATGACAGGAAAGGATGCATATTTACAAATGACATGAAGTTGACCAGACAAAACATGAAATATTTTGTGTTCATATTGTCTGCAATGAAATACAAGTCAAAGTAAATTTAGAAATCACTTCTTTTTTTTTTTTTTTTGCGTTTTCCATACTGTCCCAACTTTTTCTGATTTGAGGTTGTATATGAATGTATAAGGGAGAGTGTATGTCTTAGGTCCCGTAACTGTCCACCATTTATTTTTTACAATTTTTAAAAACCTTTTGCTTTTACAAGCTCATTTTAATTGGCCTTGCAGTGTGCCAAATTTTGCAGTACAACTAGTCCCTCAATTAATATGAGGTGACGAAAGCTGCATGAATAATAATTAGAAAAGAATTAGCAAACTTTTGTATAAAACAAAGTGGAAATCAATTACTTGACGGTTAATTAATTAGCTTGAAAACTTAACTCAAAAAAGGTGTACATTTGAGTTTTGTTTGCAATGTAGGGATTTTTTTCATGTAAAAGAGTAATTTTCTCATCAGATTTATTATTAAAACTGCTCCTTCAACAAGGTTTCACGTGATAAAATGTATTTTCTGTGAAACTTGAAGACTTTCTGGGTTTTGCACAGTTGTGGGATGGAAATATTGTTTTAATCAAATGAAAAACTAAAAGATGGTGTAAACCAATAATTGTTTTCCTTTTGTTACATTAAAGTGAAGTTTACCATTTACATTACAGCATTCCTGTTAAAGTGACTAAGTGATGCTAATGAACATACTAAATATAATTATTTTCAGAGAATGCTTGTAAATACATTATAGTATTATTACTATTGTAATTAATTGTATTTACATACAATATGTGTAAAATGAACACTGCAATAGACAATATGTTAGAGCAGACAAGATGTTTTATTTGAAATCATGAAAACAAGGCTATGAGAATCCTATCCATTTAACTGTCAATCATTTAGGGTACATTTACACGACAACGATAAAACGGAAACGTGTACAGGCAACAATGTAAAAACGATCCCTGTTCACACAGATCCACGAAAACAACAAAAAACACTGTATTTGTCATGTGTAACGGAAGCAAGCTAGTAAGAGCTGTGCGTGTAAACCTCACTTACCAGGCCTCAGGAGGTGCACTAGCCACTGACACTAGAGACTGCGGCCCTCAGCATCCTTGTTAGTGCCCGCCTCCCATGTCGGAGACACTGGTTTGAATCCCACTCGTGGGTCGAGAAAGACTGGTATCATTTGGTGCCGTGATCCGGATGGGAGTTGTAGGTTTAGGTGGGTGAGTGTTACAGAAGCAAGCTAGTAAGAGCTGTGCATGTAAACCTCACTCCCCTTGCCTCAAGAGGTGCACCAGCAACTGATGCTAAAGACTGCGGTCCTTAGCGTCCTTGTAAGCGTGCCCGCCTCCCATTCGAATCCCGCTCGAAATGGGTCGTGTAGGACTGTCTACACATGCCAGGCTAGTAGATGGGAATGTCACTTTGGAAAGAAACACTACGCGCCTATACTGAGCACGTAATTCGCATGCATATGATGTCACTGTTTTCACAAATTCATGTTTTTCTTGTTTACATGGAGACGATAACACTATTGTTTTCAAAAACATGCACTTTGAAGCCCGTTTTCAAAAACTTGCACTTTGAAGCCCGTTTTCAAAAGTTTGCATTTCAGGTCACCAAAACGCCTTTGTCATGTAAATGAACGGCCAAAATGCATAAACATTTTCCAGTTTTTAGTTGAAAAAGGTGTTAACACCCGCTCAGTCAACATGTCTTTCAGTAGAATTTCAGTTGGAAAATGAAACTTTAGAAAATTAGACAAAAAATAGGCCTGACGTAGGCCTATTTCCTGCCCTGTTGAAAAGAATAACAAAAAAAACCGCATATGCTGGTTAGATATGTTTTGAAGCATGGCCGCTGGTTTGAGCTGGTTTAAGCTGGTCATGAGCGGGTTTAAGCTGGTCAAGTGCTGGTCCTAAGAAAGTAGCTCCAGCTCAGGAACATCTAATAACCAGCTCAGGACCAGCCTAAACTTGTTCATGACCAACTAAGGACCAGCTTAAACCTGCTCAAATCAGCTGCCATACTTTAACCAGGAATGTTGGGCAGGACAAGGGCTACTAGCTTTCATAGACATGAACTAAAACGTTGAGTTCATGGAGTCTTTAACACTGTACAGCATATTGAATTCATTCAGTATAGTCTCTTCTTTATTTTATGTCAAATTAAATATGCCATCTGCTCTGATTAAGGTTTATGTGAAGTGTTACCAAAGCTACAAAGATAACTTTTATTGTGATGATTGTATTTATTTTTATCCTCACAACATAATTTGTTGATTAGTTTCAAATTCAATAAAGGCAAAAAAAGAACAGAAGATAGTGATTTAAAGTCAGCAATTAAACAATAAGAGTGTCTTGAGAGGAACTATGGTCTTACTTTATTTCTCACATAGTTTGACATACACTAACTATCCAGTAGAGCACAGCAGCAGTATAAAAGCCAAAAGCAATATGCACAGTGATATTTTATTACTGCCTTCCATTTTGGCAGCAGTTCTGACAGTAAAAATAGACATTATTAGATAGCTGACCTCTGTTAGTGACCTTTGACCTGTGTTGATCCATGGCTCTGCATTACAGTTGCAAAAAGGCGGCAACATTTGCTGATACAACAAACCACTCATGTCAGTCTGAAAAGGACATTAAAGAAGTAACCAGACCACACATGTAGTCCTGGAATAGACAGAAAACATGTTTAATAGAAAGTAAATCATGTGAATCTATCAGTAAAACACACTGTTGTATAATGGGACTGATAACCTTTCAAACACACTTTTAAATAACTTGCTAACACAGAATAACTTGCTGTCAAAATTAGTGCTAATAAACGTTGATGCTATGCTGCCTTCAAGTTCTCCTGGGATGTTTTAATGAGTTGTGAAATCATCAGTACAACATGATGTGCATTCAAGTGATCTTGTTTGGAATAAAATGTGCACTTTAAGCTATTTTTTTCGTCCTGTCTTCACTTCTGAACAAAGACAGTAAGCTTTTTAGCTCTACTGCTACAAAACAAAGGTAAATCATGCACATTAGTGTATAATTAATGCCTCATCTATGTATTTTTTATTGTGCTGCCACAAAGAATCACACAAGAATGTCTTTAAAAAACGCTAAATGAGTAGCATTTTCATCAACAGTATGCTAACTAGTTTAACATACAAGCTAATGATGATAACAACATTATGGTGTCACTCGTGTGCAGTCATCTCATAAATACCATGATTCTGATATGACTTGACTTGAAGGCTGCATAGCACACCAGTGCAACTTCTGCAGGCCAAACCAAGGTTAGCATTAGCATCATAGCCTTTGGTTGTGCGAAGGCTTTAATTCAACACTCATCTGTTGGGTTAGATCACATCTTATTTGCTAGCCAGGGCACATTCGCTCAAGCATAATAAACTCCTCAAAACCAGGGTCATGCACAATTCATCTGGCTCCCTGTTTCCATCACCTCCACGCCAACTCCCTCAGGGGCCAAATGCAAGGCTACAAAAAGAGAAAGACAAAAAGTGAATTCCTGTCACTCAGTATTTCTTAGAAAGGAAATCTAGCGCTGATACTTTTTTGACCATTTTTGAAGCAGGTTGTGCAATACTCCAATACACTTAATTTCCAGACTAATTGCTGCTGTTCAAAATGTTCAACTCTTGAATCTCCATGACAGCTGTCTTTTACTTTAAGGCTGAATCTGTGAAGTATTCTGTCATTATTTACACATCCTCGTGTTGTTCGAAAATTGTATGCTATTATTTTGTATGCAGGAAATATTTAGAAGGATATTCACTCTGCTTATTTTGATACAATAGTGGCATCTATGAATCCAACAAAGGCTCATTGGAAAAATATTCACTTTTTACAATACTAATACACTTTAGTTTCTAGCTGAAATGACTAGGGGCAATAAAACACCAACAGCTTTTATTCCTTTTTCACAAAAACTTGGTTGCTCACCAGGTAAAGAGTTGCAGTTGCGATGCGTGAAACACAAGCCAAGACACTCAATAAAAGAGCTCAAAGACTTGTAGAAGCAAGATAAATTTGCAACAGATTCTTTCAGGAAATGCATTTTTTAACCTAATGCTTGCTTCTGCTAACACTTTCACTAGGTTTAGGGTATGGTGTAATGTAAGCGGTACATTATTTTCAAACGCAATAGAGCATTAACCTTTTATTGCCACTCACTGGACATTTTATTTCCAAACTGCAGAAATACGTGCAACAACCAACGTAATCAAATCTTGTCACATTCATTTACATCGGTTTCAGAGAAAATGTAATGCTCTTTTAGTGCCACCCATTGAACATTTCACTTTAATTGTGCCACGACGTGCAAGAACGTAATATCGTTTCGCAGAAATGTCACCATATGCATATTCTTCCAATGAGTCTGAGTTGATGAAGGCAGTAATAAAGTCACAATTATTGCAGTTGTGAGATATGAAGTCATAATTCTGTGACATAAAAGTCACAATTACCTTTTTATTTAATGTGTTTAACTCTGACACAACAACAGGCTTTGATATGAAGAAGATTAAATAATGACAGAATTTCCATTTTTGGAATGAACTATACCTTAAATGTGTGAGAAACAAAAGGATGCAGCGTTCATTCATAGGGATAGACAATTCGTTGATGTCCAGGTTGTACAATAAACTCATGTGTTGAGTTTCTCACCAATATATATGAAGCACCTGGTGTTCATCATCACAAATCATCACTGTACATGGGAATAAAGACACAATGAAAAGAGGAAACAAAGATAAGATTGGGAGTTCCAAACAGCAGCAATATAATTATGAAACAAACACCCAATCATATAAGAAAACAGAGGAAATAGGACACACAGCTACCTATGACGTATCAATTGTGTTACGATTACGAATACTACAGCTTAAAGTCAACATGAAATCAAATTAATACACATTCCTGGCTTTTGTGCCTCTGAAACAACTTTGTTTTTCCCAGGTGATATTGCAAATAGCTATTTAGGCAATGCTTACAGTATATTATTGTCAATTTAATAAAAATGACTACAATAATAGCAAATAATGTCAAATTTGAAGAAGAAGAAAAAAACGTAAGCCTCCACATTCCTTAACATAAATTTATGTCTGGCTCCATTATGGCAACACCCACTTTTCATGGTCCAATCTAAATTTTCAATAAATATAATGTATCACTTTATACATCCTTAATACCTCACACAGTGGAAGCAAAATAGGTGGTTAATTCTGTCTCATGTTGACTTTAATGTTTCAATGACAGTTTTTATCAGAAATGGTTGGATTGTGGGAAGTTAACATTTATCAGAGCTAATTCTCTGCTGCTTTATATGCTGATATATGATAGCTACATACAAGCAAAACAAAAATAAACCATTGAACTGTTTTCCTTTCAGCTGATAAAATCAGATCAAACCAGACAAACATTTAGGTTAAAGTGTTTTGTGCCAACAATGTGCATCTCGGTTGATGTTGCAAGTGTCACTTCGCTCTTGAAAATCTTCAAACAAGAGTTTTAGGAGTCAAACAGCAGATATAGTTTGATGGTGCTGACGATGTGTCTCTTGGGCATTTTATGTAGTTGTGAGTATTGATGAAGAAATATCACAATGAAACCATGTTACATTGTCTGAGTCACGTGACAACAGTGATGCAGCATTCTGTCAGATCTTCACAGAACTTCAACAAACATACAACATGTCCAAAGATGGTTGCTGGGATCGAATGGCCTTTTCACAATGGCCGTATACGCTCCAAGTTGCTACATAAAGTTCAAGTACAAGCATTAAAAGATCTCAGTCTCCTTTCAGGTACTCACTGAAATTCCTGAGTGTGAGAACTATAGCCTTTGCAAACAGCGTTCGCTGGCTGTGATGGACTCTTTTTTCTATCATTGAGCCGGGATACGTTGCCACACACTAAAAGCCCTTTCACATGACTCGTGTCAGGGCTTTAACACAGCCCTCTGCACGCTTTGACCTTCACAAAAGGCAATTTTACGAAGTTTCTAGGTAATAAACAATGAACATTGTGAAAGCCAATGGAAGAAGTAACACGTATTTGAGCTTAACTCTTTCCCCGCCATTGGCATAATTTTTCATAATTTATGAGACCATTGACGGAATTTTCCGGCTTTCCGCATTTTCGTTGTTATAAGGTAGGGGCGCTATTACACATTCACTGAATGAGTACTGAATCTCTGGATCAAAACACAGGTGAAAAAGGAACAGAAACAAGCAATTAAAGCATTGCTTATGCACGTTGTAGTCTTTGAAAAATAACTAGATTTGTTCAGCTTTTTGTTCAAAATGTTGAATGAACTAATTAAAAAAGGACGAGGTCTAGAACTGTTAAGCTTTAGGGGTGTTGATGGTCTCAATCTACTCCATCTATGTTTTGATCATCATTCTGAATCCGATCTAAATGTAGTCTTTGATTAAAACACAATTTTCTCAGCTTTTTGCTCAAAATGTTGCCTTTTTTGTGATTTTTTTTAATAAGAATTTTTATTATAAAAAAGAATGCTTTGAGCTTGAATAAAGCTTTTTTTTTGTTGTTTAAAAACAGAGGCTCTGTTCTTTCTTTTTTCTTTCTTGCATTTTCAGATATTCATACAAACAAATCTTTTGGGGCCATGAAATTTATCAAAATCAAATCCAAAACGCTGGCAGGGAAAGAGTTAAACATGAAAAAAGTCAAAAACTAATATTTTATTCACTAATCAGTTTTTAAAAAATCACTGTGTGGGCTGGTATAGTGCTGTGCCATGTGTATTTAAATGACGTCAATGTACTTATTTTCGTCTCTATTTTGTCTGTCCAAATAAGACTTATTATAGAAAGTGAGTAATTCACTAAAGGTCCGTGCAATTTGCTTGCAATTGTACATATTTTTAGAGACCATGGCAGCTATAGTACATAAAATTATGATAAAACAATGGAGAAGAGTGTCATAAATGGCCATTTATAGTTCTTCAGTCCACTGAAGCAATGCTGTACTGTCCTAGTAAAGCATACCAGATTGTGGTAGTCCGCTGGGATTGTGACATGACAAAAATGTGTTTAATATAATATTTTTGGCGGTGTTTGTGTCAAGATTTGCATATCAGGTGCTAAAACAAGAGCATGCTAATTAATGGTGCTATAGCTTGGTGCAATTCATTAGAGAATTCCTCTTGAATACTGAAGACATGTTTTTGCTATTGTGTCTTACAACTTCTCTAATCTCATCTTGTTTTAATTTTTTCATTGGCACTGCCCACATGATGATAAATCATGTAAATTGTCTGGTAATTGTTGAGATCAAAGTTGAAAGTGTCAACACAATGGGGAACAATGGAGCGAGTCATGTGAAAGAGCCTTAATACATTCTACATTCTTAATTCACACACATATATCAGTTAAAAGGAGTGACATAAAAGACATTTTCAAAGACGACTGATAAGGAAGTAAATCACATTTCACAGGAATACAACATCGGCCACATAAGTGGGGGAAGAAACAGTTTGTGGCGAATGGTACCGCTTAAAAGGTTTTTTTTTCGACTAAATGTTTGTGTACCTGTAGGGAATCTAAATGATCGATATAAGAACAAATGTTTACTCTAGCCCTAAGCGTTCAAGAGTGCAAAAAGTCCACGGTGGAGGGTGTGTCCTCGTTTTGGCACATTTATCATTTTCCAGTCAAAAGCATACACGCACTAAATAGACACATCAGTAGGATAATAAAAGCCAAAAGGGTGATTTTACACATAAAACCAGCTCCCACACAAAAGCAAGTGCCAGTGGAATTGAAACGAATGTTGTCGGGTATCACATTTTTTCGTGAAATCATTTTGTCTATAACAAAATGCACCAGAGAAAGTACTCAACTCAAGTACTCAACAATATAATCTCAGAGAGTGTCCAGAAAGACGAAAACTGTTAAGAAATTTGTTAAAACTACATAACGTTTCAAAATACACAGCAATTAAGTAAATTGTATTTTCTTATTGGTTGTTTCACATATCTGCAAAGTCAATAAAGTCTTCATATATCCATGTCTGTTACCTTAAATATATGTATATAGATAGCTTTTTTCATTATATTTCTTTCATGTATATACATATGTAGATAAATACTGTAAAAGTGCGCCTGCAGTTTTGTCGGTTTGGACTTTACATTAGGCTACGAGAGCCACTTGGGGTCCTCTGCAGTGCAAGGCGGGGATCTGGGGGTATATACTGGTGGGGGTGGTTATATGGTGGTGGTGGTGGAGGCAACGGAGGTTGTGAGCCATCGTTCCCCCCCTGGTTGCCTCCGCTGTCGGGCGAACGCACTGGTGTGGAGACCACAGACTGGATGAGCTGGTGATGAGTGGGGCTCTGGCTGAGGAATGCCTCCATGCAGCCGTGACCGCCTTTGTCCAAGACGATGACCTTGACGATTTGCTGGCACTGGATGAGCGTGTCGGGTCGTATCTCGGTCAGGGCCACGGGCTGGTAGGAGTGCGAGGGTGTGGGGCTGGCACATTGCAATGGAGGCTGCTGGAAGAGCTCCCTCTGGTGGTTGAGAAGGGCGACGCTCTCAGGGCTCGGCGGTGCCGCGTTGAGCTGGTACGTCTGAAGCCTGTTGTGAATTGACACCTAGTTTAGAAAACAGTCAGAGATAGCATCATATGTTATAAGACTGTTCTCCTTCTACTGCCATCAGCCCTCCGGTGAACACACATCACAAAAGACATGCGTAAAGTGTTGCGTGGCACAAGGGGTTGGCTCGGTGTCTTGCAACTCGGACAGAGGGTGGGAAGCTGGAATCGGGGAAGCAGATGTGGAGGGTTTTGGGGGCCGTGTGTTTGTGTCACTAAGGTGCGTGGTGGTTATTAAGAGGACACTGAGGGCCCCTGTGTCTCCCTTGGAAACCACTTGAGCATTTTAGGAATAGAGAATGAAGAACAATTCAGGGAAGAAGGAGGACAAGAAAGGGTGGGACAGGTTAAACAATGGGAAGGGTGTAATTGGACAACTACAGACGACACACATCTGAACGCATGCCATCACGATTTCTTACACTTAAGGTTCAGGACTTAAACAAGAGTTTGCCAGGACTTGCAAACAACTCTCTCTCACTCTTTCTAACCATCTCCTGGGCTCCAATAATGACATGTCCCCACATATGTCTGTGGGATACAGACACGCCTCTGGGATTGATGACTTTGAGGAGTGATGAACATAGTTTACAGGTCAAAAAGTGAGTCCATCTAGCTTTGTCTCAGGATAGATGCTGGCTCTCAAGGGTTAGCTTGAGGGCTAAAGTGAGGGCATATTCATCTTCAGAATCAATCATCTTGACCGTTGGAGTTAGGATATACCAATTGACTGACGATGTACCAGTTTGTCTGAGAAAAGAGAGTGTGGGGGGTTACAGTTGAGGTAAAAACCGTGTTGGTGAATAGTATATTCTAGAAGATGATTATGTAAGTTTTAGCTAGTTTTAGGTATTAGTTTGGCAGAGGCTATTTACACTAAGTCCGCCCACTGACATGTGGTTTTTGCCAGACAAAATTATGGAAGATGCCAGAAGATTAACAACAGTAGCAATAGTGTAGGGGTCAGGCGCAAGTTTTGATACAAATTGACCCGAGTTTGAATTCGCCTTTGCCAAACTCGCTGTACTCCCTTTTCCCATCACATATCAGATCAGAAAGGCATTTATTTTCAATAAAAATTTTGAAAATATTTGAAAAGTGGAAATAAAGTGCCTAACGTGTTTCTCTTCTCAAATGTTTGTGTCCATCTTAGCACACTTTTCAGGTCCATCTCAGCCTTACATCCCTGTCTATCATGTGTCAATCACTGCCATCCATAACAGATAGAGCATGTTTTATTAAATGTGTTAGGCAATACTGCCATGCCTAAATTGGCAGGTGGCTCAACTAGTCTATAGTAGTTGGACACCTTGTTTCTCTCTCTTTTTCTCTTCCCCTCTCTCCTCCAGGATATGGCTGGCGTTTTTCTCTGACCCCTCTGCTGCCTGCGATGTGTTCTGACAGCCGGTGCCCTTCAGGGGTTTGTGGGGTGCTGACATTTACATGTGGCATGATTAAGGTGAGGGTTTTCAGTGCCAGACAGGAAGTCGCTGCCACTCTGATCATGTTCAGGCTAATAGCAGCCCACTAATATGCTGCATCTAATGGTAGCAGAAATGGAAACAAGACTGCTAAACAGACAGGACTGGTAAAATTAGAATTATTATTATTTGGTAATTCTAATAAAATTGTACAATGGATTTTCCTAAACAAAGCCTTTAGGATGCTTCAGATTTGTTTCTGGTATAATTCTGAGACCAGTTATTTATATTTCCTCTTTTTAAAGAGTTATCTTTTTTTCTCTCTTTATATTAACTTTCATGAATAAATCATAAACAAACATTATATAGTGCTTAACAGATCATTAGTTAATATATTCACATAGCTAGAAATATGAGATAATGTGCTTGTTAATGTTTAGAACATTATTATTTAATGTAAATTGAAATGCTTACAAATATTATTAAACTTTCAATTCATTTTTAAAATCCACAAATTATTTTGACAGATGGTTTACAATGATTTAAAGCTTCTTTAATAAATCATTATATATATATATATATATATATATATATATATATATATATATATATATATATATATATATATATATATATATATATATATATATATATATATATATATATTCAAATAGCTGAGATAAGATGCTTGTTAATGCTTAAATAAACTAGTATTAAAGTTTGCAAAGTCAATATTACATAATGATTAAAAGAGCATTATTTAATGTAAATAAAATGCTTAGAGAGTTAATCTCATTAAACTCTGGTTGCACTTTTTTACATTTACAAATGTTGTAAAAAAATAATAATAATTAGTAATTTTAACACTATTCATGTTTCATTTTGCCGTTTTTGATTTGCTTTTTTCACTAGCCAGTTTGCTCCATTTTATTTACTGGTATGCCCAGTGCTTGTTTGGTGTTGTGTCCTTGAATTCCCTCATGTGCACAGGAGATGGTGCTACCTCATGATGCTAATCGCACAGCCCTCTAGGTAATGTATTGTATGCAGGGTTTGTCTGCTACAGTGTCTTTAATAACCCTGCAGAGAGTTAAGGATGCTACATCAGATTAATGTTAGAGTCAACTGGGGCTTGTTTGCGTGGTTGCCACAGTGGAAATGTTAAAAGTCTGCTACCTGGTTAGCATTGACTGGAGTTTGTGATTAAAAACTGAATCTGTTTACTTAAAGGCCTTGGCAGACCAAGCCCATGGTCACACAGTTTTTGCAGGCACTAGTTGGACCCTGTTGGGGGCTTTTTTGCAGATTGAGCATGTCGGGGAGAGAGAACTCTGTTTGGCTGTTCATCTCAGTGAACAAGTGCATGAGTATGAAAGCAAGCAAAGAAGTCGAGACGGTACAGACAGAAGGCTGTTCTAATTTTACGTAATCTTATTGGAGCATTTGAATGCACAAATATTTTCATAATAACATGGGCCAACTGGAATGAAGAACGTGATCAGCATGATTGATATTTAAAATGATAAGCAAGCACTGCTTTGTTTATGGTTTGTATATCTGCAGACCTAGTTTCGGGTTCCTTTTTTTAATGACGAATATAGGGCCCTATCATACACCTGGCGTATTGCGATGCCAGGCGGGACGCTATGTTTTTTGCTAATTTCCCCGACACAGTTATCCTTTTCACGTCCAGCGCCACTTTGTTTAAATAGCAAATACACTTGCGCCCATCTGTTGCTATTTTGAGGCAACTGAAAAAAAATTTGAGGCTTCATGAAGCTTCGGAGCGTTGTGAATCAGCGTGTTGAATCATGATTCGGATATCGTGTCAAACCGCCTGCTGAAATCACGTGACTTTGGTGCTCCGAACCACTGATTTGATATGCTGATTCATAACGCTCCGAAGCTTCATGAAGCAGTGTTTTGAAATCGGCCATCACTGTATAAAGCCCCATTTCCACCGAAATTGCCCGAAACAATTTGTCCCAGGAACTTTTTTCCCAGGAAACCTTTTTCCCCCAGACCTGCTGCTGTCTGTGTTTCCATAGCGGTCGAAAGTACCGTGAAGATTAGTCCGGTGACGTAGGGCTGCACGCGACTTTCCAGAGACCACTGGATTTCGTCCACCGCAAATACGCTTAATAAAGCCTGAACCTCGCCGTCGGCCCATCGGTCGTATTTTTTAAACTCCATTGTTGATTCAAATAGTTAACAACTCTTCCTGCGCGCACTGCAACAGACTTTTAGGTTGAAATAAATTGCTACGTGAGCTCAACCAGCAAATCAGCATGTTCAGCGCCCAAGTCCTACCCCCGAAAGTTCCTGAACTTTGAAAAAGTACTACCTCACGAGCACGGCTGTTTTGAGGGGGAAATCTTTACCCGTAACTTTATTTAGACCCCAGTTCCTGCGGTCGAAACACACCGAGTACCACCCCAAAGTCTCTAGTTCCTGGGGAAAGTTCCCGCGGTGGAAACGCGGCTAAAGTCGCTATTTAGGTTTTTTTGCGCACCAAAAATATTCTTGTCACTTCATAATATTAATATTGAACCACTGTACTCACATGAAAAGATTTAAATATGTTTTTAGTACATTAATGGATCTTGAGAGAGGAAATGTCATTGCTGGCTATGCAGGCCTCACTGAGCCATCGGATGTCAACAAAAATATGTGACCCCGTCTGTGAAACCCCGGCTAAAGTCGCATAATCTAATTAGGAGATATAGAGCGTCAAAGTAGTCATAGCCATAAAAATGACCAAAACAGGCAATTTGTGTTTATTGCTGTAAATGATAGATTATACCAAGGGCTTTGAGATGCAGTACTCAATTTTTCATTTATAATATTATAAATACTGAAATTAACGATTTTATTGACGCTACGTTTTTTTTTTTTGCACCAAAAAATACTGGACGTGGGCTTCTTAAATATTGATTTGAATCGTCTCTTTGTTTAATTTGGACGCAGAAACATAAGATTCTTATATCATTATTCGGTTCAGAAACGTATTTTTTACAATTACAAAGTGCAAACAGACCATAATATCAATCCGCACGACCAAGGATCAGATCAGTGTCGGGAAAGGCAAGAAAACGGCGACTTAAGCCGGGTTCCGATTTCTGTGTGGATTTCTTTGTGTCATCACTGACATTTCAGGAACAGTTTATTTGTTTCCTAACTCCACCTTCTGCCGATATATCCATCTTATTTTAAAGACATTTAATGGCTGCTAAGTGTCTAAATAGTTTGGTCTTTGGATGCTGATGCGCTGGGTTTATGAATTCGCTCTCTGACAGGGCGGCCGCGGCATGCGAAAGGCAAGGGACAGAACAGCTGATAGTTTAATTAATAATGATTAATATAGGCCTACTGTTTTTTGTAGGCTAAATAAAGAACCCGTATTATATATTAATACAAAAAAGTTGCGTGTGTCCTTCGGAAGCAAAGCTCTTGCGTCTGATGTTTCGGTTTGTAAACCTATACGAATAGAACATGCATGAATGAGAACATAAAGTGCAGGACGTGCTTTATGTAGACTAAAAGAGTTATTAAGTACAATGAGCCATGAAAAAATCCTAATGAATCATAATCTAATCGAATTGTGAGACAAGTGAAGATTCACAGTTATGACTAACTATCTGCACAAAGTTTGAGACTGACCTGTTAACTTGTTAGGGCATTAGGCCTAGTCCTGGATTTACTCCAAATGTTACACAGTGAGATTTTCTATGGATGTTTTATATATTAATGGATATATATAGGCCTATTAATGACATTTTCTACTGAGATTTCATTTTACTAATAAAGTTATAGCCTACAGATCATTAGAGTGAACTGACTTGGTAAATCAAGCTCTTGTGGTGCCCCCATTAATTTCAATGTTTCACGCTTTTTGGACATGCACATCATAATAAATAGAAGAATTTTCCCATAAATGTGTCTTATATCACTGAAAATGGGAGAATCTTAGCTTTAATGTGGTATATGGCACATTATCAGAATAATAATGGTTAAAATGTTTTACAATTTCAAAAATAAGCTTGATTTTAAAATTGGAATTTCTCAAAATCATGATTTTCTGAGGCCGAAATTCAGCTAAATGATCTTACTCAGTCAATATTAAAGATATCAAGGTTATATTTTCACAGAATGATCTTTACATTATGTAGGATGATTTTATATATAAAACAGCGAATGACAAAAAAATTACTTTAGCTGGGTTTTCACAGACAGGGTCACATATCTTAATTTGCAGGTCTTACATGTGTGGAACGGCATGAGGGTGAGTACTAAATTACATCATTTAAATTGTTGGGTGAACTAACCAATTGTTAATACACCATTGAGAAAGTGTGCTTAATTGTACTGAATGTGCACTTGTAGTATAAGAATATTTTTTGAATATTTTATTTTATTTTGGTTCAGTCAGTTTAATAACTTGATATAATGCAGTTTCAAGTTCAAGTTCCATGACATATTTTTAACTACTTTAAAACTTAATATGGTGATTTAAAAACATGTCACTCACATCACAGTAAGCAAATTGTCAGGGTTATGCCATGTTTTATCTGCTTGAGTTTTACAATTAGTTGGTTTTTGCCAACTTCTGTCTTTTGACTCCTAGGTTACTCACTGTTTGATTATCGTTTGCACCTGATGTTCATTTAGTTGATTTGTTTGCTCAGTTAAGCCCTGTTTTTTTTTTTTTCACTTCATTGTCTGTCCTCGTCAGTGCAAAGGGTATGTTTACAAAACACCATCTTCAACGGAAAAGTTTAAACTTTTTATGCTTTTTGGCCGTTCATTTACATGACAACGGCATTTTGGGGGCCTGAAAAGGCAAGCTTTTGAAAACGGTTTCAAAGTGAAACGATGCTATTACGTGTTTACACATGCGTACAGTATTACGTGTTTGTTCTGTTAATGATCCTGAGATTCTACAGTGTTTTGTAAAGATTTGAGTTTGTTTCTAACTAAAAGTAGCTGCTGCATCTAGATCAGTGTTTCTCAACTGGTGGGTCATGACCCAAAAGTGGGTCACAAGACCGATCTGAGTGGGTCGTGGAGTGGGCAGTCAAAGAAACATCAACAACAAAAAACGTAATTCTAAATGTTTTTCTGATGCAAGAATGTTTTTATTTTGAAAGACGTGCGTGAAAGCTGTTGACATTTCTGTCAGAGTGCCTGAGAAAAACACGTTTCGATATCTGCGGTCTGATGAGATGTGGTCAGTGTCATTATTCTATCATTATTGTCAGACGTTATACTGTGCTCGAAGCGCACACTCTTCAATTGCAAATGCAGTGGCACGCACTGTATATCACCTCACTGCAAGTGCAAAAGAAACTATGAGCATGCATCGTTGTAGTTACGTTTTCAATTAGTAAGTCATGAAAGTACCAATAAATCACATAACTGGTACGTTGTGTGTTAGCTGGGAAGGATTTGCATGCAGGCATACTCATTCTATTCAGGAGCAGCTTCCATGTTTCATTAACAGTTAGTTAGTACATGTTAGTATTGTGTATTCACCATGGCAACTGTTGTTTCCATAACCCCAAAATGCCATGTTATTTTCACTTTGTGTTATTTTGTATATTTTTTAATGACTGGTGGTTCATACTAACTTAATTGTATTAATAAAAACTAGTTTGGGACTGGTATTTAAAGCCATACCTTTTTTAGGCCTACTGTTTATTCATCAGTATTAGACCTTTTCTAACAATTTATGTATAGCCAATGTTAAGTAGGCCAGTTGAGAACCACTGATCGATCCTGCCAACTTGTTTTTGCTGCAACCAGCACATACACTCACCTAAAGGATTATTAGGAACACCTGTTCAATTTCTCATTGATGCAATTATCTAATCAACCAATCACATGGCAGTTGCTTCAATGCATTTAGGGGTGTGGTCCTGGTCAAGACAATCTCCTGAACTCCAAACTGAATGTCAGAATGGGAAAGAAAGGTGATTTAAAGAGCACCTATCATGGCATTTAAAATGTTCCAAATATTGTTTTAGAAGTCCCCAACAACAGTTTTGCATGCATGCAATGACAAAAAAGACTTTAGTTTTCTTATAATATGCATTTATTTTTACCTGTTTTGACAGCGATTCTCAAATGATTCCTTTAGTGATTCACTTTTCAAAACCCCGCCTTTACGTGACGCTAATCTGCGGTGATTGGTCCGATGACCCAGTCAGTTGTGATTGGTAGTCTGTGCAGATATTTTCGGAAACGGAACGCCCATCAAAGTCTTATAGTGACAGTAATTTGTTAATATGTGTCAGGAGTTATGAATATGAAAACCGCGTCGGTACTATTTGATTGTAATATGAGCCTCAGCTGATCTCATTCATAAAAAACTCTCCTCACGAAGACTCGCGACAAATCAACATCCCTCAGGGCTTTTAGTTCAAAAGTGTGCAGATGAGGAGACATATTGATAGATTCTCATATGTCTGTGTCAAATTTCTAAACAGAGGAGTATTTTTTATTCAATACTTCCTCAAAATACGCAGATGTCTCTTATTTGTTGTTTTCAATTCATACTGGCAGCCGGAGGGCGCTCTGTGCACATGTAATCCATTTATGGTACAGACAGACGAAGAAGATACCATGTGCCATAATATAAGTCCATAATAAAAGCTTCCTGAGATCGCGAAACATGCAAATAGAGACATTTGACGACTAATAAACACTCAATCGCGACGATGTATGGTTTGTCTTCAAGCCACTTAGTCTTCAAATGCTCATCCTTGGGCAGATGAAAAAAGTTTGCTTTTGAGTCGCACTTCAGAACACAGCTTCTCGTTGCCATGATGTTTTCTAGTTTTCACTGGCGTCTTGGAGCGCAATAAGTGGGCGTATCGTATTCAAATAACTTGACAAGTTGACGTCATCTAGTCAGAGAAAAAGCTTCGGTCTTCTAACGATTCTTAAAAATGACTCAGAGCCGACTCTTACTTTTGAAAGAAAATAACTATATATACGGTGCACTGTCATATTTCAAACTATGCAGGATGTTTTTGTTCACTTAGATCTATGCTACACACTACATGAAAGGTAAATGTCAAAATTCCATGATAGGTGCTCTTTAAGCAATTTTGAGCGTGGCATGGTTGTTGGTGCCAGACGGGCCGGTCTGAGTATTTCACAATCTGCTCAGTTACTGGGATTTTCACGCACAACCATTTCTAGGGTTTACAAAGAATGGTGTGAAAAGGGAAAAACATCCATTATGCGGCAGTCCTGTGGGCGAAAATGCCTTGTTGATGCTAGAGGTCAGAGGAGAATGGGCCGACTGATTCAAGCTGATAGAAGAGCAACTTTGACTGAAATAACCACTCGTTACAACCAAGGTATGCAGCAAAGCATTTGTGAAGCCACAACACGCACAACCTTGAGGCGGATGGGCTACAACAGCAGAAGACCTCACCGGGTACCACTCATCTCCACTACAAATAGGAAAAAGAGGCTACAATTTGCACGAGCTCACAAAAATTGGACAGTTGAAGACTGGAAAAATGTTGCCTGGTCTGATGCGTCTCGATTTTTGTTGAGACATTCAGGTAGAGTCAGAATTTGGCGTAAACAGAATGAGAACATGGATCCATCATGCCTTGTTACCACTGTGCAGGCTGCTGGTGGTGGTGTAATAGTGTGGGGGATGTTTTCTTGGCACACTTTAGGCCCCTTAGTGCCAATTGGGCATCGTTTAAATGCCACGGGCTACCTGAGCATTGTTTCTGACCATGTCCATCCCTTTATGACCACCATGTACCCATCCTCTGATGGCTACTTCCAGCAGGATAATGCACAGTGTCACATAGCTCGAATCATTTCAAACTGGTTTCTTGAACATGACAATGAGTTCACTGTACTAAAATGGCCCCCACAGTCACCAGATCTCAAACCAATAGAGCATCTTTGGGATGTGGTGGAACGGGAGCTTCGTGCCCTGGATATGCATCCCACAAATCTCCATCAACTGCAAGATGCTATCCTATCAATATGGGCCAACATTTCTAAAGAATGCTTTCAGCAGCTTGTTGAATCAATGCCACGTAGAATTAAAGCTACACTGTGTGATTTTTCTCCCATCTAGCGGTTAAAAGGTATATGCCCATCCAGTGAATATTAGTTTCTCTTCCTCTCAATTCCGATTTTGTTTTAACTCCTACGGTGGCCGATTTAGTCCAAGATTAATATGGCTTCCAGTTCGACCTCGTCCACATTCGACACGGTGCCATCGAGTGTTAAAATGCGAAAGGCGAAGCTTGAATTCACGGGTATGTCCCTCTTTGGCTAATGTACTTTCAAGATGGAGGGGCAACATGGCGACCCGCATTCGAACCCCTTACCCGTATGTATTTTCAATGGCATATTATAAACTTACGAGAATACTTTATTACTTGAAAGAAGTAAATATACATTAATGAGCACATATATTTTTGAAAGAACTAAGTGTTTTTAGCTAAGAATAAACTAAAAAAGTTACACAGTGTAGCTTTAAGGCAGTTCTGAAGGCGAAAAGGGGTCAAACACAGTATTAGTATGGTGTTCCTAATAATCCTTTAAGTTAGTGTATATGCACATAGTCTAACAATTATCGCAACTTGATTTTATCATGTAATAATAACAGTAATAAAAAAACAGACATATAGTCATGTTTGAGTGAGAGTTTAGTTATGCTGTTGAGTAGTTTTGATAAATAATACTCCCTTTCTAAGTGCTACCACATTGATGGAAAGCTTGTGTAACGTCCTTTGAAAAACTCTCTTCTATCCATTTTCTCAGGAACAGTTTGGTTCTGAACTCTTTTCTTCAAAGCTGCGCCTCTGTTGACAATGCTCTTGAAAGTCTCCCCCACACTGCAGTGTTAATTTAACAGGAGGCGGCAGCAGTGCACAGATGAGTTTTACCTCCAGGGGGCTGCTGTTGACTTTGGGTTTGGCGGCGATAATGTTTAGAATGGCTTGAGGGGAAGTGGAAGGTCGTCTGGTTGAGGACACTGCATTTTCACTCCAGCAGGAACATATGGCTGTTGTAGCTTGTTAATTCCTGTTCACTAACTTAATGTGTTCCATGCGCTGTAAGCTACAGACGTTGTTTGACGGATGCTTCTAGGGGTCTGTAGGGACTTACCTGCGAGAACACTGAGCTCTTACCTCTACTGCATTGTGTCCGCTCTGTGATGTGTTCATTTCTGGTTTGTCTGTAAGAAAAAAATCCAGATCAGACTGAAGATTGAAGAATGGTTGAATAAATACAGTACAGGATGATCATTTGTAAAATAATATATATATATATATATATATATATATATATATATATATATATATATATATATATATATATATATATATATATATATATATATATATATATATATATATATATATATATATATATATATATATATAATATTATAATATATAAAATAATGTCACAGTGTAAAAAAATTATAATTATATAAATAATTAGCCTGGTTAAAACCAGACCATTCTCAGTAGTAACTGAGTTATGGTCTGGCAAAGCTTCATAGACAAATCATTTCCAAAGGGGCGTCACCAACGGGCGTCGCTCGAATGCCTCTCGGCGCAATTGGATAGACCTAAAACCAATCAGAGCGATGAGGGAGATGACGTATGCAGAGCGACGGAGAAACATCTGAGACTCTGGCCGTTTCTCAATATGCGTTCTTGTCTGTACTTGTGTTCTCAAATAGGAAATGTCCCCGGTTTCCATTTCAGAAATCTGGTCACCTTACCTAAACCACATATTAATGTTTAAATATTTTTAAAATGTAAACGAAAAGAGGCAGGGTGTTTTATACTTCGTTTAATTATAAATATATAAGATAATGAATGTAGGCCTAACTACCCGTTGCCTGAACCACATGTGTGTGGCTAATATGTTTAAGTTTTTTTTTTTTTTATGAAATGAGGCAGTGGTGTTTTATGACATATTTTGTACGCGAACTTCTAACTTGCGTCCGTGACTTACCAAGTTTGACTCCGGAGAATGAACTCCCGATGACGGTAATACCGGTAGTTAATATTAAACATATTATAGCCACACAAATGTAGTGAAGGCAATGCATATTATCTTCAATGCATGTATATAACTAAACGAAATATTTAAAAAACCCGGCCTCTTTTCGTTTACATTAAAACATAAAAACATGTAATATCATGTGTGCATAATATAGCCTATGATTATCACTGTAATACAATGAGATATGACAAAACCCAGTCTCTTTTTGCTAAATGTTAGTTTAATGCGTGATCAATATCCATTTTAAAAGTATAAGTAAAAGGTATTAGAAGCTATACAATACATAAAGCAATTCAGTCAAAGAAAGTCAGCGCTATAGGAGACTACAACGGTAAAGTTTAATAGCTTACAAATATAAAGTTATGAAACTTCACTTTGCCCTCAGACAAAACGATCTGTCAGGGAGCAAATGATAGATTAATGTGAGCAAAGATCAGCCGTTAGATCTACACAAGACGAATCATATCTTCACATCAGAGCCAGCGGCAGACGGCAGAAGGACTGGCCGAGGAAAGGCGCCTCTCGGTGGGGTTGAGCAATTGAGCGCCGCTGGTCCACTGGAGCTCACAACTCCAAAAACGGCAGATCAAATTTTCAAAAAGGCGCTCTCTTTATAAATAAACCACAGATTTTGGCTTTAAAAACAACTACATTCTCGCCTGAAAAGGACTTAAAACTATATTTTGTGAAACATTAACACTACCAGAGGGCTCTCGCTAAGACAAGCAGACTTTTGCCGAGTCCAGTCGGTAAGACAGCGATAACATCTTTTTTAGATATGAAGGCTTCTTGTGTTGTTCTTTGCTCTGGTTTTAACGGAATGGAAAAGTTTAAATCGCTTAAAACAGCCGCGATAGCTGATAGTGATGTTCCACTGCTGCATCCATCTTTGTAGTCAGTGTACAGAATCTGCTTCACTGTCGTTGCGATGTCGTCATCGTGTAAAGCCCGCCTCAACGTTTCTGATTGGTGCCTCGATTTCTGGGGCTTAGAAATGGGTTTGAATGGGCTCTTTGCCAGACTACTTGCAGAGCAAATCTAAATTTGCCGGAAGTTGTCTGGGTTTTCCCAGGCTAATAAATGATATTATATTATATAAAATATATTATTATAAATATAATAAATGAATACATAGATAAAATATATCTAAATAAATGTTGATATATATAATATATAATTTATATTCAATTATTATATATATATATTTTAATTCTTATTAAATGTCCTAAAATATGATTCTCATTACTGTAATACAATAAAAAATGACAAAAAAACAAAATTATTTAAATAAGCACATATTAAATAAATACTACTAGTATTACAATTTAAATATCTCTATTTAAATCACATTAGATTAATCGTGCATGTAATAGGAACATTTGTATTTGCATGCAACAGGGGGAAAAAGCACTACACAAAGTTCTATACTGGACTTAAGTCTGGTGGCTGGTTCATTAGACTGCATTTTTGTGTGACTTTTGTGGTGTGCTGTAGGTCACTGCTGTATTAAAACTCACGTCAACAAAACAACAACAAATCACACTTCATTTCTTACAGTAGAAAGCACAGATGTAGAATGCATGCAATCATCCTGTCTCCATTTTTGTCTCCATTTTCCTGTCTCCATTTTCAAAAAAACTCTCAAACTCCATTCCATGTTCCATAACCTAGCTACCTCACTTTTACCTCATCTACTGTCTAGGCAGAGCCGGCACCAGGACACACAAACTGGGGGTGGAGGGGAGCATTCATAACTCTTGAGGGGGCCATCGTGTACCAGGGGGGTATTTGTTTAGTTGGGCTCCTCTCGGTTAAAATTGCATTCTTGGGGTGGTGGAGAGGAGGAAGCAACCGCTGCCACGATAGCGCTGACAGATGTATCGCTTTTATTTTATTTTTCCTTTTTTATTTTAAATATTTGCAAACCCGTTAACTATATCATGAACTATCTTATATAGTCAGATTGTCAAATACAGGTAAGTGAATGTATCTCCCAAAATACATGAAAGTAAGTGCCCGGTGAACTGGCAGAAGAATAGAGTAAACTTTAAAGTTACCAACACAATGTGTATCAGATAAGAATAAAACATGTAGTCAAATTATAATTAAAAAGGATTATTGTTGCTGATTCAATAGACATGATTTGTTTTGCTAGTACTTATGTGTATTTAAATGTCTGAAACCTAAAATATTATGTGGTTGAAAACCCTGAATAGTTGTGATATATGAAAACCGCTGGGTGCATTTATCTCTGGATCAGCACTAACCAAATTGTGAAAGCACGTTTGAATTTAGCAGTTGACCACATGAAACACTGAACGTTTTAATACCCGTCAAAGGGTTAAAATCGATAATGATTTGGGGGTGGGGGTCAAATTAAAACTGAGGGGGCACAAATCAGATCTGAGGGGGCAATGCCTCATGGCGCCGGGCCTGTGTCTAGGTAAGCTAGCATCTAAAGCAGTATGCTAACTAATCTGAAACACTGTACACAGACAGCAACTTTGTACAGTAAACAAATAGTGTGTGAACAAGTCTCTGGTTATGACTGTAACCCTTGTTCCCTGAGAAGGGAATGAGACACTGCATCTAATGACACTTCAGGGATGCTCCCTTAGGGTAGCACATCTGAAGTAAGAATGATACTATTCCAATCCTGATTGGTGTTGCGTCATGACGTAACACCTGACGGCATACATGGAAGCTACAAAGGGATGGCAGCACATAACAGAGATAGCGGACTCTCTCCAAGACAGCTGGGAGCAAAGATGACATTCTATCTGTGTTTCTGGATGCGGTGGTTACCTGTCACCAAGGGATGGTCACCAGCGCTGTATCTCGTGTTTGGGCATTCAGCACGCTGAGGCAGCGCTGGTGGATGACTCATGTTCTCACTGTGGGAACATGATCATCTCGGAGTGGCATCTAGACTCTATCTCCCTGTGCTCCCCAGTGGGTCGTGTGATATCCACGATGGTGGTCCAGGAACGCCATCTCTGGCTGTGTCTGGCCGACATGAAGGAAACCGAAAAGATCAGGTTCCTTAATTCCCCCATGTCCCAGACCGGCCTCTCTAACGCGGTCCAGAACTTCGCCCAGCAGTTCTCGGCCGCACAGAAGCAGACTGAGGCGATCAGTCACATCCTGCCACGGCGGTCAGCTGCTGTCTCCACCCTGCCGCTTGCAGCACCTCAGCCTGCTCGTCACCGAGGGCGGCCGCCTGTGTCTGCCTCCGCTCCCGCGTTGCAGAAGCAGGTCTCCCGGTCGTCAGGGGGCTCGGAGGGCTGTGGCACACTCGTGCACAGCTGGCCCCGGGGTCAAATATGCATTTCCCCCAGTGAGCCTACTTGTACAGACACTGTGCAAGGTCAGAGAGGATGAGAAGCAGGTCCTGTTGGTGGCGCCCGATGTCTGGGCCCTGAACGGGACGTGGAGGTTCTGGATGACTTACCCCGAGAGGTAGGTAACACCATCACTTCGGCACGAGCACCGTCTACAAGACAGGCTTATGCTTTAACTGGAACCTGTTCGACGAGTGGTGTTCTTCTTGCAGAGAAAACCCCCGAAGATGTTCGATCGCGTCTGTGCTTTACATCCTGCAACTGCCTCCACCCTCAAAGTCTATGTTGCTGCTATATCTGCCTATCACAACCACGTAGAAGGTAAGACGGTTGGGAAGCACAACCTGGTCGTCAGGTTCCTCAGGGGGACGAGACGGTTAAATCCTCCTCGACCTCCCTCCATACCCTCTTGGGATCTTGCTCTGGTGCTCCGAGCACTTCAGAATGCCCCATTTGAGCCTTTGCAGTCAGCAGAGCTAAAGATCCTGTCTATGAAGACTTTGCTGGAACTACTAGAAGTGTTGCATCCTCCTGGGCGCTGACATGTGGCGCCTCGCTGTCAGACATCTGTAGAGCTGCGGGCTGGGTGACACCCAACACGTTTGATAGATTCTATAGCCTACGTGTAGAGCCGGTTTCCTCCTGTGTTCTCACCTCAAATGTGTAGAAGCACTGAGAGGCCATGGCTCTTGTCGGCTTGCTGCGCTACAGTGCTTATATTCTCCAGAAGCAAACTCTGACGAGTCCTCCATCACCCTCAGTGCCAGACGTGGCGCAGCGTCTGGCATCAGGCCCTTTGCCGCTGAATCCTTGAGAACCGGTATTGGGCTGGGGTTATATGAGTGACTCTGTGGGGATCCCATATATTTCTCCACGGTCGCTCCTACGGAAGCCCTGGTCTTTCCCTTGGGAGAGCTCCCCCCCCCCCATCAGTGGTGCTGGAGCCCCCCTCTCAGTTGTGGGTTACGACTCAGCATTGTACTCCACATAACTCCACTAGGGCACGCTTTTCCAGTGTTATCCAATAAGTCACTGAGTGTGTCATGAGGAACAGCAGTGATTAACTTCTCGGTGTAAGCCCCATCTCATCAGGTAAGAGAGTTCAGGTGGCTCACACAGGGCACTGGAAGGGGACAGAGGCCATGGCGCTTTGGTAGGGATTCCTATTCGTCGGTACTCCGGCGTGGTGTCGAGAGTGACCGACTGAATGGGAACATCTCGTTACATATATAACCCTCGTTCCCTGAGGGAGGGACTGGAGACGCCACGTCCCGTCACCATGTCCTCTGTACCCTGCTGGGGTGCCAGTCTACCTACTCGGCTCCTCTGCAAAAAGCTAATTTGATGCAATCACCTGTGATTAGCAACATAATTCTGGACTCTGTGATGCCTTAAAACACATAAAGTTCTCGATTGTCTGGTACTGAACTATGAAATACAGCAGATAAATGTGTGTCTGAGTGTGTTTGTTGTAAAGTACCTGAAGGAGAACCTAGCCTTCCCTTCAACTCAAGTTGAGTCCCGTTGTTTTTGATGGAGTGAGTTTTGGCCCCCTGTTGTTTCTCCAACTCCCCTAAAAAAAGACAAGACAAGGAGAGTTGCAAGTCCATGCCAGAAACACAAATACACACACTCTCTAAACGGACCAACAAACAGGCACAAAACAGCTAAATACATACAACAGTTTGCATGCTCGAAACCTTGAGTTGTCTGGCCATAAACCGCAGCGCTCCAATTCACCATACTTACACCCAGGGCTTGATGATAATTGCCTGTCATTTCTAATCAGGCTACAAAGGAGCTTTTCCTTCTCCGAAAGAATTGTAAGAAAGCTCTGGCTCTACATTAGGACTTTTTTAAAGGGAAATATGCCTTCTGATTTAATGAAGCCATTAGAAAGGAATAAGCTTTGATAAAACCTGTGAGTGCACAAAGAATAGCTGACAACCAATCATCTGGATACTAAAACAAAGCATGCTACCTAATTAAACATATTTATTACAGTTATAAGTTGAAGGATAAAAGGAGAATAGATAAATTCCTGAGAATAGATAAGGTATGCTGACAACAACTGAAAGAAAATACTGTATATGACAAATAACAATAATAATAATAATAATGATTTTTTTTAATCTAGTTTGAATGGTTGAATTAAATATTGTTTGTTGATTCATGTGTTTTTGAAAAAAAAAAGTTTATACCATTTTCAACAAACATTTTTTTGTAATTATTCAAATAATGACGTATATAATCGGCTATCAATTTAGCATATTAATTTAGTGTGATTAATTATAAAAATGCAATAAAAAAAAAAAAAAATTCATGGGGACAATAACGTTATCGCTCAAAAACTTGCACTTTGAAACCTGTTTTCAAAAGTTTGTGTTTTCAGGCCGCCAAAACGCTGCTGTCGTGTAAATGAAAAGCCAAAACACATAACATTTTAACGTTTTTAGTTGCAAAAAGGTGTCATGTAAACACCCCCCATGTTTGTGTGGTTTATTCATCTCCAAAGTATCTCTAGTGATCTTCTGAGTTATGTACTATTCATCCCCTTACTATTATTTGAAATATTCTCCTTTATTTTTCTAGTCTTCTGTTATTTTAAAACAGTAAGATTAAGAGAAGCTCTTGCGTAGCAAGAATGAAGCCCCTCTGTATCTCAAGATAGCAGATTGCCTGCCTCAATTCATCACAAATTAACTGCAAATAAAGGTTGCCCTTTATGTGCTAAAATAAAGACAAAGACATGAAATGCAAGTAAAAATATCAATGCACAAGTGCATTTATTCATGCTTAGATTGTAAAGAGGAGTCCCTTTATGTGGAAAAGAAAGGATGTGTAGCTGTGTAGATGACAGCTCTCAGTTCAAGTACAGCTGTATTCCTGAAAGAGAGTAAAGGTGCTTATCTCTCTGTTCCCAGTGAAACTGCTGACACAGATACACAAACAGCACAAGACTTCCCATGGACCCTTGCTCTTTCTAACACAGGGTGTAATGAAAACCAACTGGCCTCAGCAGAAAACATGCTTTGATGTCCAAGTGGCACTCAGCCCTTTCTCTCTTCTCTTTTTGTCTTTCTCCCTCATGGAAACCAAAAGACATTTCTCTGTTCCTGCTTTTCTATCTTTCCTCCTCAATTCCTTCAGAGAATATTTGAAAGCCTGACTACACTATACAAGTGAAACTTTTCATTTATTATGGAACATCAAAACAGCTCAGTGAGAGTCCTAAAGGACAAACGCACAAGGAAAGCACTATATTTAAAAAAAAAAATAGCATAGATAAATAGTAGCCCACATATTAATACCTACGTATTAACAATGAGACCATGGTGTGTTTGATGCTTGTACTGTTCCTGCTATTTGTGAGAAATCCTGAGTATTTTGTTATCTTTGAATTTTGTTCTTAAATCCATCTCTTTATTTTACCTGCTGCAACCCTCAGTGCATGACAGCCGCAGATGATATCAAACAGAAATGTATTGGTCCATTTGTACACAGAAATATTTATAAATATTTATGAACTGAAATACTTAATACATTTAAACACAATAGTGTTCAAATGTCTGTGATTTTCTTGTGCTCACCAAGACTGCATTTATTTGATCAGAAATGCAGTAAAGCAGTAATATTGAAAAAACATTATCAACATTTTAGATATTTTAAAACCCTCTAGGGTACAGTGTTGCATCCAGGCTGTCACGTTTTTGCAAACGTGTGGTGTAGGTAGACAGCAGATGAAGAAGAGCAATGCAAAAAGACTTTATTTACAAAGAATTAACCATAATCTAACTAAACATGACAAAGGGAAGAAAAGGCAGGCAAATATAAACTAGTACAAACAAGGATGATTGGATTAACACAGGTGTGGTAAATGAGGGAACTGATGAGTAACCATAGTAACAAACAAGATTGAAATGAGTTACCAGGAGACTAATGAGAATACAGGCAAATGGAAGCAAAGCAGACAGTGAAAATGAAACTAAAATGAGCATAGCTGTGACATTTTTTTTTGTATATATATATATATTTTTATATTACACTCCCATGTATTGGTCAAACCTCAGGGGATGAGAACTCAAATACTAATCATTGAAAGTGCAAAACAGTGGTCACATGCCCCATAGGTGTCCATTTTGTTTCCTCCTTCAGCACAGGTCACATCTCCACATTTTCTCCAATAAAAAAACCTGATGTTTTCAATAAATATATATATTGTATTTTTTTTCTGCATGGAAATGTTTCAATTTGTCTGTTGTGGTACAATGTTGCCTTGAGGTAACATTTTTTAAATAAATCAATCAATTTAAAAATAATGAAAATGTTTATTGATATTGTTTTAGTGTCCAATTTTAAGCAGTAAAAACATCATAAAAATTTTTTCGTCGTTGATGTTATATTGCGTACCATAGTTAAAATGTAATTCAGTCTTCAGTGTCACATGATTCTTTAGAAATCATTGATGATTTGGTGCTCAAATGTTGTATTATTATCAATGTTGAAAGTAGTTATGCTACTTAATATTTTTATGGAAACTTTTTTAATTGTAAATGTCTTTACTGCCATTTTTGATAAATTTAACACATTCTTGCTGAATAAAAGTATTGATTTATTAAAAAATACTGACACCCCAACTTTGAATGGTAGTGTAGTTAAATATTTATTAAGGAACTATATGTAAATTTATAAGGTAAAATATATAAAAATTAAATAAAAATGAACACCACAAAGAACACTTTTTTTAGTATAAAATTTATTTATTTTTGTTTGTGTTGAAACATATAGAAGTAATGAGGCACACACCGATCTAAACTGATCTAAAACAGATTTAATCGGTTTAAGACTTAAGTTAGTCAAGTAAAACACGAGCTCCTTAATGTAATATTTAGTTCATTTCAAGTTTAATGGTGCAATGCTAAAATATTTGGAAGTGCATAATTTGTGCCCATTAAACTTTCCTGTAGCTCAAACAGTAGAACATGGTGTTAGCAACACCAAGGTCATGGATTTGATTGCCAGGGAAGGCATGAACTGTATGCTTTAAATGCATTGCAAGTTGCTTTAGATAAAAGAGTATGTGAAAAGCATAAATGTTAATATAAATTCCACGCAAACACCCAGGCAACCACCTACAACACCCAAGCATTGTGGTGGAGAGATTTGCATGGGCAAGAGCTACTCACATTTTCTTCAGGACATGTGGAAATTTTGTTTTATTAATCATAAGTGTCTCAGCATCTGTTTCACTGCTACTGCAAACAACTAGGTTACTTTTCTTAACCCAGCAAATGGACAGCATTATCCAGTGTTACCATGGAAACAGTATTCAAGAAAAGACTGCTGATTCACATCACAGAGTAAGAAAAATGTAACTTGACTGATTATTAACCCAAGTCAAAAGAGCCCACCCACAAGTCTACAATACTCTGGCCCCATATGGCTCAGGTCCTTCCTTCAAAGTAAGCCTTTCCATAAAGAAAAGGAAACACCAGTGGGTCAGTCAGATGGAAACCATTTGCTTAGAAATGTAATGACTTTACCTTAACAAGCTCAAATGATGTGGAATGAGGTACACACTAACATTCTCCCGCACATTGCAGTTGATATTTTGACACAACCTACTCACATTCAATACGTATCTGTTCCATCTCTGACACCTCGGCGATGGACTCCTTCAGGTCCTCTACGAACTTGAGGAGCTCCTCTGCGCTCTGAGCACAGAAATTTAACACCTGCTTCTTATCAGAGCCCGAACACGGAGACACAATAGTGATGGCGTGAGGATAGTCTGAAACAAAACAAAAAATGAGACAGACAAAATACAGACATCATACAGTATTAGCAAAAATGTTGCCTGTTATTCACTGACAATCTTAATCTCCTAAAGGTCACATCTAGAACATGTTCACATGCAGATTTAAAAATGCTCAATGTCGTCATAGATGGTAAAATGGAAATAGTTCTCATGTGTTTTATCATACTTTTAGGATACTTTTTGGTGTGCTTTTGCAGTTTTAAAGATGTGGTCACTAACTGTCACTAAAGAACAGTTTGAAGATTCTTCAAAAATGTTTACTTTTATGTTATAACATGAGAAGGTGAGTGAATAATGACAGAATTAAAATTTTGCTTCATTAAAACTTAATCATCTGAGAATCGAAACGCAAAGTCTTTACCCATTTTGAGGGTTTTTTTTTTTTTTACCAGGATTTGGAGACTGCTCGCGTTTACCCTTGAGAGCAACTCAACATATTCCAGGGGGTAGTGCTTCTATTTAAAATAATTGTTATTGGTTATTATAATAATTTCCATAACCTTCATCATGAAATTGGCAAGATTTTAGAAAGAATTACCTACCACATCAACCTAAAACACTGCCTAAATAGTTATTTGGCTATATTAGATCATATTGACCAGCAGCCCATAGAGCCCAAGTGATGTTAGCATAACCGTCAGTTGATTAAAGATGCCAGATGATGTTTTGTTAAGCATCAAATATGTTCAGACTGGCTCGGAAACTTCTTATGTCATTCCAGGTTAAGAAATACCATTATAATGCATTTATAATACCTTTATAACACCTTTATAACACAATTTCTCATTTCTTGCACTTTTACCTGTTTATAAACCTTATAAACTCCATCACTACAGTGACTGGTCACTCAGCAATTATTTTGTCTTTTATTGTCTGTGGTTGTGGCTGAAAACATGTTTGTTTATTTGTTGATTTACTCATTTGTGCCTCTTCTATCGCATCCAGTCTGTTCAGTCAATCATTACAGATTCAAGAAGGGCGAAATATGAGCGCGAGCCATAACACTCTCATCTCGCTTAATTACAGCCCAGCTGCCATGAATGTTTGTGTGTGTGAAGGCGAAATCGTGGGAGGAAGAGAGAAATGCTTGTGGCCACCTTAATTGGAAAATGAGAGGGTGCCTGTCATCTTCATTTATCATGTGGTATTTTTTTTCTTTTTGGAAGTAAATCAGTGAAGTGGGCATTTGAAAGGCACATAATTGTCTGGATCTTGCATTAAGTTTTACTTCACTCTATAGTGACCAGGTTACGTACACTGCCCTACAAAAGGTAAAACACAGTACACAATTGTAAAACTGAGAAAATTGCTTTTATATAGAATTTTTATCTTGTAACAATTTTCACAGTCCGTTTTCTCTGAATCTGTATATATATATATATATATATATATATATATATATATATATATATATATATATATATATATATATATATATATATATATATATATATATTCCAAAAGTCTAAGAGTTCCAGTAAAATGCTCCTATTTTGCAAGTTTTTCCATTTATTTTGATATGTTATACTTACTACATATTACATTATACACTATATTGTAATTTTATAAAACGGTTAGTTCCAGTCTTTGATTCTGATTGGTCAATAGCACAATAAAACACAGTTATGACCGCTTCACCCACAGTTCTGTGTATCACTTTATCAGTTTGAATGTCCGCTGCGTATCTTGTCCTTTTAAGAGTTAATTGGCCCAATAGTCAAAGCATTTGTCAGTTGTGTCTTGCTCCATGTTCACAACAACTTTCAATTCTTTCAGTATAAAAGTCTTCGCTACTGACTAATTCATAAAGACATATTTGCCGCCATCTAATGGCGTAATAATGTAACTTCTGTTGCTGTTCACAGTCAGGAACTATGGTCCCACTTTATATTAGGTGGCCTTAACTACTATGTACGTACATCAAAAAATAAGTAGCCTACAATGTACTTATTGTGTACATATTATATTGCAAAACACTTTTGCTGATATTGAGGATACAGGTAAAATTAGGGACAGGTGTGTTGGTATGGGTAAGTTTAAGAGTAGGGTTATGTGTAAGGGATAGGTCAATGGTGTAATTATAAATGTAGCTACAGAAATTAATGACAGATGTATAATTACATACAGGCATTTTTTTTATGTCAGCACAATGTAAAAACATGTATGTACACAATAAGTGCATTGTATCAAATTATTCATTTGAATGTAAGGACATTGTATTTAAGGCCACCTAATATAAAGCGGGTCCGGAACAATGGAACTAAGGAAGGCTTAGTGATTTTCCTTCATGAAAGTTGCATTGTTACATATTTTTTTATACATAGTCTTTAATATTTGTATTGGTAGCCGTTTTTTAAAAGCAATAAGGTACTCAAGGTTAGTGCTGTATCGTGAATAAGTCACGGCTGAAGGGCGTTGTTAGCCACAACGCACAGCATTGTTAGGCACTCCTTTTTTTCTTTAATGACGGTATAAACTTAAGCTAGCATAGATTTAACAAGTTTGTGCAAAACCCAACAATCCATGTTATCCAGTAGTAGAGTAAATCAGAGTTGATGAAAAAGAAACATTTAAAATTCTGGAAGATTTCTAGGTCACTAATGAAAGACAAATGTGTGACGTCAACATTTTCTACAAAAGGTAATTTATCCTTACTGATGCACATAAGATGCTCTTTTAAATTTTCTGAAATCATTCTGAATAACATGAATCAGGTTTTGCACAAACATTTGCATCATCAGAAGGTTGTGGCTGTGTATCTATAAATCTTAGAGAGAATAGGCTCTCAGACCTTTGGACCCCATTGTACATGATATACAGGTTAATCTCTTTCTGATTTACCCAATGCAGGGTCACTAGAAAAACGTCAACGTTTTCACAAAATAATATCGCGTTGCTTCTTGCACGTTTTGACACTTTGAAAAGGAAATGTCCTGTGAGTTGCACAAAAAGTGTATTTAGTTCTATCTGAAACAGATGAACATGTATCTGGTAACCTTTCATTATGTTGCTGGTTGTACATATTGTGGCAGTATGGAAATTAAATGTATGGTGAGTGACACTAAAAGGTTAATGCCCTATAGTATTCGAAAATAATGTACCATGTGCATTATACCCTACTCTAAACCTTACCTTTAGAGTTAACATAAGCAAATGTAAGATTTAAAAAAACAAACAAACAAACAAACAAACAAACAAACACACATTTACTGAAGCTTTTTTTCTGACTACATCAGAAAAGCCAAACATATACTGGAACTGGTTATGTGATGCAAATGTCAGAATATATTAGTTTACAAATCATGCACTATGGTAAAATTGTTTTGAAGTCATAACATAGTATTGTCGGAACCACACAAAAATAAGTCTAATGCTGCCCTCACATGCTATTGGAACTGTTTTCTAGTTAAAAATTAGACATGAATTGCCTCTCAAGTCGTATTTACCACTGGGAAGGTCATGGATAATTTTGATACCCAAGTTCCCGAGATTTGAAACATGGTGGACTGGTATACTTTATTAGTTTTTTCCACAACAATGCCTTGTCTTGTCATTAAAGTAGTGCATATTTACATATATGAATAATCATTTGAAACATATTGTATGTATTATACACAGCGAAAATAGCATGTATTTGACCGGAATTCCAGAATTGTCAGCAAGCTGACTATAGATAGTGTGGTGAATGGTGTCCTGCATGGTTCCTGTTCTTTCCGACAACAAAGCACTTGAATGCGACAAGTTCGCAATCACAACTTCAAAAGTGGGAAGTATGAAATGTCCAAAAGCATGTGAAGGCAGCATTAATTAATCAATCAACTGCCCCGTAATCATAATCTATGTTAAAATTAATATAAATATGTATATGTGTTTTTTTGGAGTTTTGCAAAAATGTAGGTAGAGTCACGTTTTACCAATTAGCTGTAGGACCTTACATTCGTTCTCAAACAGGTGGAACTGCATGCCTAGTAGCCCCATGGCCTTGCAGAAGGTGTAGGCAGCAGAACTCTTCTTTTTTGGACACAATTTCAAAATCTGTGAAGGAAAGAGATAGAGATGTTAATCAGGTTCACTATCACAAACTATCAAAAGAGTAATAATTGTATAAACACAAGCTTTGTTCCAAAACCTAGTGAGCAGCCTTGCTCGTTTCTGTCAACACATGCCTACTGAGAGGTGAAGTGAATAACACTGATTATCTCTTCATCACGGCACCTGTTAGTGGGTGGGATATATTAGGCAGCAAGTGAACATTTTGTCCTCAAAGTTGATGTGTTGGATGAGTTTGACAAGGGCCAAATTGTGATGGCCAGACGACTGGGTCAGAGCATCTCCAAAACTGCAGCTCTTGTGGGGCGTTCCCGGTCTGCAGTGGTCAGTATCTACCAAAAGTGGTCCAATGAAGGAACAGTGGTGAACCGGTGACAGGGTCATGGGCCAATGCTTATTGATGCATTTGAGGAGCGAAGGCTGAGCTTTTGGGTCCGATCGAACTGATGAGCTACTTTAGCTCAAATTGCTCAAGAAGTTAATGCTGGTTCTGATTGAAAGGTGTCAAAATATACAGTGCATCGCAGTTTGTTGTGTATGGGGCTCCAGTCAGGGTGCCCATGCTGACCCCTGTCCACTGCCGAAACCGTGGGCACATGAGCATCAGAACTGGACAATGGAGCAATGGAAGAAGGTGATCTGGTCTGATGAATCATGTTTCTTTTACATCACGTGGATGGCCAGGTGCGAGTGCGTCGCTTACCTGTGGAACATATGGCACCAGGATGCACTATGGGAAGAAGCCAAGCCGGCAGAGGCAGTGTGAAGCTTTGGGCAATGTTCTGCTGGGAAACCTTGGGTCCTGCCATCCATGTGGATGTTACTTTGACACGTACCAGCTACCTAAGCATTGTTGCAGACCATGTACACCCTTTCATGGAAACGGTATTCCCTGGTGGCTGTGGCCTCTTTCAGCAGGATAATGCGCCCTGCCACAAAGCAAACATGGTTCAGGTATGGTTTGAGGAGCACAACAACGAGTCTGAGGTGTTGACTTGTCCTTCAAATTTCCCAGATCTCAATCCAATCGAGCATCTGTGGGATGTGCTGAACAAACAAGTCCGATCCGTGGAGGCCCCACCTCGCAACTTACAGGACTTAAAGGATCTGCTGCTTACATCCTGGTGCCAGATACCACAGCACACCTTCAGGGGTCTAGTGGAGTCCATGCCTCGACAGGTCAAGACTGTTTTGGCAGCAAAAAGGGGGACCAACACAATATTAGATCATAATGTTATGCCTGATCGGTGTATAAGGCAGTGTGTTAACTGAAATGTACCTCAAAAGTGCTTTAGAATGCGCTATATAGGCAGAACGCCACACAAATAGCGCTCCTCAAGTCAAACACATCTATCTGTCTAGTTAAAATTAGTTATACTTCATGACATTAAAATTGCAACTGTTTACTTGCATAATTTCCTTGCATATGTGCATGTTTACTTGCACAATTCAAATTTAATTAAAATCCAGGAAATGAATTCTCAACTGACATTCTCAATTCAATTCTGAATAATCAATAACCCTACTATCTATCGGTCTGTCAGTGTTAGACTGTAAGTGTTTGAGCGTACGTGAGAAATAGAAGGCCACACAGATTAGTGTAGTGTTGAGAGTCTACTAACCAGACTCCCTACTGGTTTACTCACAATACCACAATATTGAACCTATATTTCATTCTGCCACAAATCTACGGGTGGCAGGAGACCCTCTTGAAGAAGAAGAATAATCACTGAGCCAACTCATATCTCAACACAATTAATGCCAAACCTTCTCTGAGCGAAGTTAGAAAAGCAGTTATGAGAATCAATATTGCCACAAAACTTAATCATGTGTAATGGCCTGATATTGACTGGATATTTGGATTTTATATATCTCATTTTATATTTCTCAGTTTTCCATTTCACATATAGAAAGTTGTTGCAAATATCATCTGTATTTCTGATTCTGATTTCACCCAGTTCCACCAATAATTGTAATGGGAAAATGTGTTTTGTGGTTTTCTCTTCCCTTTGTATGGCCAGATTAATATAAGCTCTTCTAATTATGAGAATAGTTTAATACATTACTTTCACTCAGTCTAATGCTCTCCATTAATTATAAAAGACATTTAATCTTTGATTAATTTCAAGGGCTGTACTTTGTGGCTTTGATCAAATTATTTGAGCAGTTGTGGGAGAGAGGACTAGATGGACTAGGAGAGAGCATTAGATTTGCTTTTACACAAATCTGTAGTGCAAAACTGAAAATGGAAGATCAATTTGAGTGCATTGCATATAGTTGGATACAGAATTCCACTGTAACTGTGAATGCAAATAGACCATAGAGAAAATGGAAAATGTATATCTTATATTTGAACTTGCATCTTCTCTGTCCTTGTCAAGATAACAAGAAATTACAAAATAAAAATAACAAATCTACATAATGAAATGCCTTGTACTTACCACAAGTAAGTCATTGAAGAGGAAGACCTCTCTCTGGTGAGCAGCTTGCTTTTGGGCTTTGTTGATGTCAGTCACTTCAAACAGTCGACTGCAGCACACCAGTCTCCTGTGAGGCACTGACAGGACCTGGATGGACACACGTGAAATTACTTCACTAAATAAAAAAGATACACCTTGAGTGACAACTCTCAAGTGTTTGGCAAGGGAATATGATGTTAATATGTTTGGTCTTGGCGGAATAGATCTGCTACGCTGCTGCTGCTGTTGGATATTTATGTTGCTGTGAGCAAGTAAGACATGCTTCTGCTGTACAACAATGCATACATGAATTACCCCTAGCAGATCTATACGGAGCTGGGGGAGGTGGAGGTTGCTGCAACTGCTACAGCAAATGCTGACCAAGTATTTGAAGGTTTAGCAGCAAGCATATTGGCTACTGATGCAGCAGGAGCCAATCAGCTGTGCCCTATATGTAATTTCAAGCAGATCGAGTTAAGGAAGTTCTGGGACAGCATCAGAATCAGCAGGTATTCTCCACATTTGCCCTTCTGCAAACTTGGGACATGACCTGCAAAAACCCCAACGGCAGCAAAACCAGAAAAGCCCAAACCATGAAGAGGTTGGGAAAAGAAGAGAGAGGTATAAGATGTGAGGGGAAAAGAGAGACCAGAGAGTGTCAGCAACATCTTTATCAACTCTGCGCAAACTGCGGCAGACATCAAATTAGCTACGACAATACAATACAAAATCCTAGTTAAGTATAAAATATGACATATAAGAAGTGTATCACAAGCTATTCAATACAGAAATCACACACTTGTGAGAACAGGAGACTGAAAAAGTTAATAAAAAGTATAAGGAGACATTATTAAGTGTGGGCCGCAAGTTTTATGAAAATGCAAAGGTTTTATATTCAAGACATATTTTATATGGATACTTTATAATACTTTCACTGGAGATCCCATATTATAAATAAAAAAATCTTTATTTTGTTACACAAATACACATTATTCACAAGAGTTGATTATAAATAGTATTAAAAGCTGCTGGTGGCAATTTAATTATTCCATATTTATCGGGGGCTGCAGGATTAAATCATTCACAGTTAAATAAATATTATATTAAGCAGTAGTGCTTCCCCATACGGATTTTTAGCCCAAAATCTCTCATTTCATGGTTGGTTTATTTGTTTATTCTTTAATGAAGTATGCACACATTCTCAAAAAAAAAAAAAAATAGGTCAAAATTATATTACCAACATTTCTACTATCAAATGTATTCCGATAATCCATTCATATATGAAATAAAAATGTCCAATTTATCAGTTTTTGTTTTCTGTTTGCTTTTCAGTGTAAGGTGAATAAATATGACTACCGGCTATGAGAGAATGAAACATTTTTGTAAGCCAGGTAGAGTTGCGCTGGAGGTGAATGTGAAATGATTTCAATAAATAAAAGTCTTTGATTTCTATGATCGCTAAGTTGCTAAGCACTAGAAAAAAACTGCATTGCAGCAAATAGAGAAAATCTTCAGTAGCAGAACCTTGAAGGGAGACTGACTAGCAACCGAAACTTTCATTTCACAACGTTTACCAGAATTAAAAACGTAACAAGGTTTCAAATGATTATCGTTCCTGTACAATGACTATGATGATGAGCATTAGGGCATGATTTACAATCGATTTCAACACAGTTGGCAAATTGCAAAATGCTACTTAAAATTGTTCCCTTTCGAGGGAACTCCCACTGCATCGGAACGACGAATTTGGGGACACTCCCTAAGCAACAGCGCATCTGAAGTATGAATGAAATCAGGCCAATCCTGATTGGTGTTGCGTCATGACGTAACTATGACGGCATACCCGGAAGATACATAAGGGGAGCCCAGGCATAGTAATGGCAGTTATCGCTCTTCAGCATAGCGCTCTTTGTGAAATCTGTCTGTCTATTTATTGTTGTTCGTTTTGAGAGTGAAAAAGTGTGTGTGAAATGGCGACTGAGAAAGCAAGAGACTTTAAGCAGTGTGTGCACCCGTGTCCCCGCTACATGTCGGGCTCGGACACAAACTCGCTTTGTGTACAGTGCCTGGGTGTTGAGCATGCTCGGGCGGCTCTCGAGGGAGCCGCCTGTGAACATTGTGAGCGGCTCACACTCAGGCTCTTGCATTCTCGGCTGGCCGTGTTTGATGAGGCCGGCCAGCCTCGTGAGCCCTCTGGTTCTGGACCCGCAGTCGCCGAGGCGGCTCGGCGTCGCAGATCCTGGGGCTCACAGCGGGATCTGTCAGACAGGTTTGGGACTGCTGAGGCACCTTCCCAAACTTCGTCTGACGATTCCGAGATTCTCCCTCCCCGTGTGGAAGCCCGCGCTGCGGCTTCTTCCCCCGGGGTGGAGAATCCGATGTTCATTCTCTCTGGTTCTGAAGAACCAGATGAGGTGGACATCGAAGAGGGTAGTGAAGCACCATATGAGTCGCCACTTCACCCACCCGCTCAAGAGGAACTGGTCGAGGTTTTGACCCGTGCGGTGGCCAAATTAAGAATAGATTGGCCACAGGAAAATGAGGAAATCCAGCCACCAAGCAGGCTGGATGACCGATTCCTTTCACGCCGGGCTCAAACACCTCGCCGGGGCTTGCCTTTTTTCCCGGACGAGTTGTGCAAGTCTTGGAGAAAGCCGTATTCGGCGCGCGTTTCCAATCCCCCTGTATTGGACTATTCTAATGTCCTGGGGGCGCGTGAAGCCGGATACGGGACGATGCCGCGGGTGGAAGATGCTCTCGCGGGTTATCTTTCTCCCGAATCGGCATCGTCGCTGAAAGCCCCGGTACTGCCCACCAAGCCCTGCAGGGACACCTCAGCCTTGGTGGGCAGAGCCTATATGGCGGCTGGGCGGGCTGGTAGTTCCTTGCATACTCTTTCCATCTTGCAAGCCTACCAGGCCGACCTCCTGAAGGAGTTAGATGAGGGTGAGGGTCCCTCTCCGGGGGACATATTGGAGCTCCGGAAGGCTGCGGATTTGTCTCTCCGCATCACCAAGGAGACGGCCCGCGCTGTGGGCCGCTCCATGGCATCCATGGTGACTGTGGAGAGACATTTATGGCTGAATTTATCGGGGATGAAGGAGAAGGATAAAACCTTCCTCCTGGATTCCCCGATCTCGCCTTCTGGACTGTTCGGCGACGCTGTTAATATCGTCGTCGACAGATTCCAGGAGGCGAGGAAGCAGTCAGCGGCCTTCCGCCAATACCTCCCTCGTTGCTCCAAAGGGAAGCCTGCCTCCAGCGGGCAGCCTCAGCCGTCCACCAGTTCCTCGCACCGGCAGGTGCAAAAGCAGAGCGTCGCGTCTCGAGCCCCTCCTCCTGGAGCTTGGCAAAAGAGGCGGCGCTCGCACCAGCAGGCTTCCGCACCTATGGGCGATTTGAGAAACGTCCTTCAGGCTAGGAAGGCTGCTGGGAAGAAGTCCTAGCTTCGGCTGGTGGCGCCACTGGCCGTACATGTTACTGAATTACATAACCTGGCTTAAAACAAAGAGAAAGATCTACAATAACAGCATTTTAATGTTTTCAGAGAACAAAATCCTAATTTTAGTTGATCACTTAATCTTACTACACACAGTGTGCACATAATGCATTACTGCACCCATTTCTGGATTAAGGCATTGTCCTCTACCAGACATTATGAGAACAAAACAATTAAGCCATTAAAATGCTTTTTAATGACAGTGGCAGGTGTTCTCATAAATCTGTGTGATAAAAAAGAGATACATCTGAACAGAGAGATTTAAATGACCAATACAGAAATAGCTTTTTATCTTTGAGCCAGCACTGATGAATAAAGGAAGGAAATAATAATGATCCTGTTTGTCATGGGTGATCTTTTCTTGTGTTTGTTTTGTGTGTTTAGCACATGTTTTGGTTCAGTTTCATGTGGTTGAGTTTGTTTCCATTGTTTTTCATTTGATTGATTACATTGGACACCTGTTGATCGTTTCGTTGATTGGCTTGTTTGGATATTTAAGCCCTGTGTTTCTTTTAGTTCAGTCTGTTCTTGCACATGTATACCAGTTGTTCTGTCCATGTTTTGCTAGTCTTAGTATCCTGAGTGTTTAACCCCTTGCCTGTCAACCCCCATTTTGGCAAGTGGGGCATTTTGACCCAAATAAAAGGGCTGCTCTCTTTCTGAATATACAGATAAGTAACATATATATAGAAAGCCAACGCTTAAGAGTTTACAATTCAAGAATTCAATTACTCAGACTCTTATTACAGTTTTTCTCCATTGGTTTGGCTCATTTCTTGAAATGACATTCTCAAAATAACATGGACAAATCTCCAAACCACTTGGCAATTGTTCACAACAGAATAGCATTTCTCATTCATTTCATCAAATTGCAAATGTCTAAGTACACGTCTCAATGTCTCAGTACATCTTTGCAAATGATTAAGTACAGGTAGCCTACATTTAGAACAATTTCCAAGTGAATAGATCTTGTTGATCTAAACTGATTGTTTGATTCTCAGTCTAATGGTCGTTCTCTCCAAAACGTATCAGCGTCATTTCATTGTATAAGTCATCACATGCACAATAGTCTGTTCAATTGTCAAAATGAGTCAAGATCATAATACCATGAATACCATATATGAATCCCTTGGAACATTTGATAAATGTATTACAGCAATTGACAGTCAGGTGAGAACTTGACTAATGAAGGAGGACTTTCACACATCTCAGATGACCAATCAACCAGTGTGTTTAGTTTCCTGACAGGTGCTGTCCATGACTGAAAGCTGCCAAACATGTATGTAAAGAGCTTGACCATGCAGGACCAGTACCATTTCTGAACATGGAGGCACCTGGCCAAAATGAACACGGTCAACTGCCTGCTTGAGGAAGAGGAAGAGTGAGGATGAGAGGGGGAGCCCGTGGAGGAAGAGGGGTAGAGAGGGGAAGGGGGAAGAGAGGGGTAGAGAGGGCAAGAGAGGAGAAGGGGGGATGAGAGGGGAAGAGAGGGGAAGGGGGGATGAGAAGGGTAGAGAGGGGAAGGGGGAAGAGAGGGGTAGAGAGGGCAAGAGAGGAGAAGGGGGGATGAGAGGGGAAGAGAGGGGAAGGGGGGATGAGAAGGGTAGAGAGGGGAAGAGAGGGGAAGGGGGGATGAGAGGGGAAGAGAGGGGAAGGGGGGATGAGAAGGGTAGAGAGGGGTAGAGAGGGGAAGAGAGGGGATGAGAGGGGTAGAGAGGGGAAGGGGGGATGAGAAGGGTAGAGAGGGGTAGAGAGGGGAAGAGAGGGGAAGAGAGGAGATGAGAGGGGAAGAGAGGGGAAGAGAGGGGAAGGGGGGATGAGAAGGGTAGAGAGGGGAAGGGGGATGAGAAGGGTAGAGAGGGGAAGGGGGGGTGAGAAGGGTAGAGAGGGGTAGAGAGGGGAAGAGAGGGGAAGGGGGGATGAGAGGGGAAGAGAGGGGAAGGGGGGATGAGAGGGGAAGAGAGGGGAAGGGGGGATGATAGGGGTAGAGAGGGGAAGAGAGGGGAAGAGAGGGGAAGGGGGGATGAGAAGGGTAGAGAGGGGAAGAGAGGGGAAGGGGGGATGAGAGGGGAAGAGAGGGGAAGGGGGGATGAGAGGGGAAGAGAGGGGAAGGGGGGATGATAGGGGTAGAGAGGGGAAGAGAGGGGAAGGGGGGATGATAGGGGTTAGAGAGGGGTAGAGAGGGGAAGGGGGGATGATAGGGGAAGAGAGGGGAAGAGAGGGGAAGGGGGGGAGAGAGGGGAAGAGAGGGGAAGAGAGGGGAAGGAAGAGGTAGACCTGGAATAGGATTTGGCCAAAGAAGTCAGGGACCAAATTTATCAGATGCGATTCTGAACCCATGGGTTGACATTGAGAGAGGCTGGACAGAGACTTCAGCCCAACCTCAGCAGATATAAAAAAACAAACTTTGAAAATGCATGAATGAATCGAATGATTTTACAAATGTGGAGAGAAATAAATATTTTCATCAATATGCAGTTCTGGTCTTGTGTGTACTGTTTGGTCAATATATTCATATACTTTACTCTAACAATATCTCTGAAAAAAAATCGAACCCAGATTATATCATTAGAAAAGTAGAAATTGTACAAGTGTTTACAGTAAGATTGAGAACAGCAGTGTGTGGATGGCCAGGAGGGTGAGGACGGTCATTTTCATTGTTTTTTGTTTGTGTGTTATATTACAGTATTTTATGCTGTATACATTTTCTTTTTACTCTGATGTATGGAAGTTACTTTATGTGTGTGAATGATAATGGTTACAATTCTCTTGGCAGTATGAGTGCAATGTGTGATGTCAAACCTTGGAGGCTACTCTTCCCCTAAAATACTATTTCTTTTTTTCAGTTTTATACACATTTGTATTCTGTTATCTAGACAAAAAACAGTGCAGTAACCATTGTCAATGAAGGAGTGGGCTAGGACTGTAAGGTGCATGAGGGATATTTCAATGGTCCTCTGCCATAGTGACAAAACATCTAAACATTTTGACTTGCAGTGCTTAAACAATGCCAAAGGGATGAAGCATTTTGGGGACAATGACTGTTTAAATGAGAAGGAAATGTAGTTTTGACACATGACTGAACTGTTTTGGGAGAGATATGAGCTTTTGCAGGTGAACCCTGGTGTTGTGCCGAACCATCCACGTTATTTTGGCAAAAGCACCAAGAGTGCTGACCGGTCCGGTCTGTTTCAAGAAATGAGCCAAAGCAAAGAAAAGGATCTTTGCCATTTTGGTGGCACTGACTATTTATATGGGAAAGGAATTTAGTTCTGAAGCATGAGTGAACAGTTTTTGGAGAGATATTAGCTTTTGCAAGTGAGCTATAGTGTTGTGCTGAACTGTAATGTGGCGTTCACACCGGACGCGATTCGCGCGAATAATTAGCGCTAATCGCGTGAAGGTGGACGCGTGTACATTTTGAGTTTACTCGCGCGAATCGCGCGTGACATTCACTGCACAACAGATGCGAATTCGCGTCATGGGCGGGGCTTCCGCCAGCAGCTCGTCTCGTTGAGAAATGGCTGACATGGGCTGTGTTTACATGTCTTTTTTTTTGTTCATATCTACTGTTAATGTGTGACAAAACGTAGTTTTAAGACTTTTTCAGTCGATAATGTAGTTGTTTAAAGCTCAAATCTGTGGTTTATTTACATAAACAGTGCCTATTTGAACATTTTATCTGCCGTTGTCGCAGCTGTGAGCTCCAGTGGACAGCGCGCTCAGCGCACTTGAAAGCCGGCGAGGGCAACCTTTCCTCGGCCAGTCCTTCTGCCGTCTACCGCTGGCTCTGATGTCTCTGTGGTGTGTCTCGAGCTATAATTCGTCTTGTAACGGCCGATCTTTGGTCTCATGGATCTATAATTTGTTCCCTGGCAAATCGTTTAGGCTGAGGGCAAAGATAAGTTTCATTACTTTATATTTTTAGGCTATAACTTTGCGTTGCAGTTGTAACGTTAGCCTACTAGCACTGACTTTGAATGTTTGACTGCATTGTTTGTTTTATTTCATGTATAGCTTGTTATACATTACTTATCCTTTTGTATTCTTGGTCATACATAAACTTGCATTTAACAAAAAGAGACTGGGTTGTGTTTCATGTCATTTAATGTTATCACAGTGATAATCATATTGTCTGAACCAGATATTAATATACAGATTTTCTCCTCATTGTTGTCAATACTAGAGCAAGCTCCTGATTGGTTAACGCGGCGTGAAATATCCGCCAAAGTTCAGATTTTTCAACTTGAGCGTTTCGCGCGAATCGCGCGTTCAAAACGCTCAATTCGCGTCCTTCGCGCCGCCTCAATCGCGCGAATCGCGCGAATCTCGCCGCCTCATTCGCGCGAATCGCGCCGCAGAATGCCATTTCGCGTCTCTGCATTGACTTAACATGTAAATCACTCGCGCGAATCGCGTCCGGTGTGAACGCACCATAATGTGCCGTTCACACCGGACGCGATTCGCGCGAATAATTCGCGCTAATCGCGCGAAGGTGGACGCGTGTACATTTTGAGTTTACTCGCGCGTGACATTCACTGCACAACAGATGCGAATTCGCGTCATGGGCGGGGCTTCCGCCAGCAGCTCGTCTCGTTGAGAAATGGCTGACATGGGCTGTGTTTACATGTCTTTTTTTTTGTTCATATCTACTGTTAATGTGTGACAAAACGTAGTTTTAAGACTTTTTCAGTCGATAATGTAGTTGTTTAAAGCTCAAATCTGTGGTGTATTTACATAAACAGTGCCTATTTGAACATTTTATCTGCCGTTGTCGGAGCTGCAGTTGTAACGTTAGCCTACTAGCACTGACTTTGAATGTTTGACTGCATTGTTTGCTTTATTTCATGTATAGCTTGTTATACATTACTTATACTTTTGTATTATTGATCATACATAAACTTGCATTTAAAAAAAAGAGACTGGGTTGTGTTTCATGTCATTTAATGTTATCACAGTGATAATCATATTGTCTGAACCAGATATTAATATACAGATTTTCTCCTCATTGTTGTCACTACTAGAGCAAGCTCCTGATTGGTTAACGCGGCGCGAAATATCCGCCAAAGTTCAGATTTTTCAACTTGAGCGTTTCGCGCGAATCGCGCGTTCAAAGCGCTCAAGTCGCGTCCTTCTCGCCGCCTCAATCGCGCGAATCGCGCGAATCTCGCCGCCTCATTCGCGCGAATCGCGCCACAGAATGCCATTTCGCGTCTCTGCATTGACTTAACATGTAAATCACTCGCGCGAATCGCGTCCGGTGTGAACGCACCATAAGACTGTTTTGCCAAATGATCTTACAATTTTGAGAATGTAATTTCTGTTTCAAGAAATGAGCCAAACCAATGGAGAAAAACTGTAATATGGAGATATATAGGCTCAAAATATTAATAATGTATTTTTAAATGTATAAAAATATCATGTGAATGTAGTATAACAACTTATAACCACAACTAAATTGAAGCCACAAGTGTGGTCATGCTTCATTTCAAATCTGAGGAGGAAATCTCTAAAATGATGCCTTTTATGAAGAATATGGTATAACTATGTCATGTGAGTTTTTAGCGAATGCTAAGATGAGATGCTATCATTGTTATTGTGATCTTATCGATAAAACACATACTTGCAGTCTACAAACTAGTCTTTCAACTGCTTAATTCATAGTCTTCATAGTTTATTCATGTTTTCATTCAATAAACTTTTCACACGTCTGTCATGAAAAACGTAATCCGCATTATCCTTTTATAGAAATTCTTTTGTTTTGGAATTGAGCTATTCTAATCTATTCAGATTCTGGATGGCCCATCAACTCCACATTCATCCCATTTTGCATTAAAACTTACTATCTGAAGTCCTTCTAGCAAACAAACAAGAAAAAGCATGTTTTTGGTACCCTTATGTGAAATAAAATATAGCTCCTGGCGTGACAGGTGCATTAGAGCTACAGTTAGCATCAAGCTACATAACACAATATAAAATATTAATATTACACTTTAACTCCAAACTCCCTTTAAACAGCCAGCGAGTGTTTGTATTTACTTTCAATTGCTATATAATGTGGGTTTCAGTAATGTTCAATGATGTTAAAATTTTATATTTAGCATTTTATAAGTAGCTAATCGCTACACCTGTTTAACATGTTACTGGAAACATTCTTTATTCATATGAAAATACACCAAATCGCATGCAGAACACACAAACCATATGCCATCATAATCGTGGGTTCATTGCTTCTTGGTTCACATGTTGGCAATGTTTACAACAGAGAGATGAGATGAGGAAGTGCACTGAACAGCGTGACCAGAAGGGGCAGGATTATGATCACGTTGTGTCACGTAAGATGATTGACAGATGTACAGCGAATGAGAGAGCTCTGAGATCATCATAACTGACGTGCAGCAGGAAGAACACAGACAGAGATCGCTCTGAAAGTCATTCAGCTCTTCAGATCAGCATAATTCAGTGAGAAATGAATAGAAATGTCATTCTGTATGACAAAATATTTTGCAAACATGTGATAATAAATCTATATTTGTCCAAATATGCGCACTGTTTCACTAAGAGCCCGAGCACATGCGGTTTAGTGCATGTGTGTGACCAGTGACCACAAATAAAACGGAGAAGACGTGACTGGATTTTGATTCTTGTTGATATTTCATTCAAAATATTGTTCATTACAGATTGGTTATTTTGCACTCCTGACATAAAATAAGAAATTAATGTCACTGCAACCTTGTTTTATCATAAACAGTGGTCAAATAACGAAGCTGGAGGCTTTAATATTTATAATTATACCAAGTTTTTCCAGATGAAGTTAGAGTGTGATGTTTTACGTGCAGTGAATGTTGAAAGACAGTAATCTGGGGCTGTCGGCGATACCTGATTGCAAAGGGGTTAATAAAAACAGCTGCCTGCATTTAGATCCAGCTCTTTTATTTTTTTGCTCAAACCGTGTGTGTGACAGAAGAACAGACCCAGCATAATGGATTTAGCAGCAGTAAGGTTCTTCCTCTCACAGGGGGCTCTGTCCCACGATGAACACAAGCAGAGATTTTTGGATCTGCAGATCTCGCCCACTATAATGATGCCAGCCTCTGCTTGTTTTCCAGGCAGCTTTGACTCCGCAGACTGAAGCAGGCCTGCCTGGATGAATTGAATGAATGAATGAATGAATGAATGAATGAATTAATGAATGAATGAATTGAATGATTAAATGATTGAATGAATTAATGAATGAGTGAATGAGTGAATGAATTAATGAAGCATTTATATAGCGCTTTCATACTACTCTACACCCAAAGCGCTTTACAACCATCTCAGGGGTCTCTCCTCAACCACCACCAGTGTGCAGCATCCACTTGGATGATGCGACGGAAGCCACAGTACAATGGCGCCAGTGGACTCACCACACACTGGCTATAGGTGGAGAGGAGAGAGGGTGATAGAGCCAATTCAATGGATGGGGATTATTAGGAGCCCATGATTGGTAACGGCCAATGGAGAGAATTTAGCCAGGACATCATGGTTACACCCCTACTCTTTACGAGAAGTACCATGGGATTTTTAATGACCACAAAGAGTCAGGACCTCGGTTTAACGTCTCATTTGAAGGACCTCCCAACACCTATTCTGGCCTCACAACACCTCTTCCAGCAGTCACCTGGTTTTCCCAGGAGGTCTCCCATCTAGGTACTGACCAGGCTCAACCCTGCTTAGTTTCAGTGGGCCACCAGTCTTGGGCTACAGGGTGATATGGCTGCTGGCTGCATATGATGTCCCCACCCTGCCTCCCACTCCCACCTCCTCTATCTGTCCCGTGTCTGCCAAGATAGTTGTTCCTGAAGTAACTCTTTGTCCTGTGTCGGACAAGGAGGCCATTTTGGAACTCTCTGTCTGCCCTGTATCGGTCAAGAAGGCCATTTTGTAAACCCTTGCCTGTGCTAACCAGTTCTTTGGCCCTGTCTTCGCTGGCTCCTCCTAAGCTGTCTTTACCTAATATCCTGGATCAGCCTGGGGCTTCCAGTTCGCCAGCTCTGCCCTGGAGTGTCGACCCTCTGGCTCCACCTAGAGCATCCGAACCCATCAATCCACCTCGACCCATTGATTGGCTCCACCATGGCTCCTCGCCCCCCCTTGGCTCCAGCTTGGTCAGTTGTCGCTCTGTTTTCATCATGGACTTCCAGGACTTTGTCGCTGCGGCTTTGCCCTGCTCTCAAGATTAGGGCTGCACAATTAATTGCAATTAACCCGAAATCATGCTTAAACCAATTTGGCTTAGTGCAATTATGAAATTGCAAAGGCTGCGATTTATGTTTATGTGTACAGCTTGTAAGTGAAGCACGGCTTTGTGATCAGTAGTAAATGCTGCTCCATCTGAAAGCACTGCGAGTTTTAGTCGCTTATAGCGTGCATTTGAAAAAGTTTGAATTTGAAAAATTGCAGCCATTGCCAAAATACGTGTGGTTTAATTTTGATTAATCGTGCAGCCCTACTCAAGATCCTCTCGATGTCACCCATCCTTTTTCGCCTGGGTCTCCAAAACCACCAGCTCAGTCTCAGTCAGTCCTCCCCCTGGTCCCGCCTGGTACTTCCTCCAAGGCTCCACCATGGCTCCTCCCTCCCTCCCTCCCTCCCTCCCTCCCTCCCTCCCTCCCTCCCTCCCTCCCTCCCTCCCTCCTTCCCTCCCTTGACTCCACCGTTCTCCTGCTGAGGTTTACTGCCTGACTCCTCCTGTCTTTGTCTCCGCCCTGGTTACTCCTGCCTTCGTCTCCGCCCTGGCTCCTCTCTCCTTCAACTCCACCCTGGCTCCTCTCTCCTGCGGGAGGTTCTGTCCTGTTTACTCTGCGTCCTACACCTAAGCCCCCTCTCGCCCTCCTCTGTTGGACTATTATGTTTGATGTTTTAAGGCTATAGAACCAACCTTATTAGCTCAAGCAGGAAAATATAAAAACAAATATCTAAACATCATTAAACAACATACATTAACTTGAGTGGCAAAGATGTATAAGGTATTAAGAGTAAATAATGTCTTCCATTAAATTCTTGTTTTTAAGCATAAACCTAGCACATTTTAGAAGAAAAATTAAAACTCTTAATTTACTCTTAAATATGAAAATATGCTCTACAATCATAATATGTAATTTTCCTTCTCAAGTAAAATTAGCTTGATTAAGATGTTTTAACTGGCAAAAAGATTAAAATAGTGGTTCATTTTTGCATGCAGCATAGTTATGGTGGTGGGAAACTGCTTACAGTGAGGGGTGAATCTGAAGTAAGGTAATGAAGAAAAAAAGACCTGTGAGGTTATCCAATGCCACAGATCTTCTGTTGCAGTAATAAGGAATGGCAGCTATGCTACAGGCATAAGCTGCAATGAATCACCAACTGCCCAATGAATTATTATATTACGCCACTCCATGCATGCAGCATTTAGAGATGGTAGAGGTGAAACAGCAGGACACCTGGTATAAAGATACCGTATGTTTGTTTTTCAATATGGTCTCAGGGTGGTATACTGTATGCATATAAAAACCATAGCTTGTAATATTCAGTTATGATGGAGGAATGTTGAAAAATTGAAGTGTCATGTAGAATCTATTTTGATGCAGTCTGAGTCAGATATCGCCTGCAAAGAAAAGCCTAAACTGAAAACTCACCGTTTTCATTCCCACAATGCTTTGCTCCACCTTGGTGACATAAGTGACATGGTCTTCATTCGACCGTAATTCCCTCAGCTGAATACGCTCATATATTCCCACTACCATGTCCTTTGGAATATCTGCACCATCATCAACACCTAAATCAAAACAAACAAAAAAATAAACAAAATAAGATTATATAAAATACAAAAAAAGTATGGAATATTATAAATTAATAGAAAAACATACATTTTTACATAATATTATATCCTGCCATTAGGCAACAACCTTTAACACAAAACAAAATAAACACATATTTTAGGCACATCTAATTGTATTATATTTTATATACCATTTCTACAAACAAACAAACAAACAAACAAACAAATAAATACATTTCCACGGTTCTTGGTCCACAACATTCCTGTGGTGCTTTTCATTGCCTTATGTATGTGCCACATGTTCTGTCAACAGAGTTCTATTAATAGAATCAAAGTTCTATTAAACTTCAAGATATTCTTTTGTTAATAAGTATATTTGTTTATACAGAGTCTAGAAGGATAGTCAAGGATTGTTTGTATGTTTTTTTTTTTTTTTTACTGTGTAAAAATGATGTATTTTCCATTGTATGAATTTGTCTGTAGAAAAAGTGGTATATCTAACCACTAGGCTAGATCTGCATTATGAACATAATATGCAGCAAAACAGATTAAGCCTAATGAAATTATAGGAAGACTCGAGGGGTCACGAAAACATCAGGGGATGTTATGCAAAATCAGATGAGGAGAAAGATGAAGAAGTTGAATTTAAAATATACCCCCCCCCCCCCCCTTACCCTATGGGAGAGGGCTGAGTGATGTGTGGGATTGTGGGATTGGCAGCAAAGTGGTAAGAGTGTCAACTTTATGTAAAATGAGAGACAAAATACAAAGAGCTGCAACAATCACGGAAAGTTGCAGACAGAAAATGAAGTTTAGATGATATCAAAATATCGTAATATTTGTAACACTTTACAATAAGGTCCCTTTAGTTAACATTAGTTAATGCATTAACTAACAACGGGCAATACATCTGTAACAGTGTGTATTAATATTTGTTAAATGTTCACTGTTAGCTCATGTCCATTATATAATATTAACAGATACAACTTTGGAGCATGTCATTTATATTAATAAAGATTAATAAATGCTTCCAAAGTATTTTTTCATTGTTAGTTCATGTTAACTATTGTAGTTAACTATTGTCAACAAATAGAGCATTATTGTAAAGTGTTACTGTAATATTGTTACTTTTATGTTTCTTTTATGATTCTTTGTACAGAGAGTTTTTGTCACAGAGTTATGGAAAATGAAAGTTTACACTGTGAGATTAACAGAGCGCTGATGTCAATGGGCGGTTTTCATTAAATTAATGTGCTGTAGGGCACTTTCAATAGCATTATATGTTGATGCTTAATTGGGTTTCGCCCACTCAGTTAGTCATGTGAAATGATCCTGACCCAACTTATAATGAAGATAGAGTGTAAGTGTATGTGTATATATGCTTATACCAATTGGAAAATTAATTCTGTATTTACAAAGGGAAAGGCAGAAAAAATGCAAAGCATGAGAAACTAGACTTTAGCATACTTTTAAAAACAGTACTTATTACGGAATTAATATACTTAAGCATCAACATTATGGTGTAATCCAACATGAATGACAATGACAGAATCCACAAAACCAAAATACTCCTTGGAGAATACATACGCACACATCTAACACTGACGAGAACCGAAAAGAGACTAAATTCTAAACAGGGATTAACCCGGGAGTATTTATACAGGAAGAACAAAACAAGACAGGTGGCTGATCTGTAACCAAGGAAACTAACAGGGAGTAATTAGGGTCAAACTGAACTGAAAGACACAGGAACGAAAACACAGGACACAGAATATAATCCTGACAGTATTCCCCTAAGGCACATCCTTGCGACGTAACCTATAGTCCAAAGGAGGAGGGAGGAAGGGGGTTAAGGAGGAGTGTGAAGAACTGGTGGTGGACAGGGAACTGGAGGAGTTTGCAGAGGATAACACCAGGGTAGAGCCGATGGAGGAAGGAGCCATGGTGGTGCCCAGATGGACCTCTTGTGCATAGCCTGGGGGTCGACCGAAGGAGGCAGAGCTGGACATGGTGGAGACCACAATGAAACCGTGAGGATGATGGCCTCGGTGACACTGCAGAGACTACACTCAGTCTCTGGTTCCATAGCAGGCTCAGGTGTCATCACTGGATTCTTAGGGGAAGATCTTCCATTAGTTCCAGGGCTCTCCGGGCAGGGAAGATGAGGCTTCCGGACTGGAGCAGACAGGGAGATCAATGGACTCAATGTTGATGGTGTCTTCCTCAACAACTGCCACTGTGAAGAAGTATCCACACACCCACAAGCCAAGCCACATGATGTACTTGAGAGCCTTGTCATCCCAGCATGCCTCATGATCCAATCCAGGATCTCCTCTGCATACTCCTCCAGAGATCATCCGTAATGCGCAATCCATTTTACAATACTCGTTGCACCATTATGGTGCAATCCACCAAAAAATTATTCAGAATGACAATATAAATATTCTTTAATCCACAATTGGATTCCATAATTTAAAATGCATTAGAATTTAAATGTATATTATTTGTAATTCGCTGAATTTTAGAATGCACACTTAAGTGGTTTTCATTAATATTATAATATCTGCAAGTGCAGTTTTTTTATACACTTTTAAGACTAGATTAGACTAGAAGACTAGATACAAGTGCACATTCAATACAATTGTACACACGTCTTTTTCACAAAGTGACACATAATGCAACACCATCTCTAGTGTGTAAAATTTAAAGGTGGTAAAAATAAAAAATCATGATTTAAAATGCAGAATATGTATGACCACAACGCATCCCTGAATTGTCTGTAGAGATTGTGTCAACTAGACTCTTCCCCACGAAGGCCTCATCGACACTACAGCCAGTGGCACTGATCCTCAACAAACCCTTCTCTGGTGTGATTACTCCGATCTACAACCAGATGGAACTGGATAAATATTCTGAATGTTCAGATCTAATCTGACTTCTGACTTGTAATGTTTGCCTAAATCATAATCATACTCTGTTTGTTCGTTGGACAGAGGAGAACTGGTCCCCCGACTGAGCCTGGTTTCTCCCAAGGTTTTTTCTCCATTCTGTCACCTGATGGAGTTTTGGTTCCTTGCCACTGTCGCCTTTGTCGCTTTTGGCTTACTTATTTGGGGACACTAAATATTCAACTATATTACGGATCTGGCTAGACACCATAGTATGAGAATTGAACTCAGCTGGACGATGACATCACTGTTTTCTACAGAGCGGCTGTATAGATAAATTAACTAAATTAATAACTTAAGCTGGACAATGACACTATTTTCTTCTAGATCTGCTGTACAGCCAAAACAAACTGTGTTGCACTATTTTCCGGTTATCACTGTAAAGCTGATTTGAAACAATCTGTATTGTAAAAAGCACTTTATAAATAAAGGTGACTTGACTATGAAAGACGACCAACCAAAATTCACTTTACAATATTACAATGACATTATCAGTATTGGCTATATTTAGAGGTAAATTCCAAAGTATAATCTTACAATTTCTAATATAATAAGTTCTATGTAAAATGAAACAAAAATAGCCCATTTGAAGAACAACAAAACTAAATACAAATAATAAAATGCATAAACACATAATTGTAATTTAACTATTTAGAGGTTTGGTGTTGAATATGGTCAACCTTTGATCAATTTTAATGAATTTGCTCTTGTTTTAAGACATCTTCCTTTTCTATTTCCTTCTTGCTCACCTCTTAGGTTGCGGATGAAGTCTTCCAGCATCATCTTACGGTCAGGTTTGATGTTGGGACTGTACATGTCCGTGTTCAGGAGGATGATGGCAAATGCAAGGATGAAGATTGTGTCAGGATTGTGGAACTGCTGCACCACGTCTGGGTTACACATACAGTAACGCTGACTGAGAACAACAGGAAACAATAGAGAGACAAACAATAGCTAAGTTTATTTTAAACACTTTTTAAATAGACCCTTCTGCTGCTTATAGGTTGAAAATACTATATATATACTATATATATATATTAGTGCTGGGAATTGATTAAAAAACTAATTAATAAATTTTTTCTGTAATTAATCATGATTAATCGCGATTAAAAAACATTGCAGTTTTTAATATTTTGATATTGTAAAAATTTCAGTAACTCTCCAAATTACTTTAGAAACAATTTAAAGACAGCATGTTTTAAATATTTGTTGTAATGGCATCTTTTTATGAATGAAGGCCATCACTGATACTAATGTCTCTATGAAACATCAATGACATTACATTACAGTATAACTGAAAGCTACCAATTTCAACATTTATTAGGCTTCAAAAAATAACAACTTTTAATTTAAGTGAACTTAAAACAATCTTTACATTAACCCATTATAATAAATATTATATTTCCCTGTTAGACATAGCCTATACAGAAATGTTAAAGTTATTAAACACCTTTCTTAACTGCATAAATAATAAATATAGATTAATCATCATTAAAGCTACAATTTTCTGCCCCTGTTGTTCCTTGATGAACATTAATGACAGACATCCTCAGTGCTGCTGTCACTTTAAAGGGGCACTTCAGCACTGGGAAGATGAATGTGTATTTAAACGGTGTCATTTATGTAGTAGAAATGTGAAATTATTTTTGAATTTGGTGCCTTCTAGACTGAGAAAAGACAGAAAATGTATTTTGTCTCATGTGGATGAAAGACAACAACTCCCAGAATGCACTTGCTTCGCTGCCCTACGAGGCCACTCCCTACACCGCCCCCACTGTCGTTTTGATCTTCATATTAATACAATCATTTTGTTCAGTTAGAGAATAAACACTACAATTAAAAACTGAACGTGTATTTTCAATAAAGTGTGAGTGAGCCGAACGAAAGTCACAGGACAAACGCAGCAGGAGTCAGATTTTTATTCAGCACGAGAGGTAAGTAAGATCTGAGCAGAGCTGAGATAAGCGCGACAGTCATTCTCAGTGCGTGTCCGGTCTGGCGTGTTTTCAGATCGCATATGGAAGCTAAACTTTCATAGGAATTCATTGAAAAGTTGAAACACTCACTTTGCTCTGCACCGCTCCGGTAATGCCTGAGGCTGAGCCGAGCACATTTACATTCTGTGCGTGAGATCTCTCCCCTGTGGGTTGAAAGCATGCGGAACAGCTCCCTCTACTGGCTGTAGTTTTTAGCCTCTGGCAAAAAAATCCTCAGATGACGCAAAATGACGATATTTGCGTCATCGGAGGATTTTTTTTCCAGAAATAAAATGCATAATTATCTCATCTCAGGGGGATATGAGGGGGGAAAGTACCATAATTAAAATATACTACGGGGTTTCTACTGATACAAAGCATAATGCTAAATCACTGAAGTGACCCTTTAAGATCGCCGCTGCTGAACATGACGCGGATCTGAAGCGCTGTCACGTGCATCTCATTTTCTCACAAGTTAATTTAAGACGTTTTTTAACTAATTTAAGACTCCTATTATGAGAATACTCGACAAAACTGGCATTTTGGTAAAATTCTCGTGTTGTTGTTGTTATTGTTGAGGTGTGGCGTCTTGAGGTGTGGTAACCGTAGTATAAGCAGAATAATTGACTCCGGGACGTTGAATTATTAGAAAAATAATGCACACCCGAGGTGTAACGGCCACTCCGCTCCATCGTCAATTATTCCTTACTTATTACATGCTTAAACCTCACAAGATGGCAAATACATTAAATATAAAATGGTCAAATACACAGTCATTACATGATGTATATACATTGTAACGTGTCTTGAAATTGCTGAATTTTTCTAAACTTTTCCACAAAACCATTAGATTATCAGTGGAGGGGTCAGAGATTTGTTATGTGCTTGCTGGGGTGCTATGGTTGGTTGCTAGGGTGTTGCTAGATAGTTTCTTATTGGCCTAAGTCAATAGAATCCACTATTCTATGACTGATATTTTACAATATTCTCCTACTACTATTACTTGTCTCTCTCCTTCAGTGTAAGCCAATGTGGGATTTTAACATTAACCCATAGTGTTAAAATCCCATCCCTTACTTCTGAGCAGGTTTACTACGTAGTAAACTAGCCACACAAATGGAACTGGTTATGTGACACAAGCGTCAAAAGGAACCGTGTGAAAACAAGTCCTTACTAATCCATAATCTGCCCCTGTATTCACAAAGGAATACAAGTGGCTGGTGTTTTAGAGTTCATTTCAGCTGGAAACTGCAGTATATTGCAAGCACATTTTGTAAAAATGTAAGTAGACACACATTTTTCCAATCTTTCCAATTTTGTATGTTGCATTTATGACTGTGGGTCATGTTGCAGGATAAGTGGTGCACTGAAGTTTAACATTTCAGGTCTGTTAGAATCCCTAACCCTAAAGGCCTGTTCACACCGGGACGATTTTCGCACGCGTTTATCGCCGACGTTTAACGCCTCGGGACTAAACAATGGGCGCCAATGTGAGTGTTCACACCGACGCGCAAAACGCCAGGCGTAAAAGCGTCATTTTTAAAAAAACGCCTCGGGTTCGTTTTTTTATTTTGACGCGGCGCGTAAAAAACTGGCCGACCAATGAGATCGGCGCTTTTGTTCACGTGCCTGGAGCTGCTGAAGTGACTGTAAAACACGACTTGGTGGCGCTCAAGCACAAAACGGTCTTGCCGAGCACGCATTGATACGACGAAGAAGTAGTAAGTAGACAAAGAAGAAGATGAACTGCTAATGCTGCTTGCCAGTTAGCAAAAAGTGTGTGAATGGTTTTGTCCATATACATAATATGTCTATGGTTTTGGCAAGCACGTAAATACTGTCTCTCTTCTCCTTCTGTGTGACAAGCGAGTGTCAGAGGCTTAAAGTGCCGCAGCACCATCTTGTGTACCGGGAGCGCATCGACTGAATGTGCACGTTCACTCGGCGCAGCGCCAGTGAAAATCGCTTGGGTGTGAACACTCAAGACGCGCCGAAAAACGGCACGAAAAACGCTGGCGATAAGCGCGCGCGATATTCGTCCCGGTGTGTACAGGCCTTAAGTGTTAGCAATAGTAGTGATACTTAGTAAACTACAGTAATGAGGAATGCCTTTTATTCATTAAAAAGTGGCATTGTTCTTTATAAATGTTATATTTCACATCCATTTACCCATTCTCTCATTCTGTTTTTAGATTTGGGAAATATCAAAGGCGATGCAGGAGAGACAGCCGGGAACAGGATGGATTGTGTTATGCAACCACAGTTATTTATAAACCAGTGTCTTGCAGACAGATGCAGACGTGTGCAACACTCTCGCACACACACACGTATAAGCATAAGGATCATCAGCAGACTTATTATTTCCAGTGCTGAAAACAAAAGCATATTTGGCTATCACCCCAGAAGCGTTGATAGCTGCAACTGCAATATGATTCAGAATCTCAATAAGAGCCTCTGCTGCATATGAATGGAAAGTAATTGTTCTAGGAAGATGATTATTTGGATTAACAGATCACCATTGTCAAGGAAAGCCGCACTACCGTCTGTGGTAAAGTAGAAACGTTTACACTTGCAAAATCAAAGTGATATCACTAACACAGTGTTGTTATTGTTGCATATAAACTTCCCAAAAATGTTTCATGTCAACTACTCAGTTGCTTTCCAATCTAAACAGAAAGTAACTATTGCAGCAGTGCAAAACAGCTTTTTCTTTAATGTAACACAGCACCATATAGCTGGAGAATGCGTTTGATTTATGGAGAGCATTCAGCATGCATTTTTATCCTTTAGTGCTACAGGGATGAAAAAAGTTCATAAGCACAGGTATCCCATCAGCCTCTGCTCTTATCTTCCCCTCACACATGAAGGTCTGTGTAAGAGAGTGTAACAGTGTCTGGAGTCTCACCTGAATGCCTCTATCAGTCTCTCCACTTTCTGCGCTTCACCCTGCACACGGATATGAGCCTGAAACTTCCTTAGAGCCTCATCCAACTCCATCCCAGAGAAATCCATCTCATCCACCACACAGCTATCAAAAGGGAGAGATAGTATAAGAAAAAATAAGGTATTAGGCAGACATATGAAAGATTACATGCAGGGGTGACTCTACGGCCAGCTGGACCTAGCCCAGACCTCCATGGATGTGTATGGGCTGACCATGAATGTGATTTCGCCAAGTACAACATGTTCATGGATCAACATGTTTGTTGATCCTGGAACAGCGTTCCTATCAACCAATCAGATTTTAAATTATTAAATAATTATTATTATTAATTAAATAATTGTAAACTTTATTTTTTAAAAACATAATAATTATTATTATTCCAATATGCTGATTTGGTGCTCAAGAAACATTTCTTATTATCATTATCAAAGTTGGAAACGCTGGGTAAGTATGATTTTTTTAAAAGGCATTACAGTGATTAAAAGTGACAGCAAAGACATTCATAAAATTATAAAAGTTTCATAGTTATTTTGTAATGAAACATTAAACATTCTATTCATGAAAGAAAAAGGAGCGCAAAAATAACTGGTAATTTAGCACAGGGCTACTATTTAGGACTACTTTTATGGGACTTTTTTTTCTTCTTCGTTTTTCCCAGTTATTTTTGGATATTGCTATTATTTCTTTTCCGTACAGGTTTGCAATGACATGAACATTAGTAAAAGGTGACAGAATGTTAATATTTCAGCCTCAGAGGTACAACTGAAGCCTCTCTCTGACTATTTCGGAACCACGGAAATGTTTATTCCATAAAATTAAAGTGGTCTGTATAAAAGCGATAAATAAACAAGAATTATTTTTACTTCCACCCATGTTTGCATGTTTGTTATGCTAAGCTGCCAGCTGGAGGTTTCAGAAAGAGAAACGCCTGTCAATTTGTACATAGAGCAGGTGCACAGGGAGAGAGAGAGAGAGAGTAAGACATTTCTACAGGGAAATAAATATCCAAGAACAGTAAGACCCCCCCCCCCTCTCTCTCTCTCTCTCTCTCGGTAATGCTGCTGAAGAACATTCCTTCAAAATGAGAAACAAAGCTGAATAATGGAATGGACAATAGTACAATTTACACACACAAAGATCACACAAGAATATACATTTTACACAGGCACGCGTCATTATTTGCCTTGAAATATAGTATTTTTTCTACTATAGTCCATAATTTGTATCTCTTTCATGTGCACATATATATACGTACATAGGTACTTTAAGCTTTCTCCCCCTTATTTTAGTCCACCCTAGATTGTGAAGGAGAACAAATTTTACCATTAAATACTGCCAGTTCCCTCAGCACAGAACAGATGTAAACAAAGAATGGTTGAGTGAATTATCAGCAGCCATTTCTTCAGTATGTATTTAGTTATATATTTATATACACACATGAAGCAGTCATACATATATACATATTTACATTTTACAGTGAGAACCTCAAATAAGTACAAAAATAGGCTGTGGCTAACAAAGACCAGAGAAACATAAATTACTCATCATGACCACTGCTTTCCCCTTTCTCAACTTCATCACTGCATACAAGGTTAGAATGTACTCTATGGTGAACACTCACTTATAAAGTGAAAACCATATAATGTTCCCTATTATGTAAAAAGCCCAAGCATTCTCCCTAACAATGTAGCTAAAAAGCATATCTCTGTATCAAACCCACTTTACCAATTTACCAAACACACTGGGGCAAATCCAAATCTAATTCAGACCATGGGTTTGAATTATTTATGGTTTTATCAATTTAGTTTTTGTGAAAACAACTCCAGAGAATACAAATTAAAAATGATGTCTCATGAACAGTAAATACAATTCAAACATCAGACAGCACAAATGCTGTTTAACAAGAAAATGCAAAAAAGGGAGAAAAAAAGAACACAGATATAATGCTTTGTATTGAGAATCTAAAAGCTTTTCAATTGTTTTCCCACTCAAAGACCATGTGTTCCTTATATTTTACTTCAGAGAGATGGAAAAACAAAGAAAAGGAGAGAAAGACTTAAAAGTAACGTCCATCCCGTCTGACCTGTTATCTTTCCACTGATGGTAGCTACTCTGATCATACAATCATAACATCTTCCCATCTACTAGTTTATTTGATAATAAATAATTAACTGAAAAGTGGTTCTCCACTACAGCAAAATCTGCCCATGAGACTCAGTATGGTAAAATGTGAAAAACCTATTGGGTACAACTTTTTGTTCCCATGATTGAGGCAGTCTCCATCATTGGTTTGGTCAAGTGCTTAGTCTCACTTGAGCTGGTGTTGTTGCTCTAGCAGACACAAGAGTAGAAAAATCATGCAAAATTACTAGCAGAAAAACTACTCTAAAAGCCTGTTCACAATTATGCTCTGTAAGGACTGCACTAAACATTAATACTAATTTGATCTTCTCCCATCTGTCTGGACGTAGTAGAAATAGAAACCAGAATCTACTGTTTCTGCATCAAAAGCAGAACACTCCTTAAAGCTAATTTTCAGGAAGACAAGCATACAGATACTTTCAGTGCAAAGAGAAAAAACATAACTTTTTTTCAGCATGCAGCTTCAGAACGGTCAAAATGTACTCGGATACCGCATTGCAGAAGCACTTAGAGAACTTAGAGTATGCATCAGAGTTTTAGATACAGACTATTGTAGAGAGATCAAACATCCATCCATTTTCCAAACTGCTGTCCTATATAGGGTAGTGGGGATGATGGAGCCTATCCCAGCGTCTTCGGCCGAAAGCAAGGAAAAACACTGAATGGATGGCGAGTTCATCACAGGGCTTACACACATATTCATTAACACATACAGGCAATTCTTTGAAAAACCAAAAGGCCTTATAGGCTCAGTCGGGACTAGGGACCTTCTTTCATTAGGCAACAGTGCTACCCACTGAGCCATTGTATTGTAAATTGCCAGAGTAGTACTGTAGTAGAGATTGAAAACCTTTTGGATTAACCGATTGGCCACTAGCTGGACGCTGTGAAACTAGCTGGATTCTGTGAACTCAGCATGTTTCCTAAATATCTGCAAACATATTATGGTATTTTAATGCTTTAGTACAGTCAAAAACTTACATACAGCACCTTTAATGTTGGAATTATGTGAAAGTGAAAATAGCATGAACCTGGAGCTAAAGAAATCTATGGTCTGCTGTCATTTGGAGTGTTTACATACAAAATGAATGCAAACGATGCTGATACCAATCAAGTGATTCCCAGAGGTCGTTATAAACTATAAGCGTCTGGAACATCACTGTTTTTTTTTTTTCTTCACCATTTATGACAAGATGCATTTATGTCTTATCTGCATCCTCTTCACTGTTGTATTATCTGTCAACACAGTGTTGTAATTATTAAAAACAGCAAAGACTACTAAATCTGCACATACCCCTTTTCCACCAAGGCAGTGCAGGTGCTAGTTCGGAGCCAGTGCCTAGTTTCAAATTGGTTCTTTGTGTTTTCACACCCAAAGCACCAGCTCTGAGCCAGGAAAAGTGGTTCTTAAGTAGCACCAAAACATTGCTGGGCTAGAAGTAAGAACCGATTACGTCAGGCACTAGGGGCGGGGTTACCTTGACCAACAAGACCAACACAAACTTGTGACCGCCATTTTTTAAATTGCAGCTAATGAAGCTAACACCTGCTGTTAATTTGTAATCTCCGTCTATACAAATTACGGCGTGCTGCACGAATGCGTTGGATTCGCTGTGTTCTGATGCCGATGTAGGATCGTAACGCCATGTGCATCAATAGTAACGCAAGGTTTGCCATTGTTGATGGAAGGCTTGTTCGAGATGCAGCGGTGCTGTGCAGACCGATCGTCGTATGACAACGAGTCCAACGAGAGCATATGACTCCTTGTGCTTTTGATTCACTCAAGAGGTGTTTTGATATCATACGCGGATCGGTTTGCGCAGCGCCGATGCATCTCGAACAAGCCTGGTGTGTTTGTGTTTCCCGCTGCCTCGCTAGCGTTGCTGAGAAAGATGAGATGTATACAGTGACGTAAGACCTGGCTCTGTTGTGGCTCTCAGCATGTGGAAAAGCAAACGGTTCTTAGAAGGCTCCTCAGTCGAACCAACTATGAACTGGGACTAGCACTGGCTCTGAACTAGCACCCGGTTCATTCTGGTGGAAAAGGGGTAACAGACATGCAAATGTATTTCTGGATGACTATTGAACTTAAATAGCAGTTGTAAATAGCAAAAGTCTATTCTGGCCTTCCTGTATAGATTTTTGTTTTCAAACCACCACACAAATTACTATATCTTCTACCATGAAGTAGCATTTGACATCTACAGGTTAAAGTTTAAAGGGGGGGGTGAAATGCCGTTTCATGCATACTGAGCGTTTTACACTGTTAAAGACTTGGATTCCCATCCTAAACAAGGACAAAGTTTCAAAAAAAAAGTTGGACGTTTGATGGAGTATTTCTGTGCCAAAAATACTCCATCCGGTTTCTCCTTAGTTTTGGAAAGTTTTTTTCGAGTATGGGTATATGTGACGTCAGATGGGGCGGAATGTCCCTGTACGGGCTCTTCTCCCGGAAGCGAGAGTAGGGAAGCCTTTAGGGAAGCCGGCTGCGCTGCAGTCACAGGACTTCACAAAATCAACAATGTCACCAAAGATGTGTGTTTTTGGTTGTCATGGTAAGACAATCATGTTTTTCCAGAGGAGCAACGCAGTTGTGCAAGTGTTTGTTTGTTCCCTGAATTTCGGCGACGATGGTTTATAAACAAGGTACAGTTCAACTCCGGATTTGTAGCTCCCCTAATGCTGAAAGATGGAGCAATCCCAACGATTAAGGTTCACGGCCGTGTGTTGGTAGCAGGCGGTGAGTAAAAATGCATCAAATGTCTTTGTGTGTTGTTAGCTATTGATTCCATTGTTTTTCCTATGTAAAAATGCATAGCTCAACGCAATAGCTGCGCGCGCTCGTCATTCTTTAGCTCCGCCCGAACGAAATGCCTCCAGCTGCTCTGATTTTTTCGTAAAGACTCTGTACAGTGTATCTTTCTTTTATAAATATAATAAAACTAAAGACTTTTCGTAGATATGAAAGATGCAATACTAGCCTATAGGTACTCAAGATTGACATGAGATTGACTGAAAATTAGTGTTTCACCCCCCCCCTTTAAATAGAGAGGGAACAAATAGTTTCCTCAAGACTGCAACCTGTTATTGAGGTAGTCATATTGGCTTGTTCATATGAACAAGTCTCGAATGTGAAGCAGAACTTCTCCAGCTGAGAGTGGGAACTCTCAAGCTTGAAAGTAGATGCCATCCATATCTGTGCATACTTTATAGAAGGTTTACAGGCTTGGTTTACAGGGGGCCCAGTTAGTCTAACACAGTGTTTTCCAACACTGGTCCTGGAGCCTCCCTACACTGTGTATGGCTGTGCCCAAAATAGCCCCCTATACCCTTATATAGTGCACATTTGATGGAACTACCAGTTGTAGTGGTGTCCAAAACCATAGTGGACAATATCAAATTCATGAGTTTACAACCAATGTACATTCATTTGGAGAATATCCAAGCACTGTGAAGGTCATGCCAAATTAATTCCCATGTCTTGGCAGAAGATGGAATACAACCCTGACTTACTGTGCATTCCGTGTCTGAAATTATCTCACTCATTAGTCTCACTCATAAGTAGACTAATGCAGAGAATAGTGAATGACTGATCCGACTCTTGAGCTAGTTAGTAGAGACTTCAATACCTGAAATGGATATGACTGATAAGGGATACATTCAAAATGTTTACTGTTGGGTGTACTCCAAGATTAAGGTTGGGAAACACTGGTCTAATAGATTACGAACTATTGAGAAACTGTTTATGGTCCTTAAGGGTGCTGCACTGCCCTTTCTTTGGTACAACAGCTGCAACAGATTTTGCAGAGCCTGATCATCAGGCTTGGGGAGAGAGTGAAGAGGTGGTGAACATCCCCAAAGAGCTGGTTAGCACAATTTATGAGTTTCCTGTGGCCAATTACAAAAAATCTGGAACCATGCCTGCAGCAGCACTTATTACAGAGACGATGCAATTGGAGAAACCTTGGGTTAAATGCCTTGTTCAAGTGTAATAACTGCAAATCATGGCTAGTTCCTCACAGACTTGCTTCTGAGTTTTAGCCCCTGTGCCACACCATCTAAAGTGGAAGTGGACTTGAGCAGCAAGACATTCCTTTCCAGAACACCTTCCTTTCCAGAACACTAAATCTTATGGTGATAGGGGAATGTTTCACCTCACTAGACTTGTCCAAGTTTCCCTGTACCCCATTACTATAATGTGGTACCACTGCACCACTGCACTTTTTTTCTACCACCGCACATCACAGCATGTTACTAAGAATGCATTATGGCCTGGGCCAATGGGATTATTATTCCTGGAGAGCTTACAGGTACTTTATTAATAGTATGCAGCATTCATATCTCGTTATTAAGTGTTTTCTTTACATTATGATCAAACTACATATTACATCTCAAGGCCGGCCAAAACAAACTTCAGACACGGCAAAAAAAGCATTGCTAACATGTTTAAATTTTGCTTGTGTATCATTGTCAGCTTCAAGTGTCAATGATGATGTCAAAATGTGATGCCAGTCAACACAGTCTGTGATGTGTGTGATGCCAGTCAACACAGTCAATCATGTATATTGTACAGTTTGACATGGTGACATCTTTGACAAAAGACTGTTGATGTGGCAGAGTCTGCCTTGTTTTCTCCCCAAGACCTCACTGGGGTCATTTTGTATAACCTGACAAGCAACAATCATAAATTGTCTTTTTGCTCTTGCTAGAGCTTCTTTTTGGACAGGTTATATGAAATCTGCCAACTGCTTCAGGTGTATTATCTTTCTAGAAAGTACACAAGATTACTTGAAATTTACTTGAATAGCCCACCTATTCTATTAACCTTACCAACAGTTATGTTTAAATGGGTCTGTCTCTTTCCATTTGTACTGTACTTGACTACAGTTTGCCTTCCCACATACTCAACAAGTCTAAGGTCTATATGTTAGTGGGTGTGTAAACAAATGAAACAGAAATCCTTCCATGCAGGCCTTGTAGTCCATTATCAAAAAACTTATTCCAAAGTCCAGAGAAAGGAAGAAAATGTACATCTACAACCTAAGTATATATCAAAATGAAATACTTGGGGAGCTGTTGCAGAAGGTTACATTGCTTCTGAGGCAAACTTATAACAAAGACTATAGATATCCAAAGACGGTACACTCCTATTACTTATGAATAGGAAAAACTGCAACGCGCATCTAAATAAAAGAGCCTATCACAACTTGGTAAAGTTATTGTGTCACTGCAGCTGCCATTAGAAGAGGCGGTTACCATATAAATCTGAGACTTGTATGCGCTTAGGACCACACAGGCCCATTGGCTGGTCTATAGGCTGAAAATGTCTTGAATGGGACTTTGCTTATAATCAGTAGAGAATAGTTTCTAACTCTTTTCCTTCTCTCAATTCCCAATTAGCTCTGACTTTTTGCTTGTTTAGAGATTGGAGATTGGGGAAATACTTAAGTAAAAAGATAAAGAGACTAAAGTCAGAAAGGAAGAGTCTGAAATGAAAATTGTTATTCGCTCTCATGCCACTTTCATTTTGAAGTTACAGTAGCAGAATGTCCCACCATACACTTTGTCACTTAAATTCCAGTATGCAGCTTGTCCACAACAAGTTGTTTGTATGGATTTGGTAGACGTGGTAAATGAAACATTAGTTGTATAGACTATTGTCATGATACTTGGTTCTTTTTTGCCATTTTTGTAGCCTGATCACCATAGACTTTCATAGTTTTACACTATTACAGTGTAATTACAGTATACTTGCACAATTATGTCCTGAGTAATGTAAGGAGGCACTTGGACAATATGGGTTAAGGTTAGGTTTAGAGTTAGGTTCAGGGTTAATACTGTACCTCCTAGTTATTATAGTAAGAACATAGCATATTACATACATGTAGAACGTCTCGGGTTATTACTATAACCCTTGTTCCCCGAGAAGGGAACGAGACACTGCATCGTCGAGTGACGACACTTTGGGAACGCCCACAGCGATGCGTATCTGAAGTATGAATGAAATCAAGCCAATCTGATTGGTGGTGCGTCATGACGTAGTAGATGGCCTATGCATACACACACCAGCACTTGCGATGAAGCGAGTGCTCTACCCGTGATAGGTGTGGCGACGAGACACAGTGTCTCGTTCCCTTCTCGGGGAACAAGGGTTATAGTCATAACCCGAGACGTTCCCCTTCGAGGGAACTCGCACTGCGTCGTCGAGTGACGACACTTTGGGAACGTTAATACCCACTAGGCCACACCGATATCACCCCACGTCCTAGTGTGAAGCTGGAACCCAGGCACACTTAGGACGCAAGCACTCTAGCACCAGGCGTCACTGGGAGATGCAGACTATAAAATCTTATGAAGGTGTGCGGGGTGGCCCACCCGGCCGCCTCGCAAACCTCTTGAAGCGAGACGCCAGAAAGGAGGGCCACAGGGGAGGCCATGCTCCTGGTGGAATGCGCCCTCACGGCCATGGGTGAAGGCAAATTGCGCACCCTATAAGCCGCGTTGGTCTGACCTTCTCCACTGGGAAGACTTCTCCAAATAAATACTTAAGGCTCTGACAGGGCAGAGCAGGTGAAGTCTCCCCTCTTCCGCCGTCAGGTGGGGAGGGGGATGGAAAGCCTGAAGAACCAGAGACCGTGCTCCCTGAGATGGAACCTTGGGTATATAGCCCGGTCTAGGGTGTAAGATGGCCCTAACTCCGCCAGGGGCAAACTACAGGCAAGTTGGCGTGACCGCCAAGGCCTGGAGATCTCCCACTCTCCTGAGAGAGGTAATGGTGAGGAGAAAGGCCACCTTCAGGGTCAGGTTCTTCGGCTCAGCCTACTCCAGTGGCTCAAAGGGGGCCTCAGCCAACCCTTCAAGTACCACCGCCAGGTCCCAGGTTGGGACTCTGGAGCGAGCCGCAGGCCTCATCCTCCGAGCCCCACGGAGGAACTGTACAACCAGGTGGTGCTTCCCCAAGGGTCCATCACCTAGAGGTGCATGGAAAGCCCCAAGGGCAGCCACGTACACCTTCAGGGTGGACAGGGTAAGACCAGAGGAGAAGCGATCTTGGAGGAACTCCAGCACTGAAGCCTACTGGGCAGTTAACTGGGTCCACCTCACGCTCTCTACACCAAGTGGAGAATACGTTCCACTTGAGGCTGTACAGTCTCCTGGTGGAAGGAGCCCTGGAGCTGAGTAAAGTCTCGACTATCTCTGCTGACAGGCCTGTCTCTAGGTACCGAGCCCCTCAGGGGCCAAACCCAGAGGCTCCATATCTCTGGCCGGGGGTGAAATATTGTGCCCCCTGCCTGCGAGAGCAGATCACGGAGAGCCGTCTAGCAGAGCTGAAATGTCCGAGAACCATACTCGAGTGGGCCACCGGGGTGCTACTAAGAGCAGGCTGATGCCCTCCCGGCGGACCCACTCCAGAACTCCCGGGAGCAGAGCGATCGGGGGAAATGCGTACAGACGTAGCCTCGGCCATGTCTGCATCATGGCGTCCAGCCCTAACGGAGCTGGATGCCTGAGAGAAAACCACAGTGGACAGTGGGACGTCTCTCGAGACGCGAACAAGACCACTTCCACTGGGCCGAATCTCTCGCACATGGCCTCCACCGCTTCTGGGTGGAGTCGCCACTCCCCGGGCCTCAGCCCCTGCCTCGACAGGACGTCTGCTCCCTGGTTCTGGTCCCCGGGGACGTACATCGCTCTGAGAGATGACAGTTTCCCCTGGGACCACAGGAGGATTTGATGCGCCAGTCTGCAAAGAGGGCGCGACCTCAAACCCCCCTGGTGATTGAGATACGCGACAACCGAGGTGTTGTCTGAGCGTATCAGGACATGGTGGCCGCGGAGGTCCGGGAAAAAGCTCCTCAGAGCTTTTTAGACCGCCAGCATCTCCAGGCAGTTGATGTGCCATGAAGAATGCCGGGTCTCCCACAGACCTCTCGCAAAGCGGCCGTCCATGACCACGCCCCAGCCAGTGAGGGAAGCATCTGTTGAAACGGCTCTCTGGCAACATGATGCTCCCAGCACTGGTCCTTGGGACAGGAACCAAGGTTTCCGCCATATGACGAGGGAACGAAGGCATTTGCGCGTTACCCTGATCATACGAAACGGATTTCCCCTCGGGGAAAACCCCTTGGCCCTCAGCCACCACTGTAGGGGTCTCATGTGCAGCAGGTCAAAAGGTATCACCTTGGACGCTGCTGCCATGAGCCCCAGCAGTCTCTGAAACTGCTTCACAGTGAGGCTGCGGCCTGGCTTCACTCAGGAGACCATCGCCAGTATGGACTCCACGCGCGCGAGGGACATTTGTGCCTGCATCGACGTGGAGTCCCATACAACCCCCAGGAACGTAGTCCGCTCGGAGGTCGTCAACACGCTCTTCTTCGTGTTGAGTCTAAGCCCCAAGCACCTGATGTGGGCCAGAATGACATCTCGATGCCGAACCGCCATATCTGCGAGGGGAGAGTGCCAGACCGAAGGGAAGAACCCGATATTGGTACGCATCGCCCCCGAAAGCGAACCTCAGGAACTTCCTGTGACATGGAAGGATGGAAATATGGAAGTATGCGTCCTTTAGATCTATCGTGACGAACTAGTCCTCGGACTGGATCTGAGTCACGATGGCTGGAATTGTGAACATCTTGAACCTGAATCTCCTCAGAGACCGATTCAAGAGCCTGAGATCTATTATCGGACGCAACCAACCATCCTTCTTGGGAACTATGAAGTACCGGTTGTAGAACCCGGACTCCCTGTCTGCCAGAGGGACCCGTTCTATGGCCTCCTTGGCTAACAGGGCTTGTACTTCTTGTTCCATAACCCGAACCTGCTCTGGGCCGACCACAGTCCGGACCACCCCGTTGAACTTCGGGGGAGGAGAACCGAACTGAAGCCTGTAACCCAGCTCTACAGTCTGCAGGACCCATGTAGACACACTCGGAAGGCATGACCATGCGCCGAGATAATCTACTAAGGGAACCAGCCTCTCGAGGCTGGCCTCGGGTGTCAACCGAGACTCGTTCCCGACCCCCTGAAGCGGCTAACCGGCAGGGAGCAGTCGAGAACGATCTTTGGTGGGCGCACAAGTTCGCTGCCCAGTCGCAAGTGCTATTGGAGGCGACAAAGGCGCCGTGCGTGCGCGGGAAATCAGTGAGGCCCGAAGCGTCTTTGACGGCGGGAACACAGCACTGATTTCCCGAGAGCTCCTGGGGGAAAACGACCTCGGTCGCTCCTACCCGGGAGAGGGGGCTGGCCAGCAGGGGCCTCATCTAAGGGAGCAGCTCGACAGGGCCGCAACACTAGGGCGGACACTGCGCTTAGCAATCGCCTGAAACTGATGTGTCCCACTTTACTAGCAGACCCGAACCTACGCGCTGCCTTTTTTTTTTTTTTTTTTTGGCAACGCGAGATTGAATCTTGCACTAGGAAATGGCGAGCCTCGGAATCAGACAGCTCACACATCGGGTCCTCCACCCCGGGGGAAGAAGCCGCAGCGCGGGCTTCCACACGGGGAAGGAGAACAATGGAACTGTCAACAGGGAAGGAGAAGATGCCTCAGCACTCTCAAGTTCCCCTGACAGACCCATCTGCGAGTCCCATGATTGATCAACGTGCTGTCTTTTTTTTTTTTGTTTGACAGACACGGGACCAGCCAAGGAGTTCGCGAGCCCTGAGAAATGCTTGTGAACAACGTTGGTAGACAAACAACACCAAATAACACTGACAAAACACAGAGCGCTCCGCTGAAGAGCAAAAGCTGGTGTGTGTATGCATCAGCGTCCCTTATGTGTCTTCCGGGTATGCCGTCATCTACTACGTCATGACGCACCACCAATCAGATTGCCTTGATTTCATTCATACTTCAGATGTGCAACGCTGTGGGCGTTCCCAAAGTGTCGACGACGCAGTGCAAGTTCCCTCGAAGGGGAACAGGACTACATACAAGAGTACTGTGATCGTGACAGTCCCACTTTATTTTAAGTGTATTTAACTATTATGTGCTAACATTTAAATTAATCACTTGATATAATGCATTTATTGTGTACATTTCGGGTGTTCAAACTTTTTTTTAAAGGGGGCCAGATTTGATGTTGTTGACACACCTGGGGGTCGGATACTTCTCCTTCATTTTATATACAGTCAAACCAATAAAAACACCTGACCATGTTTTGCTTAAGTGTTTTTTCTTTAATTACTAATGCAACCTTTTACATAATTAAGCATTGCTTGGTAATTGGTTGACCTAAATTGGTATTATCTAAAATGGATTACAATCAACCAATCAGCTGTTAAATTTAAGTACAAATTTAACAGCTGATTTGTTGATTGTAATCCATTACATACCTTTCTATCAAAGTTATCTGACATTATCAAGATTAATTTGTTCTGGCACAGTTTCTTGAGTTCTTTTCATATTTTATTACCATTTTCTAAACTATAGCGAATATGATTATCCCACATTTCTGCCTCAATACCACAGTTAGAGTTAGTGTTACTACAGTAAACCCATGATAAATGTTGGTGATTTGTGGATTGAAAAGTATTCTAACTAGATTGTTGTTGCACAAAGTTTCTCCTGTTTTCTGCGTCAGTGTTGCTGAGAATGTCAGCACTGTTTCATCTGGCTTTAAACTAATTTAAATCACAGAGACATTAGTGGTTTGTATCGGAGACCTCTGCACCAAACTCAAACGCTTCTCACTAGATCTCACTGCACTGTTTAGTGGTCACGTGATTGAGCGAGTAAACTCCTTTGTTCTGAACTTGTCTTTTGAGCACAGCTAATAAATGATCCGTAAGGCACGGTTGAAACAAGTAGAGCTTTTCTGCTTTTGGCACGTTCAAGGTTTCTCATTCGTAACAGAGTTAAAAAAATACAAGTTCAAAGTTTAATTTCTGTAAATAAACTAATTACACTGTTGACCCTTCCTTCAATCTTTAGCCTACCCTTAAACCATAGCACTAAACCTGTTTCAGTTTTTAACTTTTTTTGTGCACAACACTTGTCTTTTCATATAGGCACATGAGGGATGTACTGTAGTAATAAAGGACATTTCATGCCTTTGCATGACTTTGTCAAGGAGCTACGGCATATACCCTCAATATGGTTTCTTTCCCTCCTGAGAGAGGTTCATGCAAGCATGGAGTGTTTGCTCTGTTTTAATGTGGGGATATTGCGAATAATTGCTCTGCCTGTCCAAATAAAGAGCGAATCTCTGAAGAACAAAGCTTGTCTTCTAGAAAACGGTAGGAGTTAAAAGACATGTCCATTAGGAGATCCCAAACATGAATCCCTATTTCATGCTTCTTTAAAAGCATTAGGTGTTTTTCTTTCTTTCCCTTTTATATGGTTCTTAAGCTATTTTAATAGCAATGGCATTTGTTTTAATACGCAGCGGCAGCCCTTCTAAACCACAAACAAGCACCACAACAGCTTCTACGCAGAACTCTAAATAAGTTTGCACTGGACTGAGGCCCAAACAGTCACATGCACTTGAGGGAAATTAAAATATGAATGTCCATTTATTATATCAACTGAAATATTTATCATATTCATCATGGCTACTACAGCAGAAGTCTGTAATTTGTTGTGTGGCATGTCATATCTCATATTTAAAGCGGTACTGTATATAGCAGGTCTTTAATTAAAAAGAGCTGAACCGTTACTTATTTATGCCTAATTTTACATTAATGTTTGTTTGAAGATGGCTTATTAAAGATAGTAATGTTGTCCAGCCAAGAGCAGTGTATGTTTTAATAGTTTTCTTGGTAGTATTGTTGTTAATACTCCATAATTACCAATTTTGCATGTAAATGTAAAGCTCACTGTGAGTGAGAATTGGTAATACCATGTGCTACCTTTTGTTTTACCCCAATATTATAAAGCAGCATAAATTTGATTTTAGTCCTTATTAACTCCAGAAAAGTGTTTGTTGTGCATGAAAGTTATAATTAGTCTGCACTTTTGTCAAATTTTGGCTATTGCAGCCTACCAAAGGTGATAAATAGATTTTTTTTTAGATGCAACAAAATAAAGGCTGCTGGAGAATTAGGCAGATTTGCCCCAGACGTGAAGGAGTTTGTATAAAACACACACAAGTAAAGCAGCCTGAAACTGCTGTCACAGCAAAACATGGGTTAAAGAAATATATAACGGCAATTAGACAAGGAGCAAACACTGTCATGGTAAAATGCTAGTGGTAATTTAACATAAGTGCTCACTTGGACCTGGCTTTTTTCTCAGCTGTTTTCTCACACTAATGTATTTGTTTTACTATGTCTATGTCCTGAGGTGATTCTGTGTACATGGGGATTAAGATGGAATGTATTCCATTTATTGAAATTAATAAAAATTTGGCAAAAATCTATAGGTTTGTGGTTGGAGAGTATGCACTATTAAGCTATGAATCAAATTAGGTATACCAAATGCATGCCTGGTAATACTATTATATTAATATATATATATACAGTATACTGTATATGAGTAAACTAATACGCAATATAGCGCAAGTCTCTTTTTCCCTCTCATTATCAATGCACAAATAACTTGAAAAACTATTTTCTTCCACTGACATTTTAATACTAAGCCTACACTTTGACCTTTGCAAAAAATTCTAGCTTTTGTGGAGACATTGGACAGAAAAAAAAATGATAAGCACCAGGGATTGATGGATTACCAGAGCATTGCAAAGCTTTCTGGGGAGTATTTGAAAAAAGACATTTCCATGGTTCTACGGGAAAATAATAAAGCTCCAAAAATCTATCAATGCGAAACTCTTTCTTCACTTCCAAAGATGGAAGACATTTGCTTGCTTTTGGTCTCTCTCTCTCTCTCTTTTACTGAACTACAAATGTAACATTCGTCTTGACTTTCATGTATTAAATGCAATATTATGATCAATTAGTTTTCATTTTAAATATTTTAATAGTCAGAGATTTAGTATTATTTATATAGCCAACTATTATAGTATTTATTACTATTTTAAATAATCTTTATGTATGTATTTTCATTTCATTTCATTTAATTTTAGTTTAAGCCTATTAATTCTGTTATGTGCTTTTGACATTGACAGTTTTATTTATATAATATTTCTATTTAGCTTTTATTTATATTTATTTATTTATGTTTTAGTTTTTGTCATTTTTGTAAAAATGCCTTCAACTTATATACCAAGGCAACATTTTTGTAACAAGTTTTTCACCGAATATTCATATTCAATTAAAAAGAAATTAAAAATTAAAAAATTAAAAAATTCTGATGAAAAAAAGTATTTATACATACAGTAATATATATAATCTTGTACCAAAAAAAAAAAAAGGTATAGATTAGTAGTAGTCTGTGATGAAGTTTATGTTTCTTTGTTTATTATGTTTGTCTACTTTCTGGACTTTAAATGCCAACTCTTTAAAGACTTAACTTTAAGTCTTCCTTAAGACTTTTTGCTTCAGATACCTTAAGTTTACACAGGGCCAAATATAAGAGTAGATGCATTTACTCATTTAAGGCTAGAAGATTCATCCCTTCAGAAACATCATATGCACAGCACTGTATAAGCACACACACACACACACACACACACACGCACAAACGCACACACATGCACACTGTGAGTCTGCTACGAGGTCTCAAGAGTGCATCATTTTCAAGTGCAAAGCTCTGCAGTTTGACTACGGGAGCTCAGCAGCCAAGGGAGATCTCATTAAAAAATGCCAAATCCACAGGGGAAAAAACAAATGCTTCCATTTAAAAGTGTAAATATTTTTTTTATGATATTTTTGCACACAGATACAGATTCTCATTGATATTGTTTTGAGCTATGCATTATGGTAGGATTTTCATATACTCACTCTAACACATCTCTGTTAAACGGCTTCTTGCTGTTGCCAAGAAACTCGCCAATCATCTGTCGGCTCAACCCCTTCCTCTGGAGCAGGAAGTGCGCCACACCTATAGGCGTATCCGGAATGAAACCACGAGAGATGAGAAACTGGAGGCCCTTGTCTGGATTTCTGTTGGATTCACAGAAAAAGAGGTAGATAGTGGAAGGGAGTTGGGGGGCAGAGAGAGAGAGAGAGAGAGAGAGAGAGAGAGAGAGAGAGAGAGAGAGAGAGAGAGAGAGAGAGAGAGAGAGAGAGAGAGAGAGAGAGAGAGAGAGAGAGAGAGAGAGAGAGAGAGAGAGAGAGAGAGAGAGAGAGAGAGAGAGAGAGAGAGAGAGTAAATATTAGGACTGTTAACATTTTAGATAACAACTATCTTCCAATATTAATAGTATTAATAGTACTTTCTAAGAGATATTAACAAACAAATATAAAATATAAATATTTTTGGGCTCTCTTAGAAACATAATGTTGTAATAGTATAATATTAATATTGGAAGTTAATGCATTGACTTATACAGCAAAAAAAAAAAAAAAAGTTAAACATAGGAAACCACAACAAACTTTACAACCACCCAAAATACCCTTGAAACAGCAACATAGCAACCACTCAGAATACCTTAGCAACCACAAATGCATTATTTACCAGCCAGAACACCTAGCATTGTGACTGAAGGTCAGAACAAGTTATACATTTGATGCTTCTAGTTTGCTCAAAATATTTCCCTCAGATGAAGTTCAAAATTGGACTGCTAATCATATGAACAGAAAATAGTGCAACAACACATTTTCATGTCATTGGCACCATATTTGATTTGAGAGGAGAAGATTATTAGCGAAAAGCCATTCAAAAATTGACCTATTTCCCACACAAAATTATGACTTCAGAATATGTGGAATTTTTTTTTCACTTTATGATGTCCTATTCACCTTATGTAGCAATGAGGAAGTATTTTCTGTGATTGTGTGGGCACTTTCAATTTATTCGTCGCTAAAGTTAATAACTGCACAATAACTAAATAATTTGAGCTACAAACCAGTGTGTTACGATATCATGCCTTACATTTACAAAGAAAGAAAGAAAGAAAGAAAGAAAGAAAGAAAGAAAGAAAGAAAGAAAGAAAGAAAGAAAGAAAGAAAGAAAGAAAGAAAGAAAGAAAGAAAGAAAGAAAGAAAGAAAGAAAGAAAGAAAGAAAGAAAGAAAGAAAAACAGCATTCCTACAGCATTGAACATTACAATGAAAAAGCGATGAATGTTAATATTAATAGCACCATATAACAAAGGTCAAGTTAATCAAGTCAATGAAATTGCGAATTGAATTGACATTAAATGATTATATTCTGCCACGTCTCGTCTGTGTTTGTGTTTTGCTTCAGCTTGACTTTGAGTTAGTTTTGCACTGTTCTCAGATCAGGTTTGTTCCCATGTTTTTTGATTTGCCTTCATGTGTCTTACCTGTGTCTTGTTAATTTCCTTGTTTTTATAATTTTAACGTACATTTAAAGTTTTTTTCTGTATTTGTATAATAGTTTTCTGCTAAAATGACAATTTTTTACTTAATAGAAAGTTTAAATAAACAGACTCTTACTAGATATGGATGGCCCAGTCAACTTGTTTATTAATCACCAGTGCCCATTTTTCCCACTTTTCCATCACAATAAACAGGCAAAACCCTTCCAGAACTATATCATTCAACTGCATATCATTTCATTGTCCTTACAATAAAACATAGTGACAGGATTTTTATTGTAACTGACAAACAGGCTGTTCATAAACTACATCATGTTCCCCTCAGTAAAGCTAGACTGTGTCTGCAAGGGTTGTACATTTATTATGAGGAGTAAATCATTGTAATGAATAGGGAAGAAGAGTGAAATAGGGAGATTGTAGAATGCAGTCAGGCAAACATGGTTCTCTCAGCATGTGGATGAATGAAAGTTTGCTGGACCCTCTATAAATCCATGCACTTTTTTTTCCAGGGCAAAGACTTAGCGATGAGAATGCTGACCAAAGGAATAAAGCAACTCTATAAAGTACAGCCGAGAAGCTTCTTTCTGTCCCTCGTTGTCACTTTTATTGTCTAAAGGCTGGAAAGCGTTGACATTCTGGTTATTGATAAGCCACTGAATGGAAAAATAGAGGTTATTAATGCCCACTTGGCTTCTGTGGAATGGGAAGGTGTCTGAGGAAATTGCATGAGATTGTAGCCTTTCAAGAGAGCCTCACAAACCTGCTTTATCATGGCATGTACATATTTCTACATCTTTATATCGAAAAATAACAAAACATTTTATATTTCTTTATGGAATAGTAAATACCAAAAATACCAAATTTTAGTTCTTAATAACTTCTTTTTTTCTTACCAGTCTCAAATAGTTTGAAACCCATATTATGTTATTTGTACTGTGGAACACATAAAGAGATTTTTTTGAACAATAACCTTTTCTTATTCATCTTATTCTTGATGTCGAGGCGTCCGGTCTCATCTACTTCCAGTTATTTTAGCTGTACAAAAACTGTCTATTATGTTGCTTGATATTGCAAACTTATATTTGAGTGTTGTTATTGTTAAATAAATAATAAAACATTTTCGTAATCAAAAATGTTTAAATAAAATGTTAAAATTAGATAAAAACCTCCAAAAAAAATTGAAATGCTGCCTTGGAATCTAAATGAAATACAATAAGTATAACTAAGTACTAAAACTAAAATAAAATAGACACACACACACACACACACACACACACACACACACACGTGTTTTCATGTTTTATGGGTACTTTCCACGGACATAATTATTTTTATACTGTACAAACTGTATTCTATCCCCTAACACAAACCCTACCCATCACAAAAAACTGTCAGCATTTTTACATTTTCAAAATATAATCTGTGACCCTGAACCACAAAACCAGTCATAAGTCTCCCAGGTATATTTGTGGCAATATCCAACAATATTGTATGGGTCAAAATTATAGATTTTTCTTTTATGCCAAAAATCATTAGGATATTAAGTAATTCCATGAAGATATTTTGTAAAATTCCTACCATAAATATATCAAAAATGTATTATTAGTCGTAATATGTGTTGCTAAGGACTTCATCAGATCAACGTTAAAGGTGATATTCTCAATATATCTAGATTTTGTTTTCCTATCCTAACAAACCATACATCAATGGAAAGCTTATTCATTCAGCTTTCAGATGATGTATAAATCTCGAAAATTTACCATTATGGTTTTGTGGTCCAGGGTCACATTTAGTATGAATTATAAGCCGGTTTCCTCATGGGGACCATTTTTACATTTGTGACCAGTCACGGAAGTCTGGGGCATTTTGAGTTATTCACATATTCTGAAAGTGTATTCTCCAAGCTTTCCAACGATGTGTAACACATGGAAATCGCCTCGGTTACGACTGTAACCTTGGTTCCCTGAAGAGGGAACGAGCGTTGCATCGAATGACGCTATGGGGAACGCTTGCGTGATGAAGTCATGAAGCACATGTGAAATCAGTCCAATAGTGTGAGGGAACGTCAGAGGCGGATGACGTCATAAACCAGGAAGTATAAAGCCTGCCAAAACAAAGCCGCGCTAGCTTCGTAAGTCTGAAGTAGTCGCTTTGACAGGCATGTAGGAGATATGGCAGGACGATGCAACGCTCGTTCCCTCTTCAGGGAACCGAGGTTACAGTCGTAACCGAGGCGTTCCCTTTCAAGGGAACTCCCGTTGCATCGAATGGCGCTATGGGGAACGTTAATACCAATGCCACCATAGCGAGACGTGCCTGTCCAGTGTGAAAAAGCAGCACTAGGACTACAAAACCCCAGACCCTGGTGCAGAGTCCAAGTCCAAAGAGTATAACCTGACAAATGTATGCGGTGAGGACCAACCCGCCGCATCACAAACGTCCTGCAGAGCCACTCCTGAAATAAGGGCCTTAGAGGCCGCCATACTCCTAGTAGAGTGGGACCGGACGGCCAAGGGAGAAGGTCGTCCGACCGACTCATAAGCCAGTGAGATAGTCTCAACCACCCACTTGCTCATTCTTTGCTTAGGTGCTGGGGACCCCTTGTTGGGGGGCCCGAAGCACACGAACAGTTGTTCCGTTTTACGGCACAGGGCAGCTCTGTGGACATACGCATCTAAAGCCCTCACAGGGCAAAGGTAATTATTTTTCTCCTGGTCCGGATTGAGGAAAGGTGGAGGACAGAAGGCCTGAAGAATAATCGATCTAGCTACGTTAGTAGGGACCTTAGGAATATAACCTGGCCTAGGATGAAGGAAGGCCTTGACCATGCCAGGTGCAAACTCCAAGCACGAGGGTGCAACAGAAAGAGCCTGAAGATCTCCTATCCTCTTAAGAGATGAAATAGCGAGGAGGAACAGAGTTTTTAAAGTCAGAAACTTAGCCTGAACCTCTTCCAGCGGCTCAAAGGGAGCCTGGGACAGGCCCTGGAGGACTGTAGCCAGGTCCCACGCCGGCACCCTGGTGCGAACTACAGGCCTCAGCCTCAAAGTACCACTGAGGAAACAAGACACCAACGGATCTTTACCCACAGATAACCCACCCAGAAGAGTGTGGTAAGCACCAATGGCCGCCACATACAACTTCAATGTGGAGGGGGATAGACCTGCATTAAACCGTTCCTGCAGGAACTCCAGCACTGTACCAACGGGGCAGTTAACTGGGTCCTGGTGACGGCTACTACACCAAGAAGTGAACACTGTCCATTTCAGAGCGTAAAGCTTCATCGTGGATGGAGCTCTGGAGTGAAGAATGGTATCTACAACCTCGGTTGAGAGACCCGACCTTATGAGCTGGGCCCCCTCAGAGGCCACGCCCATAGATTCCATAGTTCTGGACGGGGGTGGAATATTGACCCCTCTGCTTGGGACAGAAGGTCCCTCCTGACCGGCAGCCTCGGCCACGCCTGTACCATAGCATCCAGCCCCAGCGGAGCTGGATGCGTGAGGGAGAACCAGAGTGGACAGTGAGATGTCTCTCGAGACGCAAACAGATCCACTTGAGCCCGGCCTCCCTTGAACACCCTCCAAATCTGCTCCACCACCAAAGGTCTCACGTTGGATGCTGCTGCCATCAGACCCAGAATTCTTTGAAACTGTTTTACGGTGAGTGACTGGCCTAGTTTTACTCTCTTTACTGCTGACAGTATAGGCTCTATCCGTGCCGATGACAGGCACACCTGCATCGACACTGAATCCCATACCACGCCTAGAAAAGTGGTCCTCTGAAGTGGAGAAAGCACACTTTTTTTGGCGTTCAGCTGTAACCCCAGCTCCTTCATGTGAGCAAGAACGACATCTCGATGCCAAACCGCTACCTGACACGAATGAGCTAGAATCAACCAATCGTCGATATAATTCATAATGAGAATCCCCTGCAGGCGCATAGGCGCCAGGGCTGCATCAACGCATTTCGTGAAAGTGCGGGGTGAAAGTGCTAGACCAAATGGAAGAACTCTGTATTGGTATGCTTTCCCCCCGAAAGCAAACCTCAGGAACTTCCTGTGATATGGAAGGATGGAAATGTGGAAATATGCCTCCTTGAGATCTATCGTGACAAACCATTCCTCGAACCTGATCTGTGGAACGATTTGTCTCAAGGTTAACATCTTGAACTTGAGTTGCATGACCGCCTCGTTCAGCACCCGAAGATCTAAAATGGGACGCAGACCCCCATCCTTCTTTGGAACTATGAAGTACCGGCTGTAAAACCTGGCTTCCCTGTCTGAGTGAGGTACATATTCTATGGCCCCTTTCTCTAACAGGGCTTTTACTTCTTGTTCCATTACCAGAACCTGCTCGGGGCCCACCACTGTGGGTAGGACCCCCATAAACCTGGGCGGGCGAGACCCGAACTGTATTTGATACCCTTTTTCTATAGTGTGCAGGACTCAACGAGAAACATTTGGCAGTAGCTTCCACGCTGCCAAGAAGTTTTCTAGAGGTACCATCTTCTCGAGAATGAACGGAACTTCAGTCAGAACGGTGCCCTGTAACGGCGAACCGGCAGGGAACACCTGAACTGACTGCTCTAGGACCCTCCTTGGAGGGGGCATGCAGCCCAGGACCACTACATTTCTGGGTGGACCCTGGGACACACACTCGTGGGAGACCGCTGCGCCCTGTGACACCAGAGGTGGCAGGGTTTGCAGAACGACCATCAGAGGGCACCAAAGGGAGACAGGCACCGTATAATGAGGTGTACACTACTTCCCTTCGGGGAGGAACTTTACTGAACTAGAAAAACACTGAAACACTGATCACACAAAGCGCTACTTCAGACTTACGAAGCTAGCGCGGCTTTGTTTTGGCAGGCTTTATACTTCCTGGTTCATGACGCCTCTGACGTTCCCTCACACTATTGGACTGATTTCACATGTGCTTCATGACTTCATCACGCAAGCGTTCCCCATAGCGTCATTCGATGCAACGGGAGTTCCCTTGAAAGGGAAGTGATCATATTTGGAGAAGTTGTGGCCATTTGAAAGTAGGCACTCAAAAAACCTTAATAGGGAGAAATGACCTTTGAACATTTTGCAGTTCTCACCTGTTCTCACCTGCTGGGAGTGACAATAGGGCTCATTTACATCTCATTTAGATAAGCCATACCCCCTGTAAAGCTGCATGGTTGCATAGCAACGACAGACCCAATGGGATGCATTGTGTAGCATTAGGACTTTTTGAACAGGATTCTGTGATAACCGTGATCATTTTGGTCACTATAATCATGAAATTAAATTTTCATGCCATTTCATCTCTAGTTATGATCAACTATGATCAACTAAAATTAACTATAATTATGTGTTTTTATAGTATAATATGCAACGTACAATTTTCTATAAGAAAAAAATATAGAATTCTATATATTTTTTTATATTTATTCTATATTTTTCTATATTTTGTTCTTTTCTCTGACATTTAAGGGTAACATAGGCCTACAAAGACTCTTTTAGATCTAAAACAGTTTGGATAGTTGTTAATACAGTGTTCCCACAGCTTGGTTAACTTCAAATTCAAGAACCTTTCAAGGACTTTCCAGGTCCAGCTTTTATTCATTTATTTTTGGCCATGACAGAGGTCTGATATTCTATTTGTCATATTTCTGTTTTGCATAAAACTGAAGAATATTCGGTACATTCTATACTGTATTCTAAAATGATCTGATATTAACTTTTGCATGGATTTTATTGAAAAGAGCTTAGGCTCATGTAACCGATCTATTTTTGCAATATTTCACGGTGTGTCTGTGAAACGCTGAGGTACCGTATAGTTTTGTGCGCACGTGAACATCATGGCAACGTACAACACAAAGTACCTCACGCGGGAAACACTTAACGTAACACGTAAATGCAAGTAACAAACGTAAATCAAGCATAGTCCACGAAGTGTTGGCGAAATAACACATTATCAGACCGGAGAGAATAAAACGGAATTTCTTCCAGAACATTTCTTGCACAAAATAAATTCAAGCACTTTCAAGGACCTGTATGTATATTTATTTTCAGTCATGTCGTTGTACACAGCCCTCTCTTTCTGCACAAGGGAAAGATGATCGTGTTGCTTCTTTACTGCTCAGACTTTCTATCATCTGGGAGGTTTGCAAATTGCACTTCGCATCAGCTGCTCGTTATTGCTTTAGCACTGCCAGCAGAGATCTGTGCGCGGCCAGCCACCAGGGTTGCCAGGTTTTCACAACAAAACCCACACAATTGCTACTCAAAACTAGCCCAAATCAAGCCCAATCGCGTTTCAGGGGGGGCTTCTCCGGTAAAAATCGCATTTGGGGGGTAAAATATGTGTTTTTTTGGCATGGTTGCCTACTAAAATTCGCATTCCCGGGGCTAAATATCACATAATTGGGCTCGCTTCAACCAGCGGACAAGCCGATTTCAAACTCAAAGTGTATGCTACTATGTGTATGTAATTTTGAAAAAAACGCTTCTTTCTCATTTTGCTCGAAAGTTGTGCTGCTGACTTGTGTCCCTACTTTCCGTGACTGGTCACATTTTATCCCCTTACCTTACACTAATCCTACCCCTAAACCTACCCATCACAGAAAACTTTCTGCATTTTTACATTTAAAAAAAAAAAAATCATTCTGTATGATTTATAACCTTGTTTCCGGGTTTCCACTGTTATACTTTATCTGAATGAGTACAGAATCTCCTGATCAAAACACAGAAACATTCCCAAAAAACATTCCCATTCAGTTCACGAGGCAGGTGAAAACTCAATTTAGAATGGTACTCACTCCGCTTACCAACGTCCCTTGTTGTTCACACGTCAATGTCCTCTATATGTCCTTTACATGCTCTTTCCAACATATATACACACTCACTGAGCCCCTATAATCCTTTCTTAATTATCTGTTTAGAGAAAGCACATTTCAGTCCCCAAATCTCTCTTTTAATCCAAACTCAGATTTTAGCATCTCGTCCCAGAGCGCACACACACAGGGTCTACCTGCTTTAGATTCAGTCTGAGCTGTCACAGGTATTAGGCTAGCCTGCAGAAAATGAACTGCTGGAACTAATGACAACCCCTCTCTCTTTTCACTCACTCTCTTGGAGCAAAACCTCCATTTGATTAAAAATTGGCTTATCCTTATCTGTCGGGGTTTTTGAGGTGATGACGTGTGGGTAAGGGAGAGACTGGTTTATTTTTATTTTGTTTTCTTTGATAGTGTTAAAAGTAGGGATTTCGATCGATTAACAGATTTAATCTAATTAATTCCATAAACTGGCAATTAATTAATCAAAAAATCACATATATTAATAAGTATTAATAAGTAAGCTAAGTATTGTGTTGTGCACATCAAAGTATTTTAATATATTATACATTCTTTGGAGTCTCTAAAGCCGCGTTTTCACTGCAGGAACTTTACCCAAGGGTGGTATACTCCGTGCGTTTCGACCGCAGGGACCAGGGTCTAAATTTCACCATCAGAAAGTCCCTGCTCGCGAGGTAGTACTTTTTCAAAGTTCAGGAACTTTCGGGGGTGGGATTTGGGTGCTGAACATGCTGATTGGTTGACTCCACGCAGCATTTTATTTCAACCACCATTTTTAAAAGTCTGTTGCGGTGCGTACAGTAAGAGTTGTTTGCTATTTGAATCAACAATGGAGTTTAAAAAAATATGACCGATGGACCAACGAAGAGGTTCAGGCTTTATTAAGCTTATATGCAGAGGATGGAATCCAGCGGGAACTGGAAAGTTGCATGCAGTCCACCGGACTAATTTGCCTAATTTTCACTGTACTTTAGACCGTGATGGAAACGCAGATAGCAACAGGTCTGGGGTAAAAAAGTTTTCTAGGGGAAAAAAAGTTCCTGGGACAAATTGTTCTGGGTCATTTTATAGGAAACGCTACTTGAGTAGATTTGTATGTACAAACATTTTATTAAATTGTATAAAAACTTGGTTTGGTCATGAATTACTCAATGTTTTTGTAGTTGTTGTTTGCTTTTTTTGAATAATTCAAATGACTCACTCACGCTATAAGTCAGTCTACTGCCCTAAAGATGTATCCTGTAGAAAAGGTCAATGGACAAATCTAAACGGATTCAAAAGTTCAAAAACACAATTTTCAGCTAAAAACTGATTTTTATTTATATGTTTAGAGGACAATTGTGTTTTGGGTGCTTGAAAACGCAAACTTTTTGAAAATGATACCGTTATCCTCTCTGTGTTAGCTACAAAAACATGAATGTGTGAAAACAATGACGTCATGCGCATGCGTATTAAGTGGTCAGTCTATAGGCGCGTAGTGTTTCTTTACAAAGTGACATCACCATCTACTGGCCTGGAATGAATAATACGTTTTTAGTCATTTTATGCTTAATTTTTCAACAAAGCCTTTTTTGCTGTTTTCAGTACATTGTTGTTGTGTAAACATACCCTCAAAAGAGGGTTGTTGTTTTTTTTTCAAAAAAATATTCAAAACTGACAAAAAAAAAAATTTGAAAACATAAAACATTTATTATTCATTGACAAAACTGGTCCAAAGGAGAAAGAAATTGGGTTTTGAAGAACAGGAGGGAATCTGAGAGTAAACGTCAAGATGAGAGTAAATGATGACACAATTTTCATTTTTGGGCAAATTAATCCTTAAATGACAGCTGAAGCTGAGTTATTTGTGGGATTCAGCCATATGTTCAAAATTATCACTGGACTTTTCTTTACTTAAAAGAAATCTGATGAGCGGTTGGAAAATAAACAGTCTCCCACTCAACTTGGCAGCCAATATATAGCCCTTCCAGCTGACTCATAATCAAGTGCACATACACATACATTCACTCACCCATAATGAATCCAGATGAATCCCTTCTGTTACTTTATACTGTGAATTTTGTCACCATCAACGCAGGGTAAAGAAGGTTTCACATGGTGAAGATGGAAAATAAATGAGTAGATTATGTACTTTTCCTTTTGCAAGATCGATAAAGAGCCGCTGTGTGTAGATGCAAGCCTATTTGTCAGTTATGTAAGTTACCACGTCAGGATCACACTGTTAGATGCTGTCTGGAAATGTGATTTAAAAAAAAAAAAATAATTAAACGTTCACTCGGGACTCAAAATGCATTCATTAAAAAGTATGTACAATGTGTTTCACCCTGGACACTGAAACAGCAATGAAAGGGAAAAAATGGAGATCTTGTATGGTTTAATATACTACAGAAAAGCACTGCTTCATCTGAATAAGGTTTTAACTTTTTAAAGCCACATTTCTCCAATGACTTTTTATAGCTGATAAAGAACTTTTAATCGGGCCCTCTATCTTCAGATTATGGCTATGCTTTAAAGGAACTATAAATGACACTGAAGTGCCACTGCAAGGTCATGGGGAAATAAATGCAGAAGTAAGGGTAAAAGTCAACTATTTCTTCCATTATTGGAGAGGTATCTTAAATCTTTCGTTTAAAATAGATGGTAAAATGGAAAAGGGGAGCCAGAACAGCGAACCCACTTTATGTTAAGTGCCTTTAACCACTATGAGCTAACATTTAAATTAATCTATATTGACCCTTGCCTTACACCTTAACCCAAGGGTTTTCAAACTGGGGTCTGGGGACTCCCAGGAGTCCTCCAGAAGGTTCTAAGGTAGGGTTCTCAAACTCAATTTACCTGGGGGCCGCTGGAGGTAGACTCTGGGTCAGGCTGGGCAGCATCAAGTATAAAAAAAAAAAAAAGGAGCACAACTGATCCAATCTTCTCGATCTTTATTGTTAACAGTTCTTCAACATAAATGTTTCTTCTGAACATGAACATGAATTTGAACTTTCCTTCTAAACATGAACGTTTCTTCAGAACATAGGCTTCTCTTGCCTACTCTATTTTTAAAAATAAAGCATATAGAAATTCAATCATTATGTAATAATGAAATAATGAATGATTTTAATTGTATTTAAAATAATAGACTAATTCAAAGCAAGGCTGAAACCAGGTCAAACAGAACAGTGAATTAAATTCTAGGTCTAATTCTAGTTGGGAAATAATCTTTTTGGGACTATTTGCAAACAATATTTGCATTAATTTGCGTCAAATATATTATTAGTCCCAAGATTCTTTGCATGAGTGAATAAATACAGAGATCTGCGATTAACATTTGAATTCCCTAGTGGTCTGGTGGTAGAATTTTTTTCTCTTAAAATCAAAGATGTTCATCAATGATTGTATATTAAGAGCATGCACGTTTGTGTGCATTTTGTTTTGTGATTTCACCGGAAAGAGTAGAGTCTCTCTCCGCAACGGCATTAAGCGATAGATTGACGTGCTCGTCTGTGTGTGAAAGAGAATGTAAACCCTGCCTACTTTGGTTTGATTGGCCATCTCAAACATTTCAATCACGCGGTGTCAACCAATTATACTGCATGAGGGAGGGGCGAGCCAACTCTCTCTCACACACACACACACACACAAAGGAGGCAGCAAGCGTGGCAAGCTCGGCACACGCAATGACTCAGCAAATGGTGCTTTTCAGAACAACGCGGGCTGCACTAACACTAAACTTTGAGTTTGTCAAGTAGAGGGCCACAAAATATCATCCCACGAGTTTGAGACCCATGAAATTTCAGAGAGTAAAAAGACAAAGCAAAAATGGTTAAAGTCGTTCTAAATGTTTATCTCCTTTCTTGCCATATACATCCTTTCCAGAATGTATATGTTTGCTTTGTATCTTTTAGTGAGTTTTTCTCACTATAGTTCCCTTTATCTAGCTCACTAGGGTTGTAAGGCAGTACCTAAGCTAGTACGTAAGCTGCTTACATACATTTATTGTGAAAGTTTATACAAATAGTTTTCTTCACGTTCATACATTCAACATTAAGGCCCAATCCCATTTCTACCCCTTAGCCCTTCAATTTCCCCTACCCCTTTGTTTTGCACGTTCATGTGAAGGGGTAGGGGTGTCTCGATTCTCTTTTGCCGTGGTAGGGGTAAGGGGAAGGGCCAGATAGCCCTTCAAATGAAGATTTTTCAGGACCACACTTCGAAGGGGTATGAGGAATTTCGCTGTATACACAGACTACCGTGCTGCAGCTGCTAGAATGCGTGATGTTGCCACTCGGGATCGATCACTTATGTGTTGCCTGGCTGCCAGTTTCTCTGTAACTTGCTAAATGCTCTATTTGAGTGTTGTAAACACAAATTAATAATACAGTTCAAAGAAATATCTGGTCATCCTTCAACGCAGTCGATGTTTACATCACGTATTGTCTGTAAACCATAAACTCTTGCGTTACCAGGGCAACAACTGACACGTTTGTATTACATTGCAAAGAGCTCCGTTATCGCAGCAGCGCAGTAGAAAACAAAACCATATTCGGATCGGCACGGAATGGAGCGGTTAAAAAACAAAGAGAACAGTTTGGCCCGATGGAAAAGCGGCTTCATAAGTCTTGTTCTGTATCATTCTGTATTGTCTTAGGAAACTTGAAGGCTCTTATGTTTCTGAACTGAAAACGAGTATCATTTTATTAAGTCCAAATACAGCGCAAAACAACGCTGGGAGTGAGTAATTTGTTAAAGTGCTCGTGCCTGATTTCTGTTAGACGCACTTCACTGCTGTTGAAACGGGGTATGATGACGTCAAAATCATTCACATCACATCATGACACGAATTTGCGATGTCTGTGACGTTTCAGAGCTCCAACATTCCACAACATTCGCGGTGACAGCTGAGAAAACGGACACTTCATCATCCAGTGAAGATGAGCTTTTCATTTTCTTTAAAAGACCGAAAAGAAGGTTTTGGGTGCACCCAGTCTTAAAGAACAGAGAGTCTGACGGGGAGTATGCTAATCTTGAACATGAGCTAAAACTTTATCATGGCCGGTTCCACACTTCCTTTTGAATGTCCGTGGGACAATTTGAGGAGCTCCTCCAGAGACAGTAGCAGCACATCTGACAAGACAAACCACACACTTCAGGAACCAATCGATCCGGAGCAACTATGTTTCCAGTTGAGTCACAATGTAAACATTTAAGTGCCACAGTCGTACTGACGGAAACACATTCACTTTCCATAGTCGCGGACACAAGGTTTAGAAAAAAATTAAGTTTTAACTCAAAAGGTTATGTTATTGTTGTCTGTAACCTACAGTGGGCAAACACAGCTGCAGCTGTACAGCTGTAACTACAACTACAACTGTAATCTCGTGAGAAATGCGATAACTGGCAAAGGTTAATGTTGATTGAAAAGCTAAGGACATCAACTGATTTTGGAGAGGACACTAATATAAAAAAACCTGAAGATACGGAGGGTGTGCAGTTGCCATTTCAAGCAGGAAGACTACAAACCGAATGTGCTTGAAATTAAGAGAGCCAATATGAAAGACACCGTGATTCCTTCGATATTCACCTTCCCAGAAGACGAACAGCCTGGGTCATCTGGTACTAAACACATTCGCCTAGAGGTAAGACTCAACATGATTTCTGATCACACCGTAGCCTATACATAGTGATATACACTGTAAAAAAAGTTTTTTTTTGACAAATTGTGAAAATTTATCATTACATATTGGCCCAATAAATGACTTCCAAATAATTATCCCCATGCAAAAAGTTGCATTGTACTAATCATAGCTTAAGGTCTTCACTCAAAATTAAAGTTGTATATTCACCGAACATATTTAATTGTGCTCAGTCAATCTATGAAGTCGAAGTGAAAAATCCATGTTGGATGAACAAGTCCAACGCCCGAAAAACTGTGTACGCATGCGCAAAATGCGCTTGAGGAAAACTGTTCATGTGGAGATTTCAAATGCAGAACGCACGAGCGCGAACAGACTGCAGAGTATTGGTGATTATTGAGCACCGTTGAACACAGTGACGTTAGATTGCATTTGACTTCAGCCTATTTCACGGCTCACGAATATTTTCTTATTCGTCCATTAATTCGTTTCATCCTCGTTATATAATGAAGTAACTTCTGTTCTGTCATTTGCCAGATGTGATGCAGGGAAAATTTGCCATTAATGTTTTTACCCTATGCAGTGCTGCGTTTTCTTCACCACATTAAGACATCCTGTTATGCAGAGACTTCTTGAATATTCAGAGTTTTTCCTTATTGAAAATAAGGTATTTTCTCCAAATATCCTGTGTTGGAATTGACTTGTTAATAAAGTAATGTGATAAAATGTCAACCCTGTTGTCTGTGTTCTGTATTTTGCTTAATATATTTATGTTTTTAGTAATTTTTGTCTTTTGGGACAGTGAGAAATAAAAATGTTTTACTACAATTTACAATATTTAATTGGACCAACCTCACAGTTTCAAAGTAAAACATTTCTCCAATTCAACATTTTCTAGTGACCGATCACATCTAAATGTTTTAGTTGGCCAAATTTAATTTCTGTGAATTAAATTGTATCAATTCACAGAAATTCAATTTGGCCAACTGAAAAATTTAGATGTGATCGGTCACTAGAAAATTTTAAATTGGAGAGGACTGATATTTTTTACAGTGTTGGTAAATTACATTTTTCCATTGGCTCAACATATTATTTCTAATTGAGCCCATGTTAACAGACTGTTGCCACAATGGATAAAATTCAATTCACAGAAATTCAAATTGGCCAATTGAAAAATTTAGATGTGATCGGTCACTAGAACATTTTGAATTGGAGAGGCCTTACATTTTTAACAGTGTAGTTGTTAGCAGTAAAACAGCAAAGTTAGCAAAGTAACGAGCTAACTTACTTGTCATGTTATGCTAACGTTACCACGCATATGCGCTGAGTAACTCTCCACTCTTGTAAATGATCTGAACGTGCTCCTCCCGAGCTTTGTTGATAAAACATTATTTAACGTACAGGGACCCGTTTCAATAAGGAGGTTCAACCAACTCTGAGTTTAAACCTGAACTCTGAGTTGACTTACTCTGAGATGGGAAACTCTGAGTTTTGGGTTTCAGAACAGCTGAATCGAGGTAGTTCAATCATCTCTGAGTAGACTGACTCTGAGTTAAGCACATGCACTCCAACTATGAAAAGCCACGATCAATGGAGCTCCGAAATTACGATTCACCATGGCAACAGCACCCAACAAAAAGATGTTTGCATGCTTCCGGGTCAAAATGTTAGTTTAATTCTTAATTATTTTAATTAAGTTTAATTCTCATGGTATCCAAAAGGCAAAAAAGTGTGGCAGCAGCTAAAAATGAAAAATAAAAATATAATTCAATCAGGTAAAGCTTTATGCATAAAATGTTCATGGGTGTAGGTTTAATGACTTTACAAACATTTGACATATTAAATAAATATCATTCAGTGTTCAATGTGCAGCAGCTTTTCCCACATAGACCCTTTTCACAGACTGTGATGACGTGTTTTAAAGCTACACTGTGTAAACTTTTTTAGTTTATTCTTAGCTAAAAACACTTAGTTCTTTCAAAAATATATGTGCTCATTAATGTATATTTACTTCTTTCAAGTAATAAAGTATTCCCGTAAGTTTATAATATGCCATTGAAAATACATACGGGTGAGGGGTTCAAATGCGGGTCGCCATGTTGCCCCTCCATCTTGAAAGTACATTAGCCAAAGAGGGACATACCCGTAAATTCAAGCTTTGCCTTTCGCGTTTTAACACTCGATGGCACCGTGTCGAATGTGGACGAGGTCGAACCATGTTAATTTTGGACTAAATCGGCCACCATTGGAGTTAAAACGAAATCGAAATTGAGAGGAACAGAAAATAATATTCACTGGATGGTCATACTGTATACATTTTCACCGCTAGATGGGAGAAAATATCACACAGTGTAGCTTTAATGGTCATCAATATATAGTAAATCCTGCAACGTTTTTTATTTATTTTATTTTTTTATGTATGTACATTTATAACACTAATACTTTGTATTTTATTACTTTTGCATCAAATTACAAAAAACAAGTTACCTCTGCTGTAAGGGTATTTCTAATACAGCGTCTATTTTTGAAAGTTGTGAAATCACTATTGTGGAGTTTTTATTTTGCTATTTAAGCAAATGGGGACACAACAATATTTATAATGTATTCTCTCATTCACCACTATAAAAGTTAACCCAACTATTATGACTTCAGCTTCGGAAACCCAGAAATGTGAAAAGGGTCTGTGCTCTTTTCACATAATGAAATGTTCTCTAATCCCACCTGTTACATTTATTAATTAGGGTAATGACATTAACATTTTACTTCTACTCAGGCCAGCCAAACACCAGCACCACTGACAGATTAAGAGGAGATGGAGGAAGAATATTAACATCCAACAGGAAAAATAATTAAGTATTTGTAGGAAATAAAGATGTAAATAAAAATAAAAATTGTAAATAAATGTATTTAACAGCTGTGGTGGTGGTTATGGCATATATCTCGTACTATAATCTGGCAGCATCCTTCCATTCCATACAGTAATCCATTTTCAGAAAGTGTGATGATGGGAATATGAGTGTCATGAATGCGTCCAACCACTGGAAATCCTAAAGGAAATTCTAATTATTAGGTTACTTCTAGAGGTTTATCAAGTGAACGTCAGGATCCTGTATAAAAGGATATGACATTTTTGTCACTTTAACAGTGTCCTCATGATGAAAATATGAGCAATGAATTAATGAACCTGCACTGCAAAAAATGCTTTTCTTACTATGTATTTTTGTCAATTGACAGATAATGTCATTTGTTTTAAGTAAAATTCGGTTACTTTAGATTTAGATCAAATTTATTTCTTGAAATACGACCAAAATACTCAGTAAGAAAAGCATTTGTGGTGTTTGAATGAATGGATTGGGTATTTAAACACCGCTGGCGCTTTAAAAAGGGGAGGAGACTGAAAGAAACTCTGGGTTTACCAAAGCAAACCTGACCAGGTTAGGTTCACAGAGTAAGTCACCCTGGTAACTGACTCGGAGTATAAGTTACCTCTCTTTTAGAAACGGGCTTGAATACCCTGCTTTCTCGGGTTTGACAAACCTCCCATTCTGAAACAGAAAACCCAGAGTTTCTGAAACGGCCCCCTGATCCCAGCCCTATGGGCGGGTTTAAAACATGCGGAACTAACTTCTACTACTGGCTGTAATCTCTAGCCCAAAAATCCTCAGATGACGCAAAATGGCGAAATTTGCGTCATCTGAGGATTTTTTCCAGAAATAAAATGCATAATTCTCTTGTCTCAGGGGGACATGAGGGGGGAAAGTACGATAATTTGAATATACTACCGGGTTTCTACTGATACAAAGCTTAATGCTAATCGCTGAAGTTTATGATACAGAGTCCAGCACAGTCCTGATTCAACCTTTCCCATCATGCACCTCTGTGATGTTTTACGTACAGAGAGCTCTTATCAAACTCTGCCTCAGTCACTCTTGGCTGAACATAGAGAATACACATGCGGGAGCAGAATTTTAATTGGCAGCGATGTGACACTGCAGAAATAAAGCCAATAGGATTTGTAAAGTGGAGCTGCATTTCTCCAACTTTGAATAACAGATGTCCTTGTTGAAAAGATGTATGTAGATGATATGACAGTTACAAGAGCAGACAGTTCCCTGACATGTTAATATTACTGAAATTAATATAAGACGTAAATAGAAAAAGAAAGTGAGACACCTCTTTTGACTATGCAAATTAGTAGATAATGGAGTAAAACAATACAAAATTAATAAATACAGCTATAAAACTAATTAAAACTCAATTAAATACACAAATTACCCCAAAAATACACATTAAATTAATTATATTTACATAAGAATTGTTTGAAAATATTAAAAAAATATATATGTTTGTGTTTACATACCACATTCATCTTAGAAACTGTGCCAGTTAACTTTAATTTACTCTATACGCAAGTTACACAAGCTTTATAATTTCTAATCAGACACTTATTGTAGCATCTGATTTCTGGGACTGCAGCAAACTGATATCTGAATGCCTTCAGGAAGATTGCCATATTGCAGTCATGCATGAATTTCAGAAATTATGTTCCTTGCTAGTAAACCGACATAATCTTGATGTTATCTAATCCTTATAAAATCCATTAAGTATGAATAAAATAACAAACTGGTCCTGTATTACAAATTAAAATCTGAACAAAACAGGTTAAAATTAGGTGTCGGTGAAATGAGCTTGAGGAAATTACCCAGAAGTTATTTGGATCAAAAAATACACACACAGAGGAGAGAATTGCTATATATAGGGGATAACAGTAAGGAATGCAGGAAACAGGATAGAGAAGAGATCTCACCCTGCAATAAAGATCTTACTTTGCTATAAATAGTAAAATAATATAACATTTAACATAGCTGCAAGCAGCAATTACACTTTATAACTTTTTAAATAGTTGGTGTTCACCATTTATGTGGTATTCTTGGGTAATTTTGACAATGATGCCTACTATATTTGGCAGAGTTGCATTATTGACATGGTGTTTATGCCAATGACTTCATTAAGGTATATCTAAAAAAAAGTTATGTTTTGCCATATATATATATATATATATAATATATATATATATATAATATATATATATATAATAAGTACCTACAGTGCTTGGCCTCTAAATATTTTCAAATTTGCTATTCATTTTATATATATATATATATATATATATATATATATATATATATATATATATATATATATATATATATATATATATATATATATATATATATATATATATATATTGCTTGCTCATACACACAAAAACATCAACCCAAATAAACCCCATAGTCTCATTATTGTAGTGTGCTCTAAAACGATTAGACAAAGTGTAACTTTTAAAATGTCTTCATGTTTTCAATGGAGTGAGATAAGATTAGGGAAAAGGGAGTGAGACAGCACTTTGAATAAAAGCAGTGCTATTAATAGGGTCAGACAAACCCAAGGTGACAGGCATCAGGGAGGGGGTGCTTGCCACAGCTGGAGACAGAATTGGATGACAGGAGTGAGATAGGGAAGTGAGACAGAGAGAGACTGGGATATAGTGAGTTTTTAAAGAGCAAGAATATTAGTGGCAGGAGAGGACAGCTTGATACATTGAGAGAGAAAATGGTTTCATAGCCTAAAATATCTGGCATTAGTCACTTTAGGCAAGTGTGATGTAAAGAGTTCTGTCACCATAACAATCAACTCCTCCTCAAGGCTCAAGGGCCATTATGATTGGAGATAAAAGGTTCTCAGGGTACTCACATGTTGAAAAGGTTGAGACCAATACGATATAGGCGTTTTCGCATGACGTCAGTGGAGAGGGTAGGAGATTTGCAACTGGTTGGGTTTTCGCAGTGGTATCGGGGCAAGCTAAGAATCATGGCCTGTAAAGCTTCTTTAGACGAGACCTCTGAAGTCGACCGGGCTGATGTGGATGTACTGCTGCTACTCATCTGCTCTGAGCTGTTGTCCGCTGTATCTGACTCAATACGTTTAGCTTCCAAAACTTCTACAATTGGGGTGACTGGTGTCTCTGCAACCTCTGGTGGAGGCAAGGTTTCAGAGGTTATTGCTGTCTGTGCTGGAATTGCTGGTTCTGGAACTTCCTGTTTGTCCAGCACCAGAGGCGGTAGATCCTCCATAAGTTCCTCCTCACTTGGTGGAGGGGCTGGGAAGTCTCCATCTGGTATTTCCTCATCATCCAGCTCTAGAGGTGGAGGAGCTGGATCCTGGGGAGATGGTGGTGGTAGAGGTTGTTCATTTGCATAATTAACCAGAGGTTGCTGTGGGCTCTCAGTAATTATGGCCCCCTGCTGGACACAATTACCAAGAGAAACAGAAGTGGAGGACTCCATAACGGAAGAGGACATGCGAAAGTTCTGGCTATCAAATTGAACTGTTACATCCCGAAAGGCCATCATCAGCTTGCTAGCACTCCGGGCCACATTCTCAGAGTTGTCTACTTGGCCTGTTCCGCTATGGAATGTGGCAGGGTCCATGGGGCCACCTTCTCTGACTGTCCCTGCCAACCCAGATTTGTCACCAGTTGTACTAAATGCCTCTGAGCTAAACTGGTAGGTGCCACCTTCTTGGAGTGAACACATGGTCTTCATGCTCCAGTTGCTAAGTGCATCATCAATGGATTTGGCAAGAGACTGGACTTGCTCATTGAAAGAATCTTCGAGATCAGTGAGGGTGCCACCAACCGTGGTGGGCAGGGATGGGGACCGGACAAGGGGGATACTTGCTAGATTGCAGCCTTCAGCCAGCGCCCGTTCAGCTGAGATACCCTCTGTATTTTGCACCCGCACTTTTCGCAGGGAGATACGGCGTGGCAAACGACTTTCAAGGAGGGAGTTTCGGATCTTCTCAAAGTTTTTGCTGAGCTGATACTGGCGAAAGGCCGTCTGAATCTTGCAAGCGGCACGCCGTGAGATGAGATGGCCCCCATATTTGTGCTCTAACATTTCGATCTGAAAAGAAAGATGAGAAACAATGTCAGATTAGGCAACAGTATGACAATCACAGAAAAATACCCGCAGTAAGAGATGACAGCATGAAATTAAATCAATAACAAGACTACAGATTGTTAAATACCATGACATGCTGAGACAAACCAATTTTCCAGTCACCAAAACTCAGCCAATACAATGTATACAACAACCAAAGCAATTACCTCACCATGAATAAAAGTCTGGAAGCTGTACATTTCCAGTTGGGTTAATTAGACTGCATTATATGTTTAAGCATTAAAAACTGCTCCAACATTAATTTTGAATAAACTTTTGATTAAATAATTTGTGGAGGTGAAAAGGTAGTCAAGATGGTCACACTGTGATTTGACCTTGCAGGACAAGAAGAACGTTTATTGTAGTACATGAGAATTTTGTCTAGACATTTACACAGCCAAAACTTTGATATAGTACACACATTCTTTGAAAACAATTCCAGATTGTGTCCCTTGAAAAAGACATGCTCTGGGAGCTGTTTGGCTGAAAATCAACTAACACTTTCAGAAATTATTAGATTTTGAGTACCCATGTGGTCAAAACAGTTTGGCTTTGCCTGCCACCTTCTACACTCTAAAAAAAAAAGGTTCTACACTCACAGAAATATTTCACCCAAAATTTAAGATTTATGTAATTTTATTAAATGACAAATTCCCATTTATATTTTTTTCATAATTTTAACACAAATCTACCAAATAAACTTTACACAATTTATTTTCATTAGGATAATAAAACCTATTTATTTAAAATACATAAAGTTTATTGTATAAATTGCATAATAATTAAGAGAACTAAATCAGGATAATTAAAAAAGTTAAATAACATTTATTTGAATCATGTTAAATGTATATTCATGGCAGAGTTAGTTTTTATGCATTTACATCTATTTGATTTTATTTAAAAACTCATATTTTTAAAATCTATACATTAAAAGTAAATAAACTCTAAAAGATTTAATCAATTTTACAATTTATTTAATGCAATTAGTTAATAAATACTAACATTGTTTGAATAATAAGAGTTATAAAACAAACAAGATTCTGTTATTTAAAGTTTATGTGATTGGTTTTCATCAAAGTTATGAAAAAAAATCCATTTGGGAAACAGGAAACGACGTCACTTTCGCTGGACACAAGCCCTCGAGATATTGTGGGAATCCGTCACACACATCCCACTGAGCAAAGGCGTACGTTGAAAAGACGTCCACTGAGGAGCCAGAATGAAAGTTTTTATGACGTCTGTTTTTGACGTGTTCTGCACGTCCGATATAGACGTTCATGGAACCTCAAGGTTAAAAACTAGTTCAAATTATGGACATATTTTCCATTTGTAATTGCAAAGCAACTCACAGACAGTGTGTGTTTGTCCAGAAATCATGAAAATAAAAGAAACTTAGCTCAAACCTTTAGACACTTTAGACAACTTAGCATCTGTAATTCACACATCTTTGGATCGTGAGAGAATCGTGGGATTCAATCCAGGATCTTCTTGCTGTGAGGAGACAGTGTTTCCCACTGAGACACTGGTGCTGCCCTTAATCACAGACATAAGACACACTTTGACTATTTCTGTCAGACGTCTACAGAAGCTCTTACTGAGAATAAACAGAGCTTTAGATGTTGATGTTTATGTTTCATTTGAAGTCACCATTGTGGTGGGAAGCGTTTGCTGTAGTTGGGCTCTTGGTCCCCGTATTTGTGTGAGCTTTTCTTTGGCTGCTGTAACTGTGTGTGTGAAACACAATAGTTATGGCTGAGAAAGCAAAGATAAAGTGACTTCAGGTGTTGTCAGCTCCTTGTTGATGACTAAATCATCAGAAGTCTAGAATCTGATGTTGTGCTTTCGAGTTTTATGTTCTTGTTTGGCAAATCATTTGTTTATATACTATAACCTTGTGAATCCACTGTTTCGGGACTAATAGCAATAAAATAATCACTTATCCTGAAAGATGATAAAACAAAATGTGCACATTGTTTTGAGAAAATATTTCTCATAGTCACACACAGACATCAAGATTTTGCATATGATTCACAACAACGGTGACAATCATAAAAAAAAACTTCATGCTGCAATGCATGATGGGTAGCTTCAAAGTACAAAACTCATGCTTGATTGTCACCGTTGTTGTGAATCATATGCAAAATCTTGATGTCTGTGTGTGACTATGAGAAATATTTTCTCAAAACAATGTGCACCTGCTGTTTTATCATCTTTCAATATGAGTGATTTGTTTATTGCTATTGGTGTCAATACATCAGATTCACAAGGTTATAGTATATAAACAAATTATTATTTGCCAAACAAGAACATAAAACTCAAAAGCACAACATCAGATTCTAGACTTCTGATGATTTAGTCATCAACAAGGAGCTGACAACACCTGAAGTCACTTTATCTTTGCTTTCTCAGCCATAACTATTGTGTTTCTCACACACAGTTACAGCAGCCAAAGAAAAGCTCACACAAATACGGGGACCAAGAGCCCAACTAAAGCAAACGCTTCCCACCACAATGGTGACTTCAAATGAAACATAAACATCAACATCTAAACCTCTGTTAATTCTCAGTAAGAGCTTCTGTAGACGTCTGACAGAAATAGTCAAAGTGTGTCTTATGTCTGTGATTAAGGGCAGCACCAGTGTCTCAGGGGGAAACACTGTCTCCTCACAGCAAGAAGATCCTGGATTGAATCCCACGATTCTCTCACGATCCAAAGATGTGTGAATTACAGATGCTAAGTTGTCTAAAGTGTCTAAAGGTTTGAGCTAAGTTTCTTTTATTTTCATGATTTCTGGACAAACACACACTGTCTGTGAGTTGCTTTGCAATTACAAATGGAAAATATGTCCATAATTTGAACTAGTTTTTAACCTTGAGGTTCCATGAACGTCTATATCGGACGTGCAGAACACGTCAAAAACAGACGTCATAAAAACTTTCATTCTGGCTCCTCAGTGGACGTCTTTTCAACGTACGCCTTTGCTCAGTGGGATGTGTGTGACGGATTCCCACAATATCTCGAGGGCTTGTGTCCAGCGAAAGTGACGTCGTTTCCTGTTTCCCAAATGGATTTTTTTTCATAACTTTGATGAAAACCAATCACATAAACTTTAAATAACAGAATCTTGTTTGTTTTATAACTCTTATTATTCAAACAATGTTAGTATTTATTAACTAATTGCATTAAATAAATTGTAAAATTGATTAAATCTTTTAGAGTTTATTTACTTTTAATATATAGATTTTAAAAATATGAGTTTTTAAATAAAATCAAATAGATGTAAATGCATAAAAACTAACTCTGCCATGAATATACATTTAACATGATTCAAATAAATGTTATTTAACTTTTTTAATTATCCTGATTTAGTTCTCTTAATTATTATGCAATTTATACAATAAACTTTATGTATTTTAAATAAATAGGTTTTATTATCCTAATGAAAATAAATTGTGTAAAGTTTATTTGGTAGATTTGTGTTAAAATTATGAAAAAAATATAAATGGGAATTTGTCATTTAATAAAATTACATAAATCTTAAATTTTGGGTGAAATATTTCTGTGGGTGTATATTGCACCAAAAATGGTTCTTGGCTCGTAATCATAGGGGAACCTTTTTTAGTGCTATATAGCACCAATTTTGGTGCTTCAGTGGTTCTTCAGTGGTTCTTCAGAGGTTCTTCAGCGGTTCTTCAGAGGTTCTTCACTGGTTCTTTGACGAAGGTGCTATATAGCACCTCTGAAGAACCGCTGAAGAACCACTGAAGCACCAAAATTGGTGCTATATAGCACTAAAAAAGGTTCCCCTATGATTACGAGCCTTTTTTTTAGAGTGTAGGGGAACCTTTTTTAGTGCTATATAGCACCAATTTTGGTGCTTCAGTGGTTCTTCAGCGGTTCTTCAGAGGTTCTTCAGCGGTTCTTCAGAGGTTCTTCACCGGTTCTTTGACTAAGGTGCTATATAGCACCTCTGAAGAACCGCTGAAGAACCACTGAAGCACCAAAATTGGTGCTATATAGCACTAAAAAAGGTTCCCCTATGATTACGAGCCTTTTTTTTTAGAGTGTATGATTACGAGCCAAGAACCATTTTTGGTGCAATATAGAACCTTTTTTTTTTTTAGAGTGGACAGATTTGTGCTGCATGCTCCAGTCCTTCATAAATTTCACTTTAAATGTTCCAGAACATTTGAGTGACATATCCTTAAGCTACACGATGAAAAGCTAAATTGAGTTTGTAACTTTGGATATGGTTGCTAAAGTCGATACAAATTTCACATTTGTTCATCACAGCAAGATTAGGACATTGTATAGCCAGACAGTAACTCCATTTGTCCATTTGTCCAAGTCCATTTGTAGTCCCAGCATTACTTTCCAAGCTGAAGGTAAGAAGTTTAATTTGTTCCAACAATCATGGATTCTTTCTTGAATGGTTTGAAAGTGAATTCAAGATCCTAACTGATATCTGAAGCTGGATTTCTCCTTTTGTGCTTCCGTCAGCTGTCAGTGGTCTTGTCCTTTCCTGGGTGAGCTCAGATTAGAGGTCATTCAAGTCCTGTCGTTTCAAAACGGTTTTATAAGACAGAGCGAGCTGATGCAATTAGTCATTGTTACGGATTCAAACTACCTGAGAGAAGCTTGAATAACACCAGAAAGACATCTTATCCTAGCAATCTACATTTGTCTCAGAGTAGGTTGGAAAGGAAATATTTGTCTGGGGAATATGAAGTTCTGAATAGGGCCTGGGCTCAAAGCTATGAGCTGGGAACGCTACTGCCTTTGACCCCCCCTAGGTAGTTCATACAAATCAGGCTGAATTAAAGCATAAAGCCTCACACCTGGAACTTTATTGAAAAAAAAAGTTGTGGCCTTGGGCACAAGATGGGTTTTCAAAAAGGATGCAACCATTGCCAATGTCTTTTTTATTTTTTTATACACTGTGTGTGATTTGAAATGTGATGGTACATAAAATCAAGGATGGTGCCACTGTTTTACAGAGCATATATCTTGGATATTCAGTTCACATATTCATTTTTTAGAGCTCTTGGAAAGGAAAGTGAAAGAAATGGTTGAATGGTTGAAATACAATAAGATGACAGATAGAGAGAGAGAGAGAGAGAGAGAGAGAGAGAGAGAGAGAGAGAGAGAGAGAGAGAGAGAGAGAGAGAGAGAGAGAGAGAGAGAGAGAGAGAGAGAGAGAGAGAGAGAGAGAGAGAGAGAGAGAGAAAACAGAGACAAATTCGATTGTTGGGATCACAAAAAAACACTGATCGCCATAACCCTAAGGTGTCGTAAGAACACCATGGAAAAACAAGTCCGTAACAGAGCAGGGGCATGAAAGAAGGTGTGAGCAAAAGACAAAGAGACAAGAAGGCGTGTAACGAATGCAGTCCTGCTGCAAATCCACCCATTAACCAGCTGTCAGGTCCGTTTCCGATCACTTCACTAAGCGGCGCCGGGGAGAGAGATCATTCCGGAACCACTGCAGCCGTAAAGGAAGGGGGTATAGCAATGACACTGCTCCCTATCAACTCAGCCCAGGCAAATCAGACTTGACAGCTGGATCAGCACTATGTCCAAGCTCACTTCTTCACCATCCCAGCAGAAAATGACATATCATACATATCCAAACAAGACAGGCCTACATAAACTACACAAGAAAGGTGATAGAGGCGGGTGTTAAACAGAAATCCGATAACATTAAAATCCTACCCCAACTAGATTCATATGTGATTCCCCAAGCTGAAAGAATACTATGGGGTATTCCAGTTGTTTTTTAATTAGAAATCCTAAAATATACCAGTAAGTCATACATTTTACAATGTGTGAAATTAAAAATTTTGTAAATTTGTTTTGATTGTAGCTTACAATTAGCAAAACAACAAGTTAGCCGGCTAAACTAGCATACACTATACAAAATGTTGATAATGTAATATTGAAATCAAAGGGCACCCACTAGAAAAGGCTCAATTGATCTTAGCTGCTTTCTGTCACATATCTGTTCATATTTTGGTGCTTGACATTAGTCTCTCATTTGCATTGATTTGTGTCTCAAGGATACATGTATATTTATGAGGCCATCAGCATAAGACAAGATAATCAAAGGTCTCATTGGGAGGTTAGGCATACCTTCATTAGCATAAAGAGGCAATCACACAGAAGAGGTGGTGTAGTAGTTATCTACGGAACCATCAGCCTCTGAGAGATCGTGTCTAGAGTCACTAAAGCCAGATTATCAGCACTCAGACACCCTCTAAGGGAGCTGACTTTGCTGACAGTGGATCATGGCTCAAAGCTTTTAGCTCAGCATTTCAGCCTTGTCAGTCAGAATAGTTCTTAAAGGATAGAAAGCCATTGTAAAATAGCAATATAAAGCACACCTGTAACCGCACATCATTGGAATTCCTAGATGTTGATACATAGCTTGTTGGAATTACCGTAATTACAAGATCTCTTTTTTTAAGCATCCACATCATTGCAGAACTTGAAAGCACAATTTGTAAACTTTGAATTTTCAGAGAGTCATCATGTCATAACGATAGTCCTAACATGAGCTAAACAGACTGCTTTAATTCATATTATTAAAAATTCTTATTTTTAAATAATAATTATAACATGTTAAAAGAGGTATCTTTTACTGTATTGCTGTTACCACCTTTTTATAAAAGCAATAACGTTGACAACTCTGAAGAATTTTACATACATATGCATCTGCTTACATATGATCGCTTGTTGCAACTTCTTCGCCTTTGTTTTGATCAGGAAATTCTGTACTCATTCAGAAGATGTGTAATAGCGCCTCCTAGCGTATAACAGTGAAAACACAGAAACCCGGAAAATTCCGTGTTTGGCGGGGAAAGAGTTAAAAGATCTGCTATGCTGCTGCTGCTGCTTATATTGCTGCTGAGGTTGGTTATTGCTGTTGTTGTAGATTATTGCTGCTGTACATGGACTTGCTACTGCTAATACTGCTGATACACGGCTGTGGCATGTAATACATATTGCTCTTGCACATATAGCATATATAACATTACCTGTAGCAGATCTAAACAGGTGGAGCTCGGGAAGATCAAGGGTTTCAAAGGAACTTTAAAAGCAAACTGCAATAGCAAACACTAGCTAGCTATATAAATGTTGAGCAGCAAGCTCATTGGCTGCAGGTGCGACAGGAACCAATCAGCTTATGCCATGTAATAAGCGATGTAAATGTCATCAGGTTGCGTTAAGGACCCATCAGCCTGTGCCATCTAGAGTTTCATGAAGGAACTTGTCAGAACTACACACACACACACACACACACACACACACACACACACACACACACACACACACACACACACACACTATATATATATATATATATATATATATACACACTCACCTAAAGGATTATTAGGAACACCTGTTCAATTTCTCATTAATGCAATTATCTAATCAACCAATCACATGGCAGTTGCTTCAATGCATTTAGGGGTGTGGTCCTGGTCAAGACAATCTCCTGAACTCCAAACTGAATGTCAGAATGGGGAAAAAAGGTGATTTATGCAATTTTGAGCGTGGCATGGTTGTTGGTGCCAGACGGGCCGGTCTGAGTATTTCACAATCTGCTCAGTTACTGGGATTTTCACGCACAACCATTTCTAGGGTTTACAAAGAATAGTGTGAAAAGGGAAAAACATCCAGTATGCGGCAGTCCTGTGGGTGAAAATGCCTTGTTGATCCTAGAGGTCAGAGGAGAATGGGCCGACTGATTCAAACGGATAGAAGAGCAACTTTGACTGAAATAACCACTCGTTACAACCGAGGTATGCAGCAAAGCATTTGTGAAGCCACAACACGCACAACCTTGAGGCGGATGGGCTACAACAGCAGAAGACCCCACCGGGGACTACTCATCTCCACTACAAATAGGAAAAAGAGGCTACAAATTTGCACAAGCTCACCAAAATTGGACAGTTGAAGACTGGAAAAATGTTGCCTGGTCTGATGAGTCTCGATTTCTGTTGAGACATTCAGATGGTAGAGTCAGAATTTGGCGTAAATAGAATGAGAACATGGATCCATCATGCCTTGTTACCACTGTGCAGGCTGGTGGTGGTGGTGTAATGGTGTGAGGGATGTTTTCTTGGCACACTTTAGGCCCCTTAGTGCCAATTGGGCATCGTTTAAATGCCACGGCCTAACTGAGCATTGTTTCTGACCATGTCCATCCCTTTATGACCACCATGTACCCATCCTCTGATGGCTACTTCCAGCAGGATAATGCACCATGTCACAAAGGTCGAATCATTTCAAATTGGTTTCTTGAACATGACAATGAGTTCACTGTACTAAAATGCCCCCCACAGTCACCAGATCTCAACCCAATAGAGCCTCTTTGGGATGTGGTGGAACGAAATTACAAAATTATTAGAACACCTGACAGATCCGAAAATATTGACATTGTTTTGCCTCCAAAACATTATTTCATTTCATTATGTCCATGAAACATGCAGATTGTTGCTCTGACTATCAAATAACAGATGAAGTAAGTCTTCTGATTTTATCTACTTTTAACTTTAATATTTGGTATGACCACCTTTTGCAGCAATTACAGCAGCACATCTCTCTGGCATAGTGTCAATATATTTCCTCTGAGAATTTCAACACCAATGTTATCCCATGCCTTCTGCAACTGAAGCCAAATGCTTTCCTTTGAATGTACAATAGGTCTTTCCAGTTTATTTTCCAACTCCCCCCAAATGTGCTCGATGGGGTTGAAGTCTGAACTTTGAGGGGGCCAGTCCATCATTTTCAATGTTCCAGCAGATTCCTTCCGTCACAGGTAGTTCCATCAATAGTTAGAAGAATGTTTTGGGTCATTGTCCTCTTGGAAAATAAGTCCAGGCTCAATAAGACGACTCCCAGATGCCAAGTGTTCTAATAATTTTGGCCACCACTCTATACATACCAAAAATGACTAAAGATGATACCGAAATGGCTTCACTGTGCCCACATCTCAAAATATTAACCTCAGACTGGTTTTAAAAAAGTCAGAAAACACTATAACCAAGATAGAAGAAGGAACACAGGATAAGATCTATGTTCACTGTTCTCAGCACCCATGTCATCAAATTTGCTAATCCACCTTTTTAATTTTTTGAGACATCAGCAGTTCAGGGACGAGAGTGCAAGTAAACACATCAAACTTTTCTGTGTGTCGCTGCTTGGAAAGTCTGTCAGAAAGTTTTGCAGAGGGGATTCGGATTAGTCCTATTTATAAAACGGTAGGCTGAGATATGGACCCATTTCTCATGAATACCCATTTTTCATTAGCATGGGTTTCTCTGAGTGATTATAGTAAGAGGAAGTTCAAACTAATGCATTGCATGCTAAAGATTATCTGCAATACTTGGGGGGGGGGGGGGATAAACAGTGTTTGATTCGTACTCTAAGACCGATGCCCTGGCTTTCGTGGAAGTCTCTGGAGCACTTGTGAAAACCAATTACTCTAAGAGAAGCCAGAAATTCTTAAGAAGGGGTGTTGAAGATGATCAGTCAATAATGTCATAATCCTGAGTGGCATTGGACATGAAATGAAGTTCTAGAAAGTTGACTAATGTGCGTCAATGAACACCTGGTGTAAAGCACTCTACTGACTAGACTTGTTCAACAACCTGCTGATGACATGAACATTAAATGCATTTACCTTTGACGGTAATGCATATAATCACTACCACAATACTATACTAAAATGGGTACTTTCAGATATACTGTTGTAATTTTATCAGCATTTTTCAGTGTATATTTGTACAAGCCTATGTCAAATTGCCAGCAGCCTAAGCTCTGATAATTTGTCAGCGCTGGGAGTTGGGAATTTTATGTGAACAAAGCTATAACAGTAACACTTTGAGCATGTGCAAGCATAGGACATGCTGATACCATTCTAATGCCAAAAAGATTGCTGCTGGTTATAGGTAATTTCTCCCAAATGACATTTTGGTGGTGAAGTGTGAATAGCAATGTATTAAGCACACCTGTGGCTTTCTGACTCCAATTTTGACTCAAAAAAAATCACTGGTAAAACATTATTTCGATAGTCCACTTTAGACATGTTACTACTTATGAGCAACTTTGCAACTACAGGTCAGCTAGCAGTCATTAGATTATTTGTAGAATGTCTGCCCAGCAACTGACTATAAGTAACTTCGCAAGTGTGTCACCTAATTGTACTAACCCTAACCTAACACTACTAATACTCTAATGAGAAAGTTAATGGAATGTCTAAAGTGTAAATGTTACTCATGCTTTGTCAATGTTAAGATTATTTTTAATATGCCAATTAAAATACTGCAGACTTTCTCCAGGTCTTTATCCCTTTACTAAAATTAAGTAAATCAAAACGACAAATGTTGCCGTGACATATTTGTGAGCTTGCACCAGGAGCAGTGTTAATTTCGTTGACGAATAATTTTCGTCATAATTTTCGTCAACAACCTTTTTTTCACTGACGAAAACGAGACGATAACTAAATAAAAACTAGCGTTGGATGACAAAAACTATGACGCAATTCAACTGTCATTTTCGTCAAGAAATAAAAACGAGACGAAAATGTTAGTGAGGGATGATTAGGGAAGAGATCCAGTCAGAACTGATATATCCTGTGTATAAGATGCGCACATTTGATTTGAACGTGCTGATCTAACCGCTGGAAAACACAGCGCTGTTGCATGTTCTACAGGCTCATCCCCAATACAGCGCTTCAGGGTGGCTCACAATCAATGAATAGCGCACATTTATGCCATGCAATTGTTTATGAACTAATGCTGATGAATAATGACAATGTTTACTTTACGATGTTTATATAGTAATATGTTTTAGACGGTTGTAACAACGCATATTTTATCTCCTGAACTTGAATGAGCTCCTGCAACTGCAATAGAGGCACAGACATTTCAAAATAAGAGTCAATGTGTATTTCGAGCTTGTTTGTAATTAAAAGTCATGCATTATATATTTGTTTTTAGTTACACAATAAACTGTATTTAATTTAATTCCCATTTAATTCATAGCCAGGAGGAAAGACCAGTATTTGACACATATTCAATAAAGTATCATAGTATCAGGGTTATAATAGTTAACTAAAACCATTTAAAAAAAACTTCATTACTTGAAATTAAATAATGTTAACTGAAATAAAATAAATAAACTTATTTGAAGCTTTAGCTTAACCTGATATGGCCTACTAACTAAAACAGAAATACAAAGTTATAAAAACTATATAGATGTTTTTAAAAAAACAAACAAAAAAGTGAATTGAGGTCTCTTTCGTGTATTTATAATGTAAAAAACAAAAGATGTCAAAATGTCAGTTCAAGTGACAGTCGGTTATGTAATGCTTAAATGCTTAATGTATTACAATTTAACTAAACTCATTAGATTTTAGTCGACTAAATCTACTGTAGATTTAGCAGACTAAAATCTTATGATATTTAGTCGACTAAAACTAGACTAAAACTAAAACAATTCAGGTGACTAAAATATGACTAAAACTAAATGGCATTTTAGTCAGAAGACTATGACTAAAACTAAATCAAATTTGCTGTCAAAATTAACACTGACCAGGTCTTTTAAATGAGAACAAAAATGTTAAAGCTTACAGGCTTCCGTACATCGTCCGTCTGTGGGCCCTCTCTACTTGCGTTCTTGAGTATTGGAATTGAACTTCGACAGTTGATGATAGCGCAGTAAGATAACACAAGAGTGCATGATAACACAAGATCTCATATTAAGAAATGCCCATTTTCATGGACATTTAGTTTGTTTCTCATGGTTTCCTGTTTTTCCTTTCTGATTCCCTTTTTGTCATAGCTACATAGTTGACATAGTTTTTTTGATTTATTAGCCCGACATCTTGTTTCCTTTCTCAGTTGTCCTGTGTATATAGTCCTCATATTCAGTTGTTCTTTGTCCATTCTTGTTAGTTGTTTAGTGGTTTGTTCTTTTAAAGTTACTTCTGTGCTTAGATTCTGCCTCAACTCCTCATTCATGCAACCACTGCTGACACTAAGCAAGATAAAGGTGCATTTATGTTTTTGAGATAAATCTGTGTACATGTACGTGCGTGTGTGTGTGTGTGTGTGTGTGTGTGTGTGTGTGTGTGTGTGTGTGTGTGTGTGTGTGTGTGTGTGTGTGTGTGTCTCAGAGTGAGTGAGAGAGAGAGAGATGCTAGTATTCTCTAGTACTAATCCGCAGTGCCAGACTCTGCACCCTTATCTGCCTTCAGGAGAGATTTCACACCTCTACAGACAGAAGATCAATAGCATAATGCAGACACACAAAGAACCGTACAAGTAAATGCATATACTCAACTTCTCAAGCACAGATGCTGGCACACACACACACACGTCTGTACATTTCACAGTGTCTTAGGCTGCAGACACATTCATATCAACACATTGATTTCAGTACATCCACATGCCACTCATTATGACTTTATTGTCAAGCCCTATATGCTATTACACGAAATGGTATAATCATTTAACTTATTATCAGCTTGCTTTGCTTATACTTTTAATCAGCTTACTACCATGACAAAGAACTTCATCACCACAACATATTCCTTCCCGCTTAAACATACAGCCATTGCATTACCATGGCAACTGGTATACAACTGTAGACGGTTGTGGTTTGTTATTGGCTCACTCAACAGACAAAACCAGCTGTCTACGTGATGTTTTACCTGATCTTGGTCCTCCTATACATGTTTCATATTTTAACCTATGACTTACAATATATAATATAATGGTGTGTATCATGCCCGAATTTATGACTATAGGCCTACATCCATACCATGTTGATATTTATTAAATAATGCATCAGTGAGATACTCAGAATCCAAATATTTTAACTTGATAACATACGTAGAAATCTTGATGTGCTATATATGAGTGCAATTTGCAGTGCACACTTCTGACATCAAAAGAAGACATTCACTGAACTTCAAGGTTACAAATACAACAACAACTAGCATAAGCTAATTTGTGTTGCTTAGATTTTAGAAAGGATGATGTGTGGATGGTGCAAACTAATTTAATATTGGATACTGATATGTTCGTACTTCGTCAACCTGAAACAGGCAAATGCATTTTTTGCTTCTGTTAGCTGTTGTCACACTGCATGGGTTAACACTGCCATTAAACAACCTTAAAAAAAATAGAATTAAATGTAATATGTTGCATTCAATTAATAGTAATAAAATACTTTTTTCGAGAAATTGCTCGAATTAAAACATGACAATTTCAACCTGGGATTTTAAGATGAATGAATGAATGAATGAATGAATGAATAAATGAATGAATGAATGAATGAATGAATGAATGAATGAATGAATGAACGAACGAATGAATGAACGAACGAACGAACGAACGAATGAATGAATGAATGAATGAATGAATGAATGAATGAATGAATGAATGAATGAATGAATGAATGAAGATCAAATAAAAATTAATGAATGAATAAAAAAATTAAAAATTAAAAATGATGAATAAAAATGAAAATACATATTTTTTTTTATTAAAATCTACTTTGACAGAATGTATAAAACTGTGGTTTTTGCATATTTTACAGCTATTCTAAAAATATATGTTTGTGAAGTTAGAAATTATACTATATTTAAGATTATTTTAAACTTGGTGTTTCAGCTGCTGGAGAAAACTTCATAGTAATTGGACTTAAAACCTTAGCAATACTGAGAAATAGCTCTTGTGACTTCCAGTGTGACAAATAGCCTCAGCATCAGCTATATGTAATCATGTTTAATTTTATGCTAAATGATCTGTAAGGCTACCCTTTCAAAATGTATTTAGATTTAAATATGATTTGATTTTGCACTGAACAGAAAAGCAGAATGAATCACTGGAAGTCATTTTATAATGCAAACATAATTCTATTAGACAATTCTCAGCAAAAACAATGGGGGTTGGGGAATGCAATTCGCAATATGAACACTCAGCAAGAAAATGACAACAAATGAGAGATGGGGTTTTTAAGGGCACCGCTGTGTTACCATGACAACACAACCATCTCATCCTCTCCTCCCATCCATCTCCCTTGCTGTCGCTTTTGCCCTCTCTATCTCTGTCATCTCAATCTACTTCTCTCCCATGTGCCATCCCCATGAACCTCTGATAGTCCCTGAATGATGCTGCCTTGGTGTTTTCTGTTCAGTCTTTAAAGAACTGTAAAGAAACATGTCTGTGCTCTGATTAAGCCACAGTATAGGTATAACTCTGTTCCAAAACATAGTGAGCTGACATGCTGTCTACTGTCTATATAGGCTGTCTCCTAACCATCCTGGAACTTCACAAGGGTCTAATTTAGAACATAGGCAGCAATTTCGCACACTATTAAAAAATGATTGCTTACGTAATCACACAGGAGACTCAACTCACAATTGATTCCAATCAAGTTTGTCATTAGCATGTTGCTAAGCTAGCAATGTGATAGTCTAATAAGCATAAAAATACAGAGCAAATTTGGGGAAAATTTGAATATTTTATTAGATGAAACTATTATAAACACTTGTGATCACTGAAATAAATACATTTGTAATAAACATTTGACCCATTTTACATTTTACTTATATGTTTGGCAAAAGTTCTTCTAACCCTAATTGATAAGGTGTGTAGCATTTAGTTTCTTAAACAACCATGTAGGAAGACACATCATGGCCATATTCCAGGATGACAATGTCAAGATTCATCGGGCTCAAATTGTGAAATAATAGCTGGATGGGAGCATGAAGAATTATTTTCACACATGAATTGGCACAGCTGAGTCCAGACCTTAAATTCATTGAAAGTCATATATGTTGTGATGTTATTTCAATCAAGAGATACATCAATTTTTGTTCAAGATCTTGTATTGATAATGCAAGATTCAAGCACTGTGTAAAGTCTCCTTCAGCACATCCCAAAGACTTTCAATGAATTTATGGTCTGGACTCAGAGGTGCCAATTCATGTGTAAAATTATTCTTCATGCTCCCTCCCTCCCAACCATTCTTTCACAATTTGAGCCTGATTGATCTTGGCATTGTCATCCTGGAATATGGCCATGATGTGTCTTCCTACATGGTTGTTTAAGAAATTAAAAGCTACACACTCCATCAATTAGGGTTAGAAGAACTGTTGCCAAACATATAACATGCTAGAAACATAATAATCACTGCTATAATGATCCAATCATTGAGCATTTGCCTATTTAAATCCAAACAGCGACTTTTTTTATTTTGGCAGGGCAGTGTAATGCGAACATAATGATGCTGCTGCATTTTGTGCGCACCTATGATTTCTTAAAATGCTGTTTAGGTAGGCAGTTAATTGGGTTTTGGAAGAGATGTTGCCTCTACTCTCTCCCCAAACAATAAAATAAGAATGACAGGTATAGGCCTGCATGGAAACTGTGACTCTCACTTGCTTTTATGAAATATGATTAGCTAAGTGTATGAAGCCATTTACAAAGAATGTGTTCTTGCATTCTATCTGTGCTTTTTTTTTTCATTGTTGACTTATGTAAACATGTGCTAGATGTACGTGTTTGATCATTAGTGTAGTGCTTCTAAATTGCTGTCAAATTAAAAGTAGTTTAAATAATTAATAGTTTTAATAACCTTTTATGTATTGTATTATTTTAAAAGTTTATGGTAGTTCATGTGGCTATATACTCACCTTCTGTTCAATTTTGTTTAGCAGTTTTTAATGCAAGAACACATCTTGAGTGAATGGCCTCCGATATTTTTTAGTTCCATTTAACACATTTTACCATACTTCCACATAATTCAGCGCAGATTCCATGTGGGCTTTGAGATAAGTTAGAAAGCTGATGGAGATAGTAATGGATGTGTATGAGATGAGAATGAATGATCAACCTGTAAACATCCAACTTTCCAGCACCCTGTACCAACTTAAACACATTCCAACACACTCAGCCACTAAAAGCAACCATCGGACGCACAGCAACCAATCCCCAAGATCCTGAAGCATACATTCACATGTCCTCAAGACCGCAATCCCACAGTGCCTTGCTCCCTACCTGCTTGTTTTTGAGGTCGAGCGATAGTTCATAGTCGGAGGTGGTGGAGTGGCTGCATGCTCCATTCCTCTGTACTCTGATTGGTGAAGCAGTGTGATGTAAGCTTGGCCTCCTTCCTGTGCCTCCCGTACTTGTTGCTTCCCTCTCCAGCTCCTCTGTCTCCTTTTTCGGCTCCTCCTGTATTGGTTGTTGCAGTTGCACCTGGGGTTTTTCTTCCTCTTGCTCTATCTCTTGTGCCCTCACCTCTTCCTTCTCCACTTCTGCACTCTCTCTCTCTTGTGGTTCACCTCCATCTCCATCTCGATCCCCATCTCCCCCTCCTGCATCGACAGATGTCACAGTGCTCTCTGCAACCTGAGGTGCCACCTCGACCTCGGGCTGGGAGGCACTGGTGGTGGTCACCTCGGGTGATGGCGATGCGGCAGGTGATGGTGTTGCAATGGGAGAAGGGGAGGGTGGCTCTTCACTGCGGAAAGGAGGAGAAAACGAAGAGTCAGCCTGCAGCCCAGGCACCATTTGACCTTGTCCTCCAGCTCAGGGGGGCGTGGCCTGGATGGGTCAATGTCAATCTCTCCCTCCCTTTTCTCTCATCAACTGTGCCCTTCGGGGCAAAGAGAAAGAGATGAAGCGATTGTCTTGGGGTTGTAGCCCCTACTGTCCATTCCAGGATGGACTTGAGAGTTACCAGACAACCAGAGGGGGAGGATGGGACACACAGTGACTTTGCAACACCCAACATGACACACACAGACATGACAGACACAGTCATGCAGCTATCAGTGTGGTACATTTACTGCTCTTCTGTGGTGTTGTTCTTTGACCTGTTGTAGCTATGGATTTTTTCAGGCTAACTCAGTGGTATCCCACAAATCTTCTGGACCCCCATGAGGTGAAGCCCCACCCACAAACTAGTGTCAATCTAGTGTAAACCTTACAATAACAGTGAGTAGCTTTTGAGCCCTCTGAATGGTCCTGTCAGAGAAAGTCATCTGACTACAGATGTTTGGAAACTCAGCATGACACCTCATAATAGTCGCATTTGCCTTTCTAGCATATCTAAAAATATGCCAAGAAAGCTTTCAAATTATTAGGCTGCATGTTAATATAGATACTGTAAATGCATTAAAAAGACTAAGTGCACCTTTGTGCGGTGTCACGCCAGTTAAGATAGCTTCCTTTGCAGTGTAAAGATGACAAATTTTACCAGTATTTAATGGGCTCGTTCTCCCATGAAGGGCTGTGAGGTTGTCACGTACATCAGTGGCCTACCTAAAGCTTTTTGGTTGAATCTATGAGGATGTATATGACAGACAAGGCTTTTATTTTGCTTTTGAAGTGGGACTGTGGATCTCTCGCCTTTAATCCCCCTCTCTGTTTTAACTCCCATCTTTCTCAATGTCACATTAGATCACTCTCTCCATTTATATCCAAACCTGTTTTTCTTTCTGGGATCTACCCTTTCAGTCCCTTGCACCCTCTACCCACTCACATGGTTCTTACTTTTAGCATGAGCAAGTGTGACTGCGTATGTGTGGTGTGTGAAGCACTGAGAGGCATTAGGAGCACTCAGGGCCTGTATGAATTTGTCTAAGCACAGTCTAATATCACAGAGTGCTAGTGGTCCAGGACAGGTCACAGTCAGAGTTCTGCACACAGACACGCTTATAAAAAGCTCTGCTGGCATCAATGTATGCATGAAGCAGCAAAACTCAATTATCTTTCCATCCATGACATGGCAATTGTGGCGACAAAGCAAAAATCTGCTGATTGTAAATGGATTTGATGTTTAATAGGCAATACCTTCCTAAAGAAGAGCAAGCAAGGATGGCACAGAGATTTGAGGGAGGGGGGATACGTGAAAATAATTTGAATTAGTGGACAAAGAAAATGGCAATATCTCCAAAACCTACCGAGATGAATACCTAGACAACATTTTAAGGCATCATGAACCTGCTCCTAACATGAGGGCCAAAAGGTAGGATCTTCTAAGATACTTTTGTTTGGCCAAAATGAATGCAACTTGACGCATGAGAGGCCAATCCCAGAATGCATTGGAATGAGCACTGAGGGGAAAGTAATCCAAGTTGGCAAAAACTTAAGAGAAATGTTGAAATTTTAAATCCACTTACCCTTTACCATTTGATACCAAACGAATATTAAATGAACCAAAAACTACTATTTTAACCAATATTTGAAGGCAGCATGCATTTTTAAGCTTATTAGAGTTTTTATTAGAGTCAAGATGATAGCTTGTCTCCCATGTTTGTGCTTAAAATCACTCCTCATTTGAAGCAAAAGCATGGTAGCATGCTAGCATCTTGACTATTTGTCTGATGCCGAGAGATGTTGCCAAGTAGAGTGTTTGAAAACGTATGAGATTCCATTGTGGTTAGGATGCTGACTGCAAAGGTAGCTGCCTATGTAGGCATAACTGTAGATACCAAGGCAGCTTACTAGGTTTTAGAGCAGAGATGGGTTTCTCGAGCAAAACAGAACTGAGTGTTCACTATTTAAAAATACGATACATTTTCTTGCTGCTCTGGTGGACACCCTTGCATGTACAGTATAAGGAAATCCAAACTAAAACCTCCCTCTTACTAATAAACCAACATATAGGGTATTAAAACCTTTTGTCTAGGAATCAACCTAGAAATACTAGGAAAATAAGACTCACAAGACATATGTTGAAAATGGTTTGTGGAGTACAGCGCCTGTATCTTATTTCAACATGCATTTGTGGCGTCGCTGGCGGGATTGAAAGGGGCGATAAAGATCAACTCCTTCCAGAAATGGCTAAGGCGATAAGACAGGAGTCAGTGAGCACAAAATCAGAACATTACAGGCAGCGTATGCAGCATGGCACACACACACAGGATATCCCCAAGGGGGGAAAGGATTGTAGGAATAAAAGTGAAAAGCGGAGAGCTTGTTCAGGAAGAAAATACTGCTAATCCATTCATCCTCTGAATACGAGAAAAGACCACTTGTTCAGGCTCAGCAATGGATAATTCTTCATATAAGTTACATATTAGAAGATGTAGGCTTATAACAGCAAAAACGTTCGAAGATAGACAACAACCAGGGCCGACGATCGCAGATTGGTTGCCCTACGTGAAAAATCTGTGGTCCATCCGAAGTCTTTTAGATCCCGTTTAAAACTACTTTTGAATGACAATCGATGGATGAACATGCCTCTTGCCCACATAATGGTGTAGTAACAGTACGATTCGGGACAAATATACGATTTTAATGCAGGTGGGGATACCTAGTGCTACAGAAATACAAAAGTGAACAACAAATTTTGTGTAGTGTCACTTCTCAAGATCTTATTTAGGACAAAATCTTAGACTGACATGGAGGACACAGGATTTATTGCTTGTCATTTTATTAGGTTGGTACAAAGTGTAAAACATCAATAAATCCGAAAAACAAAAACAATTAATTAATTTCACGAGTTCACACTTACATATCATTTAGAGGGAGTAAAGTTTTAATGCATATTTGGTATGCTGTCCGGGAGGAGGGCTCCGAGCTTGGAACCCAGAGTGCCCCCCCTGTATGTAAGTGGTTATAACTAGAAGTGTGGATAAGGGGGGGTGGAGGGATGCTGATAAACTGTCATCGAACTGACATAGGCATTCAGCGGCGCGATTCACGCGAATGAGGCGGCGCGAATGAGGCGGCGCGAATGAGGCGGCGCGAATGACGCGAATTGAGCGTTTTGAACGCGCGAATCGCTCAAGTTGAAAAATCTGAACTTTTCCGGATATTTGCGCCGTGTAGATCCAACCAGGAGCTTGCTCTAGTAGTGACAACAATGAGGAGAACATCTGTATATTAATATCTGGTTCAGACAATATGATTATCACGGTGATAACATTAAATGACATGAAACACAACCCAGTCTCTTTTTGTTAAATGCAAGTTTATGTATGATCAATAATACAAAAGTATAAGTAAAAGGTATAAGAAGCTATACATGAAATAAAGCAAAAAATTCAGTCAAACATTCAAAGTCAGTGCTAGTCGGCTACAACTGTAACGTAAAGTTATAGCCTAAAAATAAAAAAGTAATGAAACTTCACTTTGCCCTCAGCCTAAACGATTTGCCAGGGAACAAATTATAGATTCATGAGACCAAAGATCGCCCGTTACATATACACAAGACAAATTATAGCTCAAGACACACCACAGAGACATCAGAGCCAGCGGCAGACGTCAGAAGGACTAGCCGAGGAAAGGCTACTCTCGTTGGGGTAACGAGCGTGGAGCGCCGCTGATCCACTGGAGCTCACAACTCCGAAAACGGCAGATAAAATGTTCAAATAGGCACTCTTTTTATAAATAAACCACATATTTGAGCTTTAAACAACTACATTATCGCCTGAAAAAGTCTTAAAACTACGTTTTGTCACACATTAACAGTAGATTTTAACAAAAAAGACGTGTAAACACAGCCCATGTCAGCCATTTCTCAATGAGACGAGCTGGCTGGCAGAAGCCCCGCCCATGACGTGAATTCGCGTCTGTTGTGTAGTGAAGGTCACACAAGAATGAAGCGAATTTCACGTGCGAATGAAGCGAGTAAACTCAAAATGTTCAAGCGTCCAACTTCGTGCAAATTATTTGCGTCATTCGTGTCCGGTGTGAACGTCACATTAGGAGTGAAAACAGTGCCATGAAATTCAATTCCTGTACTGAACTGTAATGAGCTATGTAAGAAAAACAGGGTAAGCTTAACAAGAAAAACAGGGTATGCTTGAGCAGTCTGTCCTTTTTAGGGTCACATCTTGTGACACCACGTCCTGTTTTTGAAATTTGAACTGCATCAGAGTTCGTTTGGAAGTGGACCAAGATTTTTTAGAGGTCTCGGTCTGCTCATTTGGTGCTCACCAGGATTTGGATCGCAGTATTCAAACTTATTCGATTGAACTACACTAACAGACAATCGCACCAGAGTTAGTTTTAATCGAACCAAACCTGCCAAGTGTGAACACACCCTTAATATTTTAGAGAAACTGTGCTCCATATTTCACGATTCATAGGCACTTAGAGTCAGTCCAGCGGACCGAAGAAGAATTATGTAAGTTGAATCCATTCTATTTGAAAGTTCCAAAGAAGTGGAAGCTGTAAATAATAGATGTTGTAATAAAGCTTCCTCTCAGCAGGTGGCACAGCTAGGGAACAAAAATAGAAAGAGCTAAAAACACAGAGTGCTCATTGTCTGATAAAATGTTTTTTTTTGTTTTTCATTCTTTACTTTTAGATGTTTATATGGTTTTTTTTTCTTGACGGTTTTATGTTTGCAACTTGTAAATAGAACAGCCTGAGCAATTGGTTAATAATGTTTATTTTCTGCTTTATTTTTTTCATTGAATGTAGCCATGCTGTTCTCTTGAGGACAGACAGAAAGAAAACAAAATGAAGGGGTGAGAGGATGTAAAAGCAGGTAAACAGAGGCAAGGAGTCATGGGGCTGCTGAGACAGCAAAACACAAAGAGTGTAAACTACACAACACACAAATACACATTCTGAGACCATAAAGAAAGGCTGGTGCCAAACATCCACGAACACACATACAATGCTATAGACAATGTGTATGTGAGTTTGTGTGTACAATGGCAGTAAAAGCATGTGTAGAAGTTAAAACAAGTACTGTCTATTTATATTTATAAAAGAGTTTGTTCTGGTCCTTGCTGATTGGTTGAGTATACAAAGTATACAAATAATAATAGGTACAATATAAATACGTATTAAAAATGTGAGTATAAAACAATAATTTCTTCCAAAAATATGTGAAATTTTCTAGCTGAAATGGCACCATTTCCTGAGAATAACAGCAGAGCATATTAACTTTGAGGAGAGACACAATCTGAAGTTTAAAACTGTCAAAGCATCCAGAATTTTCTCTGTTTGCTCAGTACACAGCAGAGGCTGTAGCAGCGACTCACCACTTGAATTGTGCATACTGCACCAACTACAGCTGGCTTTACTACTGCGACACAGTGCAGGCATTAGTGAGCATGTGGGGGATGAATCCGTAGTTCTGAGGGGTGAGCGTGTGTTTTGCTTGTATGTGTGTTTCTGAGCGTATGCGACTCCCTGCTGCTCCTGCCCCCGCACTGTCACAGAATCAGCTCAAGTGCCTGCGGAGAGAAAGAGCCCCTATCCACCCACAAAATGTATGACTCCAACTTCATCTGCACTATTCGCAGCCTTTAAAAAAAAAAATTATAATTATGAGACTTGGGGTGTTGGGAGGAATTTGTAGAACCCTAAATAGGCACCAACTCATCCAGTGTGTAATTCCCTACAAATCCACACAAAAGAGTTCAGGTGTAATTTTGTCAATTTGACAATTTGTAACATGTACATGACACATCATGTATGAACCTGCACTTTCAACAACCTCAAATTTATCCTAAAAACAGTTATTGGCCCCATATGTTTCCAAAATATTGCAATTTGTGGCACATGGCCTTGGGCCCCGGATTCCCAGAGGCCCCAAGTTCTTTTGGGGTGGCAGCAGTTTATGTCATTAATCTGGAGCAGGATCATAATTAAAAGGGGCAAAGGAATGATTATCGGGGGCCCCATGAGGGCCCAATCTCTTAGTTTAGACATGAGGGTGAGTAAATTATCCTTTTTTTTTTTTTTTTTTACTATTTTAGGTGAAGTCTACATTTAAGGTTTTTGTTGCAATTGTCAGCTATCATTTTTTTTCCTGAGGGAGGGAAATATGATTTCAATTTCAACAGCTTTAAATGTATTCTAAAAACCATATATTTCTGAAAATGTTGCAATTTGTGGCACTGGGCCTGGGGCCCCAGATTCCCAGGGGTCCCAAGTAGCAACCACCCTCTAGGACACGGGCCTCTGTTTATTTTATTTATTTTGCTGGAGCAGAAGCGTTGTTTAGGAGGGAAAGGTAGAAACGATTTCCGGGGACCCATGGGACCCGGAATGGAGGGTCCTATCTTTGAGTTACAACCCTCACTTCTGGAACAGCACATGGGCACCTGAACTTTAATTGTTCTTATATGATCACATATGAATCAAAAATAAGCACATATACCTTTTTGTCTCAGCAATATGCTATGGAGGGCCCCATACTCCAGGGTGCCAATAACAAGGGCCTTTTAGCATCCACTGTTTTTAACATCACCTTTTACAGAGATGTAAATGAAGGACTAAATAATTGGACAAAGCTTACATGTTTTCACAGCAAAATTTTGATATGACCTTGTGTGATTATTAAACTGTAAAAGAGACTCTTGCGGGTAGAAATAATAGTGGTATTTCATAGTGCGCTGCCACTTATAGTTACATTGAGTTAAAGGCAACCTGACACAGCAACCATTTGGTCGACAGGATATTGTTTACTGCTATTGGTTCTAATTTTACAATGTTTAATTTCTTAGGTAGGCTTTTGCTTGGGATATTTCCCCTAATTCCCTGTCATTACTATATTTCTCTCCAACTTTGCATGACCTTGCGCATCTTTCTCAAAGCTAGTCAACCTAATTTTGATTAACAGCCAAAGGTCATATTCTGGCCAAGAACTGCTACTATGTGAAATAATTTTTGAACAATTTAAAACCATTGGCATATAGGCATGAAAAGGTTTATTAATTTACTGTGTGAAGGCACTGAGCAGTATAATGTCTGTTGCATAATCCAAGATAATAATGGACTATTCCTGCTGCACTGCTCTCTGCGTTTTAATGTTAATCAAACAACAAAAGACCAAAAAACAGTCGCTCACTACTCTTGACTAAATAACTTTCATAAGGATTCATTTCTGAGATGCGGAAAACGCAGATGGAATCCAGTTATAAAAATGGAATTTACTGCATAACGAGGAATTTGTAAAAGTTTTGATGAATAAATAAAACGTAGATCAGTAAACTTAAATCAAATCGCGATATATACTAGTGTCTGTGAATATTAAGCTGCAAAAAGACTGTTTGAATATGAATCCTGCATGTTTCTGTGTGTCTCTGGGTGAATGAAAGGCGCAGACCTCACACACACTAAAACTTGCCTCTGTCACCTCAATATATGAGGACATGAATGCATGAACCTCATGTCCAGTCACTTCATAAGCATTTTAGTTTCATTCGACAAAATCTATCGATATATCATAAACACACACACAGAAACTCGAAGGTCTTCACGGCAACCCGTCAAAATAAAAGTTCAGTTTAAAAAAGTAATTGTGACAGAAATATATTAATGTTGTACAGTAGAATTTAGCTATGTATCAATGTAATAGAGGTCGACCGATAGTGGATTTTACCGATACCGATAACTAGGTTGGACCGTTCTTGCCGATAACCAATTAATCGACCGATAGTTTTTAAAATGGATACTGGATTAAAAAAATATAAGTAAACCAGTGCTGTAATAAAAAAACAGTACTGATCCATTAAAATGTGCTAAATTAAAAACTTATAAATATGAATATTAAAATGAGAAATTCAAACAGAACAAATTCTTCAGACATTTTTTTTTAACATTAAAATATTACAGGTCAAATGTATTTCTTTACCTATAACCTAGAAACATGCATGTACATTTCATAGGTAACACTATACAAGTCCCTATGCAACAAGGATGCATTAGCTTACATGAACTATATGCATTATGCATAACTTTTAACAGCATTAATATGAGCAATACAATTGTACCTTGATCATTCATGTTAGATCATAGTGCATTAACTAAGGTTAACAGATACAAATTCAAACTCAATTTAATGTTGAAATGAACATACTAACAATGAACAATACTTCCACAGCCTTTATTAACCTTAGTTACTGTTACAAATAGAATCTTTTTGTAAAGTGTTACCATTTCATACAAATCTAAACAGTCTGTTTTTTTAGAAAGAGATTATATAATTAAAAAACGAATGTGTTTCTGCTTTGTTTATATTTCTGTCGGCAGCATGATGATAAAGTTTGCTTTCTCACATCACTAGTTTTATATATGCAACTTTTGGGTCGGACTTGCGTGTTATCACATTGATTTAGCTGCTTGAGGTACTGCTAATGTTAGCGTCCTCTCAGCCATAGCCTACACACTGCTGTTCTTTACCTGTTAATGCAGCATCTAGTCAAGAAATTAATTACTTTATAATTATTTGGCAACAAGTACTGTAGTGCTCTGTATTCATACCGTTACACTGTCGTGTTTTAAACGCGCATCTGATGTGTCACCACTCTCCGTGCAGCGCCGCGTGCAGCCTCACGTGTGAATGTAAACTGAGGCGTCAGTGATAGTTTTTTTTTCACCTCTAGAGGCCGCTCTCATGCTATATACTGCCAACAGACCCTTCTCAATGCTCTCACTGTGTAATAACAGCGCTTCCGTCTAAGCCGCTCCAGCAACGGACACAACTCGGAAAAACTATCGGTGTGGATTTTTGCTGATAACCGATTGTTCCACCAATTAGCTATCGGTGCCGATTAATCGGCAAAATCGATGAATCGGTCGACCTCTACAATGTAATAATACTATATGTATTTAATTTTATACAGTGAAGAATATGCAGTGTTATTTAACATTTGTTTATTTTATTTCTGTACCTGGAAACTTCAAAAACATACCTAAAAAGCACTGTTTATTTAATATGTATATTTGTTCTGTTGTATTTATGTATTTATGTTGGCCTGCTGAATGTTAAATGGATCCAGTCTATGTTCATTAGAAATTATTTGATAATGCAGCAATAAACTAGCTAGTAGGCTATAAGTTAATGTATTTAAAAAAAAAATTACTTTGCTGATTTAAAACATGATCAAAATCTGTTTTAATGACAATATTTCAAATAATAAAAAAAAAGGAATCGGCCAATAATTGTTTGTTAAAATCAGTATCAGTATCGGCCCCCAAAAATCCTATTGGAGCATCCCTAGAATATAGACATCTTTTTTTAAAGTTGAACGATTAACTTGAGAGCAATTTTTTTATTGATGTGTCATGTGCGAGACGCTGCATAAAAATATCGCTATATCTTTTAAATTTTTATATGTTTTTAATTAAACTGTTATATAAGACCAAATAATGAGTGTCACATTATAGACTCACGTTGTGTAATCCTGCATAAATCCTTTCAACACTATAGTGTATATCTTTAATATGACATGGGCAGTGGTGTGAAATCGCAGAATCATTTCTATAACCTAAGAAAATGGCCAGAGGTCATGAGACTGTAGAATGATTAACATGTTGACATCCTTCTTCCAGAGGTGACATCCAAAGAGGGATTTATCAGTGCTGTTATTAGTGAAAAGTGTTGACGTCATCAGCAATTCATCTTTTAGATAGATTATTTTTAAACATCATTAATTACATCTAGGCAAAATATAATTTTTTAAAGCCATGACCCTATGGGATGAATATTGACTAAGCGATAACATGGCTCAAAGTGAATTCATTCACTACCCATCCCTGAGGGAAATCTGTTGAAGTGTGAATGTGGAATGTGTTTTCATAAGGGTTTATTCTTTATTATGCTACACATGTGCTTTCAGATCGTGTCTAACCATCACAATGTTTGTAGTTCCCCGCAAATCTCTAATTCTTTGAACAGCTATTCAACATGACTGAAGATCTGGCATCTCTGGTTTTAACACATCTGCAGTCACTCATGTTTGATAAATCCATCAACAAAGTGAATTCTGTCTAAGTAATAAATTATAAAATAACCATACTTTTGACTAGTCTGCAAAGTCTGGGACATACTGGAGCTTATTCTGATCCTCTTAGACAAGAAAAGTCATGAACTTTAAAGTTAAAAGTTGAACTTTTAACTTGAGAGCCAGGTTTTTGTAATGTGTCATGTGTGACGCTGCATAAAATGACGCGAGGGCAGCGTCAATCTACCAAATGCAAAAACACGTTACCCTTATGTAGTAATCACAAACGACTGAGAAGGTCAAGGAAAAGTTATGGAAATGTATTGGTTGAAAAGTGCACAAATTGTTTAGACCTGTTTGAACTTTCTCTAATGTGTAAAATGCAACATTTGAAACTACTAAAACTTCATGTTTTAGCTTTCTCAATTATTTTATCCCCCGTTCCTACTATTATTAAAGTTATAAAGCACAAAACTGTGGAGCTCTTACTGTGATGCTAGTGTTTACCTGTTACCTGTTTACACCTGGTATTAAGATGCGTTTTGGTTGATCAAATCACAAGTGGGTGATGCTAAATCAGGGCCATTTTTAGGCATAGGCAAACTAGGCGGTCGTCTAGGGCGGCATCAGTTGTTGGGGAAATAAGCGCATATCTGGCACTCGATTTTTGTGTGTGAAGAGTGTCAGAGCCACCCTAAAATGTTATTGCCGCCCCCACTAGTTCCCCCACACTATTGGATCACAGAACTGTCAATCTGACACTGGATCAGAATGCAGTCAATTACTGTCAAAAACATTGCGTTTGGAGCGCTCAACAACACCATTAGATCAAAGAGCTCAGGCAATGCTTTTGGCAAGTTAACGCTTTTTTTAAAACTTTGTTTCCTTCCATCTCTTTCTCTCTATCTTTCCTCTATCATTCCAATAAAATAATCTGTACACTACATATTACAAATTTGTATGTTGTGCTGCTTTAATATTAATAAATTCTTCAAAATGCAAGTTTTAATTGGGTTTTTAATGTTTACGGTGACTGTAATTTTTACAAAAAAATTCTGACAACCCAGCTGCCAAATTTATTTTGTAAAAAAAACAGGATTCTTTCGTATAGATACACTTAAAATGTCGGTGTTTCCTACAGTAAATCCCTGTAAATTATACAGGATTTTTTTTTACAGTGGCTGTAATTTTTACAAAATTATTCTGGCAACTCATGCAGGTGCCAAATTTTTTTTGTAAAAACGATGGAATTTTTTTAAAAGTGTACAAAAAAGCTAAATTCAAACTAAAGGTCAATAAAAAAAAACAGGTACAGTAAGGGCGTTTTCACTGAAAGTCTGCACCTAGGTCTGAACCGAAGTTCATGTTTTGATACATTTTATACATTCGGTTAGTTTTGGTTTGGTTTCACATTGACAAAAAGAAAGAACTTTACATGACATACTTGCGTCCTGTCGTCATAATTTTTATGGGCTGCATCTTGACATTGAATGGTTTGTAAATTAAATTTGTAAACTGAATCGATTCATTGAGTTCTAATAGTGCTTAATGCAAGCAGTGTCGTACACAGAGGGCATAGTGTCGCGGTATTTAAAGGGGACATTGAAGCCTCGATGAGCAACAAAAACTGCACTGAATCAGTATTTATTCTTATTACTTTCATTTGAAATGTAGTAAAAACACATAGTAATTATGTAGTTCTGTCTGAGAACAATTTCTTAGCAACTAGGGATTGCTATTAATTTTAATCCTTATTAAAAATATATATACAAATATAATTTGGTATGTATTTGTTAATTAATATCAGTAATACCAATGTTGCTTTTTTAAATTTGACTGGGGGTACCAATAAGGATTTCGCCTAGGATGGTCTAGGATGGCCTACGTCAGAATGGCTAGAAATGGCCCTGCGCTAAATGCAGGTGTAAACGTGATCTAAAACATTGAGCATTTCCAGAGGTAGTTGAAAACACATTAGACCCGATTGCTTTCGTAGTGTAGACGTTCATGTGGTTGAATGCATTCAAACAGCCTCTCCGACTACTGACCTAACGCGTAAACATTATGGGATGTGCGCTAGCCAGACGGGATTTAAACTTTGTTTACTGAAAACCCAAAGATAATTTACCCGCCCATAGGAAATCAGGACAGAAGTGGTTGAAAGTGGACAAAAGTTACATAATGTGTCTCACTCGTCAACTTGTGATCCGATCGGCCAAATGGATCTTAAAACCAGGTGTAAACAGGTCCAAAGACAAAACAAATGTAAAGAAACCGTCTTCTTGCCTTTCCCATCATACAGCATTAGATTGCATAGTGTCCTAAAAGAGCAACAAAAAGAGAAACGGCATAGAGGATAGATGGATGGGGATAACGCCCTTGACCTGAGTGATGGCACATGATGTGTGAGTGTGAATGAGCAGGACTGCATCAATAATGAGCATGCTGAAGTGTGGGCATCAGCGCTATGGTAATGGATGGCTACGGCAAGCTGCCAGGGCCAAAAAGAGAAAATATAGGATTGTGGAGAAGAAAATAAATAACCTCTCTTCATAAAAGCAAGACCAGGACGCTGTTATTTACAGACTAGTGACATTTCACTGGAGTACATTACACGTTATTTATGTTCCACACACACATACACAGATAAGTAACTATATGCAGACACTTGACATATATACATCTGAAAATACACTTTTTCTTGAAGTGACAGTATAATTAAACTCATACAATATTTCACATCAGCACTCTCGCACAAAAGTGTTGGGCTCCACAATTTTTGACACAAATGGAGCAATGCTACAAGTCTAATATTTTCTTCTTTTTATAGCCACTTCTGCTCTCTTATAAATAGCACTGCTTTATTTCACACCAATAGTCTACTTCTAGTACTCCTGATAAAGGTATTTAATTTGAATATAAGGCCTATAAGATTCAAATCAGGCTCATCGTGCAGAGAACTCTAGGATTGATATTATTTTGCCGAATCACATATAGACAATATCATATTTAAGACAAGGATCCTGTAGCATCATGTCCTTTGCTAAAATTAATGTCCAATTTATTTATTCTTTTATGGGTGAATTGGTTGAATAATGGGGGGGAAATTATCAAACAAAGCATTCAAAGCAACTAGAAATTAGGATAAACGTAACGTAAGTAATTTCACAAAACAAAAATATGATATAGACAACATTTTACATTTAGATTTTGCATTTATATGTATGCAACTGGCAGATGCTTTTATCCAAAGCGACTTACATTGAATTCAAGGTACATTTAACTTTCAGTGTTTATGTTAAACATTTTATTGGCTTAACTGCTGTGGAACCATTAGCAGCATTTTTTTAAGTATCAATCAATCAATCAATCAATCAATCAATCAATCAATACTTTCCAGGTGCCATATTTAAGGAATACATCCATTTTCCAAATTTCAGCATCTCGAACTGGAGGAGGGGAAATACCCTAGACAAATATCCCATCACAAGAGTAGTTCACCAAAAAATCTGTCATTATTTACTCACCCTGATGTCACTCTAAACCATATGGCTATGTTTTCCTTTGATAAAATACAAAAGGAAATGGATGCCAGATGAGATGATGGTGACAACTTTTTTGCTCACCAGCCACTGTGGCTAGTTGTTTTCCAACTAGTTACTACCCACAACTTTGACATCCATACAATGGGTAAAAACTGCCATATAGATATTTTTACTATTATCTCGTACTTAGGCAGCAGGTATATTAGGCTGCTGTCACTTTAAGACCTGACGCATGGATGCATTAAACTGTTACACATGGGGTTTTTTTCTCAGCTGTTTACGTTCACTTAAACATAACTGGCTGTGTTTACGTGAATACTCACCAAGACCTGCATTTTGACATTATGTTGTGCGTATTTGACTTAATGGTTTAAGCACAATAAGCAGAAAAAAAGATCTGAGATTTAGATCTGAGAGGCGGCTTTATGAGAGCGCACTTTGGGTGTGAGCACAAAATCTGCGGGAATTAATAAAATTATGCGCAATACGTGCAATCCAATGCCGAAATTGAATCCCTGAAACACTCCGGAGCAAATGAAAAGAGTGAGTGAGGCGATGCGGGTTTGGGTGTCAACTCGCTGTCAGAGAGAGCTGGTATTGTGTATTCTGTGGAAAATTAGTATTGGAAGCGCTTTAGTATCGATATGTAAAGAAACATCTATATTTTATCTATATTTTAATCTATATATTTATACAACATTGCACTTTTTTCATTGCACTTTTTCAGATGCCTTTCTAAAAGACTACAATTGAAAAAAAAATATATATATATATATATATATAAAAAATATACAATTCAACCCGCCATGCTGAAAGCAACTCGCATTTGTCAAGCCCTACACCCAACACATTTAATTAAAAAATAATGAAATCTGGGCTACATAAGCCATTCAACTGTTTGGCTTTTGGACAGATTTGGCCAGTCTTGGCACAATGAAGTTCGAGTTGAGCCAGAGCAGGTGCAGTCCAAGCTCAATGGAACAGCAGGGACTTATTACTTTATACTTTACATGTGAGCCCATTTGTAAATAGTACAAGATGTGCAGCTAAAGGGGATATTTCTGGTAAAATTTATATATTTGGGTGAACTATCACTAATCGCATTACAGAGATTGAGCTTTGTTTTGAAACTATCAGTACTCAAGAAGAGCCATTATTAATCAGCCTTTGTTAATTCAAATCTATGTAAACACATCTGCGCTAGGCTATTTTTGCTTTTCTACACACTAAGGGAGGGAATGGGCTGCTTCTGCGGGAGAGAGCAAAAGACAGGAAACGTGATTTGACAGTCTGATTACAAGTCAGGAAGAAAGGATGTAGGAAACACATCGATTTATACCTCAAATATTCAACATATGCTATACCTACATTCTTGCAAATCTCCAAAAACGTACAAAATATATATATAGTAATAAATAATTACAAAGAAACGGCAAATAACATATTGCATTAAAGATACATGTTGAAGTAGAAAGACTGCAATTATATTTTCCTGTAAAATAATATATATATATATTTTTTTGGTAACACTTTATTTTACAGTGCTATATACAGTGCCTTGCTATACATGTTACATGTAGTTACTACAGTAAAACTGTGCATAATTACATGCACCTAACCCTAAACCACATCCTAACCCTATCCTTATAATAAGTACATGTAGTTAATTATTGTTACTCGGTACTTAAATGTATAATTACACTGTAACAAGGACACCTTCAAATCAAGTGTACCTAAACATACAACTTTCCAGCTGAAATGTACACTAGTGGGAGTAAAATACTAACAACTTTTATTCCTTTCCAAATAAATTATAATTTCAAGGGCATATGATCGATGAATAAAGACTTATTCTTGCACAGTGACCTCAAAACACTTTTACCATAGTGCATGATTTGTAAAATAATATATATTGACGTCTGCATCACACCAGCTCCGTAGGGCTGGGCGATAAGGCCAAAAAAAAAAATCATATCTCTGTATTTTTTGGTTGAATGGCGATACATGGTATATATCCCTATATTTTCTCTGTTTTTCTATTTGGATAAAAAAAATCTGTATTTATTTTAATAATAATTTTATTTCACATCCTGTCCAATGATACACTAAAAACAATGTTGATATTGAAGGCTATAAACAAATACAGTCTACAATTTTGTAGCGTTTAAGTTTAGGTATTGGGTAGGATTAAGGGATGTAGAATATGGTCATGCAGAATAAGGCATTAATATGTGCTTTATAAGTACTAATAAACAGCCAATATCCTAGTAAAATGCATGCTAATAAGCAACTAGTTAATAGCGAGAATCCCAATTCCAGTACGCTCCATCAGTGTGCAAGTAATGTCTGCTGTTATAGTAAATACACTGGCAGGTAGCACGTTCCACACACACAGGTGGTACACCTGACTGAGAGCACATAAAACACAATCCAATCAGCTCTGCCTCTATCGCTGCAAACCACAAATCACAGCAAGATCAGCCATGTGGGGTCAGTGGGAAAAGGAGAAAGAAACAGCAAGAGATGATGTTATAATGAGTAGAAAAAGCCATAGCGAGATACCAATAGTGAAAAGCATTTAAAAAAGGATAAGAAATGCAAAATAAAAATTGCTTTTTTTATGTCTGCCACAGCATTGTTTGTCCACTTGCAATAATCGCACAAGAACAAAAAATAAGTATGTGGCCCCTTTACTCTAGAAAATTAATATAATAGACTATAATATATTAAATATTGCTCTAACAGAAACAGGAGATTTTCTGCAGGGTTTTTTTTTATGTACTGGGGTTCATAGGGAAAAAAAGGAAAAAAATAAAGAAAAGACAATAATTACATCCACACTTAGCCAGAATGTGTTTACAAACCAAAGGACCCAAGTGAAATGAAATCCCTAGCCAGTGAAAAACATCTTGGAAAAACTACATTTCATTACTGTAAATTACTTAATTCAGCCTTTTTTCTTGTAGTCATTCAGAGCTATTTCCTGAACAAACACTACAACAATATATTAAAAAAACACACATTTCAAGTCTCTCAGCTGGCATATTCAGTCTTGTAACGTCTTGTCACATCTTGACAACCATCTCCTTGTGACAGGACAGGAAGTGACATGTTTAAACAACTGACATGAATATCCAACAAAGGCATGGCCCATGTTGGAACATCTTTGATGAAGACTGAATCATGATTTAGCTGACAATCAGCTGCTCTCGGTGTCTAGTGAAGCATATGCGTTTGGCAGACTGTGACTCAACAATTTATTAGTAGGTTTGAAATGCAATTGGTGTGTCATACTGGGGAAAAAAAGGACAAGCAAAATCTGTGGGAGCTGAGCAGTAGAAAGGCAGTATAGTGACTCACAGTATCCTTAGCATTGCTGCTGTCTCTATCTAAATTATATATGAATGTACAGTATAGAGATGATCTACTCAGGCCTGGCACTGCCAAATTTATGCTACACACTTCAACTGCTCATCTTTGCAACCTGAAGAGAGCTATCAGTAAGCATTCCCATTTATTAATTTCAATGGCAGTTGCTCGATTCTGGTTATATCATATTAACCCAAAAAGTTATATATGAGATGTATACACCATCTCATCAAATAGTATTATACTTCCGCCGACATCAGTATGACCTTTCCGACATGATTGCGCAATCCGTGGCACGTCGCAGAGCAGCGCAAAATGAGCAATTTAGGTTAAAAAAGTATATAAATGTTTATTTTTTTATTCTTGAAAATGGCCGATGGTTTCGCTAGATAACACCCTATTCCTCAGCTGGGATCGTGCAGAGCCTCTGAAGCCCTTTGAAGCCCTTTGAAACTGCATTGATTTGGACCTTCAACCTTTGGTTGCAATTGAAGTACATTATGTGAAGAAAAATCCTGGAATGTTTTCCTCAAAAATGGAATTTCTTTTTGACTAAAGAAAGAAAGACACGAACATCTTGAATGAGATGGGGGTGAGTAAATGATAATTTTAAAGTGAACTAATCCTTTAAGCGGGACTCCTAGAACATTTCATTTCCAGACTGCTGCGATACATAATAAAATGATACCATCTGTTTCAGAGAAAATTTAATCCGCTTTCAACACCACTTACTAGACATTTAACTTTGAAAGTGCCATGAAACGTGCAAAAGGCAATGTAATATCATTTAATATCAAAATAATATCAAACCTTCCATGTCCAGAAATGAGTGCCCATTAGCAAAGGTTAATTTTTGTCCAAAAGCAAGCAGATCAAATACTGAGAGTCCTGCGTCAACCAAGCAACTGACATTGAAATTAATTGGAATAGCTCACTCCTAATATAGCTCCGTGGTTGACTTTGTCAGAACATGAAAATAAAGAGTTACATGAAGCAGACTGCAGCCATCCAGAACACTGTTACAATTGTACTCCAGTGTGGTGAAGTGTATCTTATGCCACTTCCCCTTCTCCTTTTTGATTGATGGGACCCTATCAGCTCTTGACTGGCACATTTCCACAATATCCATGTCAGCTCTACTTCCTTGTCTATCAGTTTCTCCTCTGAGGATACTTTCTCATTTCTTTTTCAATTTGAATTTGCATAGGGTTCTACGATACTTGCTGCTGGATTATAGACTTCTGTTGTTTGCAGGGACTTTGAAGATTTCAATTATCATTCACTGCCTCTTTCTGGATCCCGTCCTAACATGAAATGTGCAGACAAGTCAAGTGAATCCATTTCTCATGTATTAGCGTGGCACAATCTGGCTTGAGTTGGCAAACACAAGGGTAAGGACCACTGCACTTCTCCAGAGAGTTTGCAAATGTGCCACACATACTGTGGGGCAGGTGGCAAACATGCCTGACAAATTATTATTAACATATGCCATTCACAGTTGAGAGACTATAACAAGCCATAGCCTATAATGCAGCAATATAAAACACCCAAATCAGGCTCATTGGAAAAACGGGCCTGTGGCAACATTTCTGCAAAAACAATGATATTACATTGCTTTGTGCATGTTTTGCAACGCTTTCGAAGTGAAATGTCCATTGAGTGGTGCTAAAAGCATTTTTAGTTTTATCCAAAACAGATTCATGTGAATCTTGCAACATTTTATTTTATTATGTTGGTAGTTTAATGTATTGTGGCAGTTCAGAATATTACACTAAACCTTGATAGTGTTTACAAAAGTGAAGGTGATATAAAAACTAATTTTCTGAAGCAAATATGGAATTTTAGTCTTTGAGCTCTTTTATAATGACTTGTGTTTCACAGGACTCGTCCCAAGTTCTCCACATCGCAAGTGCAATGACATAGCAAGTTTACTACATAAGAAAAACGGAGCAGTTCATGTGATGCATACCTCAAAATGTATTATTTTACAAATAATGCACTATGGTAAAAGTGTTTTGAGGTCATAACATAGTACTGTGTGAAAATAAGTCTTTATTACTTGATAATCTGCCCTTGATGAAAAGGAATAAAATGACTTTTGCCACTAGTGTTCATTTTCACTGGGAACTGCAGTTAATTGTATAATGTGTCTTTGCAAAAATGTAACAATGTTTTTTTTTCCAATGAGCCCAGATCAACGTGCCAACAAGAGTCAACAAGAGTTCAACGTGTTGTTACTACAATAATCAGACTTTTGATTATCCATCAAAAAAAAGAGTGTAAAATATCCAGATAAAATCTCTATGAGTAATTACCACAAAACGACTATGTAATTACACAAGTAATTTCACAGACAAGCACTGGAAAGAATAAGTTTTACTACTAACTGCCTCAAATAGATTTCATAAACATCTTTCAAAGATGCAAATACAAATTTGGGCAGATGAAAAACTAATTAGACTAATTGTAGCAGCCTGTAAAATCCAACAGTGATTCTAACAAACACTTTTTAGTTAACTTTACTTACTTAATGTCTAAATTGTAAACATCTAGTAATCTGTACTATTCACATACTATACCTTGTTTACTCAGAAAACCCAAGTTAAGAAGAATTGATTGGTTTGAGTGCCATTTTGTCAAGCAAAAAAAAAAAAAACACCAGTGTTCCCTTTGGTTGGGCACTTGGGAAATTAATATTATTGTAATTTTCCTATTGATGCAGCGATGCAACAAGCAATCACAGTTATTTGGTTTCAAAGGAAGGTAAGTAATAAATAGGTTGCTTTTCAAAGTTAACTATGCTATTTTAACTATATTCTTACTAGGTCAAGAAAATATGATCATATAACACCAATTTTATCATGGTTACCTATTAAGTTCCGTATCAATTACAAAGTATTGCTACTGACCTATAAAGCCCTAAATGGTTTAGCTCCAGTGTATTTAACGGATCTTCAATCGCCCTAAAATCCATCGCGCTCTTTAAGATCACTAAACTCGAGGCTTCTGGTCATTCCTAGGATATCTCAGTCCACTAAAGGAGGGAGGGCATTTTCACATTTAGCTCCTAAACTCTGGAATAGTCTTCCTGATATTGTTTGAGGTTCAGACTCGCTGTCCCAGTTTAAAACTAGATTTAAGACGCATCTCTTTAGCCAAGCATTCACATTATAATTACCTTTAATACTACAGTTAAATTGGATCAAAAGCATTAATATTCTGAACAGCAGCTATGCTAATTATTTCCAATCTGCTTTTCTGTTGTTATCTCGGGACACTAGTCCCAAGGTAAATAGTTTGTCAGCTCCAGTTTGTATCCAGCCTCTCATGGAGACTTCAGATGCCCCAACACCTGTGATGAGACGACTCGACGCCTATGAAGAGACGACTCAACGCCAGCGTTGTTATGGCCTATTAATACATGATTGATTAACTTTTTCTAAAAATTTTCTTTAACATTCTCTTTCTAACATTTTTCAATGTACATTTATGAAATGCACTTTCTGTAAAGCTGCTTTGAAACAATGTGTATTGTGAAAAGCGCTATACAAATAAATTTGAATTGAATTGAATTGAATTATATAGTTAATGATTTAGTCAGAAATGAAGTCACCTTTTAAAAGCAAACTATGCAATTTACAATTATTGCTAAAACTTATGTCATAAGTACATTGTGAAGCTTTTAATTGGGTTGATATAATCCCTCTATATTTGTAACAATATCCTGTAGTTGATCATGCTTGAGTCACACACAAACTTCAACATTCAGCATGCAAAACACAAAAATGGTAACAACAATTGTAGCAATACCAAGTCAAGAGTAAATCTAAAGTAAATTATCAAGTACTCTCTACAGTTCTTTTTTAGTTACTAGAACTCTAGTGTAAGTGAACTATACTAACTAAGCATTTGTTAGCATAACATACTACAACATACATTTTAAGTAAGTCTAACTAATTTGATTTTACAGTGTGGTAAACACTATTTTGTGCACTGGTAAAAACATGTGCATGCATGAATTGTGTAGCAACTAACAAATCATTTGCTTTCAGATTGAATTGCTATTTTCATGTGCAATATGCATTAGACTTGAAAACTCTGTGGGCAGCTGAGAATATGAAAGAATCCATAGGAAACTCTTTAATTTCTAAGTTGTTTCTTCTAGTCAGCAATTAGAGAACAAATAAAGACTTTCTCCATAGAAATATTTTAATATAGTCGGCAATCAAAGTAAGAGATTTCAATTTAAAATCCTTTGATTGTGCTGTATTTTACGGCTCTATACTTTTGATGTATAAACAATTTTTTTTAAAGTACAATTGATCCTTAAAAGAACTGCAAAACAGCAACCTCTGACCAATACATTTTTCCTCTGGGCAGTTACTTTCGGCTCCACTACCACTTGCAAAATCAACTTAATCCAAATCAGTGACCAAATCAATCTTCATTAAGTTCATATTGACACAGTCTTGTTGAGGCACTTGGTCACAGAGGGTCGAAACCACCATTGCTCCCTTCAGTGTTCAACATTAACTATTAGACACAGCAGTGGGACGGTTTATTGACTCACAGCTTCCTCTCTGCTCCTTTAGCCATGAGCTATCTCACAACAGGCCATTAGTAGGAAAGAAGGAAGTGCAACAGATAAAGTGTAAACCTGCAGTTGAATCAGGCAGTTTGGTGACTGGGGAGATTGAACTTTAGTTGGAGGACACTTCACTGCGGTAAAAGTGCCCTGCTCATTAACTTCACTTTCCCTCATGAGAACTCTCAAGGGACCCAATTTGAGACAGAGAAATGGCAAGATATTAGGACATCGCTCTTTCTTTAAATATTTATTTTTCTGTCGGTCTCATTCTTTCTCACTTCTCACCACTATTCATCGGCTATTTGGACTTGTTACAGAGTAGCACTTAAATACCACAGTAATTTAGCTAAAAATAGCTCAGTGCTAAAATAGCCCAGTCAGACATTCATTTTGGAAGATGTCCATTTGTTATCGGGGTAAAAATAAATATTTTTTTCCAGAAACAATGAACTCAACTAGTAGAAGGGTCAATGAGTATCCAGGGTAAGAAATGGGGAGAAGGGAGGTAGAAGTTTTTAAAAATATAGCTTAAAATGTACGTGGCAGGTCTTAGCAATGTAATACTTGTATTCATATTCATTTAATTCGTTTTTTTAACTTTTATGGCAGAGGCTATTTACACTAAGTGCAAATAACGATAGATGCTATTTAAGTGTATATAGTTTTAAATGCTACTTATTGTAAAAATTGGGGGATACAATTTGCACCTCAGAGTACTGTAGTACATTATAAAAGAGTATGCAATAATAATAACTAATTCACAGTGTATTTATTAAAATCATCAATGGATGCTGCCTTATTGGGACCCTACCAACACAATCTCATGGGAAAATGTAACTATTTTACAAGGTGGCATAAACTATTTTTAGAAAACAACTAAGCATCAAGGTTCACCCCTATCCCCACACTTAAACACAACTACAACTGGGGTGAAAGCAGATCGTACAAAAATGCACAAATGAGATTAAATTCATACAAATTATCCACCAATTCGTCTCAGGTTACGTATGTAACCTATGTTCCCTTAGAACAGGGAACGAGACACAACGATTTGGGGAACGCCTCAGCATGACAGGTGTCTGAAACTACTATCAAATCACGGCAATCCTATTGACCGGCGACAGCCCATGATGTCATCAATGTGCGACCAGGAAATATATAAAGGCGCCTTGCAAACATGACATTCACCTTTTCGTCTGAAGGGACTGTTTGGTAGGCAATGAAGTCCTACCCAGGCTGTTCAAAGGCCTGGAACCAACGACTTCAACAGAAGGGGTCCCTTTAAGGAAATGTGGCTAGGGAACCCAAGGGAGCCCCAGCCAATCACTACTCGGGGAACATGTTCACCTGAATGCCACCAGGGAGGCCTGACCTGGTGTCACTCATATTGGACACTACAGTCTGCCAACCCTGTCTGTTCAGAAACAGAGCCTCTGGATACTTGCCTCTAGGTAAGGCATCCAGACAGATGGACTGCGAACTGGCAGTAACCAACTTAAACCGAATCTCAGAGACGGGTATCCTGGAGAGCAATACTCAGCATTGCGCTTTATAACCCTTGCTAGCGAGGGGAGTCTATCTGCTCGATCCAAGGATCTACAAAGCACTTATCTTTCAAAACACTAAGGAGGCCGGACAGGCCTACAGACTGATCTAACTGGGAGGCCTCATGAGAGGCCTGCGACCGTCTGATCAGACTCAGGCGGCTGCGTGCTCACAAGCGATGGGTGTGAACTCGCCTTCAGGTGCTACCTGCTAAGGCCCGATCAACTGATAGCAAGCATCCACTAGCTGTCTGAGTCATGCTAGGTGTTTAGTGCCCAATCTCGGGAACTCGCCTTCAGGGAGGCCTGGTGAGGCCTACTACCTGATAGCAAGTCTTCAGGGAGGCCTGGTAAGGCCTACTACCTGATAGTAATTTATGCTAGCTGCCAGCTTCATGCTCATCATCAAAGTAATGCTCAGGGAGCTCACCTTCAGGGAGGCCTGGTGGGGCCTACCACCTGATAGCAAGTCGTGCTAGCTGCCAGAGTATCCAAGCCCAGGAACTCGCCTTCAGGGAGGGGTGGGGCCTACTACCTGAAAGCAAGTTAACAACTGGCTGCTATGAACCCAGACTTCTGGGCCTCAGTCTCAGAATGGCCTGATAAGGCCAACCACCTGACAGTATGTCTGCTGGCTGACAAATTTCATTACCCACACTGCTGGGGACCCATCCTCAGGGAGGCCTGGTAGGGCCTACTAGCTGATAAAAAGTCTTCTGCTACAAATACCAACATCATTGGGAAGCATGCCGCACCAACACATATATTGGAGCCGCCCACCGAAGGCCTCTCGAGGCTAGCTACGTGGTTGCAGCTGCAATGCATGTCCCCCAAGCGTTTGGACTCTCATCCAAAGAGGCCTGCTAAGGCCTACTACCTGTCCAGGAGTCTACTGCCCAGACTGCTAAAGCCAACTGCTAGCAGCCAGCTGGCCTAACAAGCCCTTCTGGGGCCGGACATCATGGAGGCCTGCTGAGGCCTACTACATGACAGCGCAATCTTCACTGGCAGATAAGCTTTTTACACAGTTGCCTACAAGCCTGGTACCTAACTACATTGCCAACAGCAGTGTACTCAGCAAAACCGCAATAAAACATTAAACAAGGGGTGTCCAACTTACGCCACCCTACCTCAATGGAGTCCCCGGGTTCAGTAGCCTACCATTTGTGTGCATGGGCGTCAGCTCATGGCAGTGCTCTGGCTTCAAGGAAGCATCCTTCCAGAACCAGCATGAAATGAAGGTTATAAAGTCCCTCTCGACCTGAGCCATAATGGTGGAAGCAGAATGATACAGAGCTGAAAGTGGAGTACTCAAATATACCCTGCTTTGGAGTACTAACCACATGACCCTGAAATTCACAGGGTGAGGGCCTGCCAGTGGCTCTAGATGTACCTGGTGGCTTACGTCCATGAAGCTAGCTCTGGGAGGTAGGGTCAAACAAACCCACAGTTTCTTTGTGAAGCGAAAGACAGCCTAACCCTGCCCCGCGACCACTGCTAGGTCGCTATCAAATTCTGCCTCCTACCTACCCACCTGCATTACTCATCTCACCCCAGAATGCAGAAAGGGGGCAGGCCTTGGCCAAACAACTCTCACCATGAGAGGAGGCTGACATTAGGGATGCTAAAAACCTACTTTCACATAGTGAAGGGCCAGAGGCGGCAATGCTTTAGCTTTTGCATCATCCCTAGTATAGCCTAGCTAGGCCAGCTACCGAGGCGGCCCTGGTAAGAGCCAGCCTGCAAGTGAATTGACAAAAGAAAAAGCCAACCCATACTAACAAACGAAGCCCATATAACTGGTGCTTCTATTCTTTATCGTTCTAGCCACCTAACAGGAGAACTTCAGGGCCCTAATATTCCTTCCTCTTCTTACACTCTCTATACACTTTTACCACATGATCCCCTTAACTATACAGGGAACGGAGGTCTGCAGAAATACATGTTCTGTTTTCTTTCACTTTTTAAAATGAAAAACGGAGACCTACCAGCTCAACCTGCGGTATGCAGAGTGAAGACTCACCAATTTAGTTTCATAGAAATAAGGTCTATCACCCTTATAGGCCTGAAAGGGGCGCTCTCACTGATCAAGCCAAGGTGGGCCGTAGAATATAATTTCCACTCATCACGGGCCCTGATGTAAGAAGTGCCTGGGGAAGCAATGAAGAAGAAAAGTGAGGGTCAGGTTTTTCTTTTAGTTCACCCTCAGGGAGGAGACCCATCACTGACGCTGACTGTGTTTGTGATGACTCACTTCCCTCAACTCCTTCTTCTTCCGGGAGTCCCGCCTCTTTCGCAACCTACCCTCCACTAAGGGGGCGCATGAGAGGCGACGCTGGCCCTCTGGCCCTGTCTCCGGTCCTTGGACCATGACGGGCCCGGCCCTCCCTCATGCCTGTGTGCAGACCCGGGTCTCAGTGTTATGCAGGTTTTGAAACGCTGCCGAATGCGCCTTCGCCTCCCCAAACTTTCCCACCACCGCCTCAACAGAGGTGGCGAAAAAGTTCGGAGGGCGAAACTGGTGAGTTCAACCACAGATCAAGTTCAACCACAGATGTCTCTCTGTGGCCACCCTAGCCGCCATTGATCAACCAATCATGCCAGCTGCTTTGTTTGATGGCACGGAGAGCTAGATCTGCGGTGCGGCGCAGTTCGACCACCGCATCAGGGGACAAACCCATCCCCTGATTGAGATCCCTCAGCAGATCTGCCTGGTACGCTTGCAACACTGCCATGGTGTGCAAAGTAGCACCAGCCTGACCTGCTGCCATGTATGCCCTGCCATTAAACGAAACGTAGTTTTGAAAGGCCTAGATGGCAGGGTTGGAGCTCTCAGTGTTGTTGCCTACCCAGATGCAAGATACTTTGCAAACATCCAGTCAATCAGTGGCATTGCCACATACCAATATTCCCCTATCCCCTTGACATCAGTGACATTAACCCGCTGATTTCAGTGAACACAGGCCAAATATGGGCTCTTCCATGCCCTCTCGATCTCAGTATGTAGATCGGGAAGGAAAGGAAGGCTCACTGGAGCTGGAGGATTATGGTCGGAGAGAAAACGATCATCAAACCAAGTGCGAGCGATCTCTCCCCTAACACGCTGCCACGGCTGCTGCAGTCTGCCTGCAGCGCGTTCCATTACCTTTAACAGCTCCGCATACATGGGCAGGGTGGCTGAGAGTATTCAGAATTTATTTATTTGATATTTTCACCGCCCTCACCAGCCATCCATAAGAGCATTTGCTGCTGGGCCTCGTCAGCCGCCTGATCGTCTGAGAGGATTACACC